>NC_090411.1:3471099-3786654 GCF_036365525.1 Heterodontus francisci | reverse complement strand
GAGAATGTCAGAGAGTGATAGAGAGTGACAGAGAGGGTCTGAGAGTGTCAGAGAGTGTCAGAGTGTGTCAGAGAGTGACAGAGAGTGATAGAGAGTGTCAGAGAGTGTCATAGAGTGATAGACAGTTTCAGAGAGTGATAGAGAGTGTCTGAGATTGTCTGAGAGTGACAGAGAGTGAAAGAGAGTGTCTGAGAGTGTCAGTGAGTGTCAGAGAGTGAAAGAGAGTGTCTGAGAGTGTCAGTGAGTGTCAGATAGTGATGGAGAGTGATAGAGAGTGTCACAGAGGGTCATTGAGTGATAGAGAGTGTCAGAGAGTGTCAGAGAGTGATAGAGAGTGTCAGAGAGCGTCAGAGAGTGATAGAGAGTGTCAGAGAGTGATAGGGAGTGTCAGAGAGTGACAGAGAGAGTCTGAGAATGTCAGAGAGTGATAGAGAATGTCAGAGAGTGAAAGAGAGTGATAGAGAGTCTCTGAGAGTGTCAGAGAGTTTCAGAGAGTGAGAGAGAGTGATAGAGAGTCTCTGAGAGTGTCAGAGAGTGTCAGAGAGCGAAAGAGAGTGTCAGTGAGTGATAGAGAGTGTCAGAGAGTGATAGAGAGTGTCAGAGAGTGTCAGAGAGTGACAGAGAGTGTCTGAGAGTGTCAGTGAGTGGTAGAGTGTGATAGAGACCCGCTGAGAGTGTCAGAGAGTGTCAGAGAGTGATAGAGAGTGTCAGAGAGTGATAGAGAGTGACAGAGAGTGATGGAGAGTGACAGAGAGTGTCTGAGTGAGTCAGAGAGTGTCAGAGTGCGTCAGAGAGTGATAGAGAGTGATGGCGAGTGTCAGAGAGTGTCATAGAGTGATAGAGAGTGTCAGAGTGTTTCAGAGAGTGATTGAGTGTGTCAGAGAGTGTCAGAGAGCGATAGAGAGTGTCAGAGAGTGATAGAGAGTGTCAGAGAGTGATAGAGAGTGACAGAGAGGGTCTGAGAGTGTCAGAGAGTGTCAGAGTGTGTCAGAGAGTGACAGAGAGTGATAGAGAGTGTCAGAGAGTGTCATAGAGTGATAGAGATTGTCAGAGTGTGTCAGAGAGTGATAGAGAGTTATTGAGTTTGTCAGAGGGAGTCAGAGAGCGATGGAGAGTGTCAGAGAGAGATAGACAGTGTCAGAGAGTGATAGAGAGTGTCTGAGAGTGCCAGAGAGTGTCAGAGAGTGGTAGAGAGTGTCTGACAGTGTCAGTGAGTGATAGAGAGTGATAGAGAGCCTCTGAGAGTGTCAGAGAGTGTCAGAGAGCGATAGAGAGTGTCAGAGAGTGGTAGAGAGTGACAGAGAGTGTCTGAGAGTGATATAGAGTGTCAGAGAGTGATAGAGAATGTCAGAGAGTGATAGAGAGTGACAGAGAGGGTCTGAGAGTGTCAGAGAGTGTCAGAGTGTGTCAGAGAGTGACAGAGAGTGATAGAGAGTGTCAGAGAGTGTCATAGAGTGATAGACAGTTTCAGAGAGTGATAGAGAGTGTCTGAGATTGTCTGAGAGTGACAGAGAGTGAAAGAGAGTGTCTGAGAGTGTCAGTGAGTGTCAGAGAGTGAAAGAGAGTGTCTGAGAGTGTCAGTGAGTGTCAGATAGTGATGGAGAGTGATAGAGAGTGTCACAGAGGGTCATTGAGTGATAGAGAGTGTCAGAGAGTGTCAGAGAGTGATAGAGAGTGTCAGAGAGCGTCAGAGAGTGATAGAGAGTGTCAGAGAGTGATAGGGAGTGTCAGAGAGTGACAGAGAGAGTCTGAGAATGTCAGAGAGTGATAGAGAATGTCAGAGAGTGAAAGAGAGTGATAGAGAGTCTCTGAGAGTGTCAGAGAGTTTCAGAGAGTGAGAGAGAGTGATTGAGAGTATCTGAGAGTGTCAGAGAGTGTCAGAGAGCGAAAGAGAGTGTCAGTGAGTGATAGAGAGTGTCAGAGAGTGATAGAGAGTGTCAGAGAGTGTCAGAGAGTGACAGAGAGTGTCTGAGAGTGACAGCGAGTGTATGAGAGTGTCAGTGAGTGTCAGAGAGTGATAGAGAGTGACAGAGAGTGATGGAGAGTGAGAGAGAGCCTATGAGAGTGTCAGAGAGTGTCAGAGTGTGTCAGAGGGTGTCAGAGAGTGTCAGAGAGTGATAGAGAGTGATAGAGAGTGATAGAGAGTTTCAGAGAGTGTCAGAGAGTGATGGAGATTGTCAGAGAGTGTCAGAGAGTGATAGAGAGTGATAGAGAGTCTCTGAGAGTGTCAGAGAGTGTCAGAGAGCGAAAGAGAGTGTCAGTGAGTGATAGAGAGTGTCAGAGAGTGATAGAGAGTGTCAGAGAGTGTCAGAGAGTGACAGAGAGTGTCTGAGAGTGACAGCGAGTGTCTGAGTGTGTCAGTGAGTGTCAGAGAGTGATAGAGAGTGATAGGGAGTGATAGACAGTTTCAGAGTGTGTCATTGAGTGATCGAGAGTGCCAGAGTGTCAGAGTGTGATAGAGAGTGTCAGAGAGTGTCAGAGAGTGTAAGAGAGTGATAGAGATTGATAGAGAGTGTCAGAGATTGATAGAGAGTGACAGAGAGTGTCTGAGAGTGTCAGAGAGTGTCAGAGTGTGTCAGAGAGGGATAGAGAGTGATAGAGAGTGTCAGAGAGCGATAGAGAGTGTCAGAGAGTGATAGAGATTGTCAGAGAGTGATAGAGAGTGTCTGAGAGTGTTTGAGAGTGACAGAGAGTGAAAGAGAGTGTCTGAGAGTGTCAGTGAGTGTCAGAGATTGATAGAGAGTGTCTGAGAGTGTCAGTGAGTGATAGAGACCCTCTGAGAGTGTCAGAGAGTGTCAGAGAGTGATAGAGAGTGTCAGAGAGTGTCAGAGAGTGTCAGAGAGTGATAGAGAGTGACGGAGAGTGATGGAGAGTGATAGAGAGCCTATGAGAGTGTCAGAGAGTGTCAGAGTGTGTCAGAGGGTGTCAGAGAGTGTCAGAGAGTGATAGAGAGTGATAGAGAGTTTCAGAGAGTGTCAGAGAGTGATGGAGATTGTCAGAGAGTGTCAGAGAGTGATAGAGAGTGATAGAGAGTCTCTGAGAGTGTCAGAGTGTGTCAGAGAGCGAAAGAGAGTGTCAGTGAGTGATAGAGAGTGTCAGAGAGTGATAGAGAGTGTCAGAGAGTGTCAGAGAGTGACAGAGAGTGTCTGAGAGTGACAGCGAGTGTCTGAGTGTGTCAGTGAGTGTCTGAGTGTGTCAGTGAGTGTCAGAGAGTGATAGAGAGTGATAGGGAGTGATAGACAGTTTCAGAGTGTGTCATTGAGTGATCGAGAGTGTCAGAGTGTCAGAGTGTGATAGAGAGTGTCAGAGAGTGTCAGAGAGTGGTCGAGAGTGTAAGAGAGTGATAGAGATTGATAGAGAGTGTCAGAGATTGATAGAGAGTGACAGAGAGTGTCTGAGTGTGTCAGAGAGTGTCAGAGAGTGTCATAGAGTGATAGAGAGTGTCAGAGTGTTTCAGAGAGTGATTGAGTGTGTCAGAGAGTGTCAGAGAGCGATAGAGAGTGTCAGAGAGTGATAGAGAGTGTCAGAGAGTGATAGAGAGTGTCTGAGAGTGTCTGAGAGTGACAGAGAGTGAAAGAGAGTGTCTGAGAGTGTCAGTGAGTGTCAGAGACTGATAGAGACTGTCTGAGAGTGTCAGTGATTGGTAGAGTGTGATTGAGACCCGCTGAGAGTGTCAGAGAGTGTCAGAGAGTGATAGAGAGTGTCAGAGAGTGATAGAGAGTGACAGAGAGTGATGGAGAGTGACAGAGAGTGTCTGAGTGTGTCAGAGAGTGTCAGAGTGCGTCAGAGAGTGATAGAGAGTGATGGAGAGTGTCAGAGAGTGTCATAGAGTGATAGAGAGTGTCAGAGTGTTTCAGAGTGTGATTGAGTGTGTCAGAGAGTGTCAGAGAGCGACAGAGAGTGTCAGAGAGTGATAGAGAGTGTCAGAGAGTGATAGAGAGTGTCAGAGAGTGATAGAGAGTGTCTGAGAGAGTCTGAGAGTGACAGAGAGTGAAAGAGAGTGTCTGAGAGTGTCAGTGAGTGTCAGAGACTGATAGAGAGTGTCTGAGAGTGTCAGTGAGTGGTAGAGAGTGATAGAGACCCGCTGAGAGTGTCAGAGAGTGTCAGAGAGTGATAGAGAGTGTCAGAGAGTGATAGAGAGTGACATAGAGTGATAGAGAGTGACAGAGAGTGATGGAGAGTGATAGAGAGCCTATGAGAGTGTCAGAAAGTGTCAGAGTGTGTCAGAGGGTTTCAGAGAGTGTCAGAGAGTGATGGAGAGTGTCAGAGAGTGTCACAGAGTGTCAGAGAGTGATAGAGAGTGATAGAGAGTGATAGAGAGTGTCAGAGTGTGTCAGAGAGTGTCAGAGAGTGTTAGAGAGTGATAGATAGCGTCAGAGAGTGTCAGAAAGTGTCAGAGAGTGATAGAGAGTGTTAGCGAGTGTCAGAGAGTGTCAGAGAGTGATATGGAGTGTGATTGAGAGTGTCTGAGAGTGTCAGAGTGTGTCAGAGAGTGATGGAGAGTGATAGAGAGTGTCATTGAGTGATAGAGAGTGTCAGAGAGTGTCAGAGAGTGATAGAGAGTGATAGAGAGTGTCAGAGAGTGTCAGAGAGCGATAGAGAGTGATAGAGAGTGTCAGAGAGTGATAGAGAGTGTCAGAGAGTGATCGAGAGTGATAGAGACTGTCAGAGAGTGATAGAGAGTGACAGAGAGTGATAGAGAGTGACAGAGAGTGATGGAGAGTGATAGAGAGCCTATGAGAGTGTCAGAAAGTGTCAGAGTGTGTCAGAGGGTTTCAGAGAGTGTCAGAGAGTGATGGAGAGTGTCAGAGAGTGTCACAGAGTGTCACAGAGTGTCAGAGAGTGATAGAGAGTGATAGAGAGTGATAGAGAGTGTCAGAGTGTGTCAGAGAGTGTCAGAGAGTGTTAGAGAGTGATAGATAGCGTCAGAGAGTGTCAGAAAGTGTCAGAGAGTGATAGAGAGTGTTAGCGAGTGTCAGAGAGTGTCAGAGAGTGATATGGAGTGTGATTGAGAGTGTCTGAGAGTGTCAGAGTGTGTCAGAGAGTGATGGAGAGTGATAGAGAGTGTCATTGAGTGATAGAGAGTGTCAGAGAGTGTCAGAGAGTGATAGAGAGTGATAGAGAGTGTCAGAGAGTGTCAGAGAGCGATAGAGAGTGATAGAGAGTGTCAGAGAGTGATAGAGAGTGTCAGAGAGTGATCGAGAGTGATAGAGACTGTCAGAGAGTGATAGAGAGTGACAGAGAGTGATAGAGAGTGACAGAGAGTGATGGAGAGTGATAGAGAGCCTATGAGAGTGTCAGAAAGTGTCAGAGTGTGTCAGAGGGTGTCAGAGAGTGTCAGAGAGTGATAGAGAGTGATAGGGAGTTTCAGAGAGTGTCAGAGAGTGATGGAGAGTGTCAGAGAGTGTCACAGAGTGTCAGAGAGTGATAGAGAGTGATAGAGAGTGATAGAGAGTGTCAGAGTGTGTCAGAGAGTGTCAGAGAGTGTTAGAGAGTGATAGATAGCGTCAGAGAGTGTCATAGAGTGATAGAGAGGGATAGAGAGTGTCACAGACTGTCATTGAGTAATAGAGAGTGTCAGAAAGTGTCAGAGAGTGATAGAGAGTGTCAGAGAGTGTCAGAGAGTGTCAGAGAGTGATATGGAGTGTGATTGAGAGTGTCTGAGAGTGTCAGAGTGTGTCAGAGAGTGTCAGAGAGTGTCATTGAGTGATAGAGAGTGTCATTGAGTGATAGAGAGTGTCAGAGAGTGTCAGAGTGTGATAGAGAGTGATAGAGAGTCTCTGAGAGTGTCAGAGAGTGATAGAGAGTGTCAGAGAGTGATCGAGAGTGATAGAGAGCTTCAGAGAGTGTCAGAGAGTGATAGAGAGTGGTAGGGAGTGTCAGAGAGTGTCAGAGAGTGATAGAGAGTGGTAGAGAGTGTCAGGGAGTGTCAGAGAGTGATAGAGAGTGATACAGAGTGTGATAGAGAGTGTCAGAGAGTGTCAGAGAGTGATAAAGAGTGATAGAGTGTGTCTGAGAGTGTCAGAGAGTGTCTGAGAGTGTCTGAGTTTGTCAGAGAGTGTCAGAGAGTGTCAGAGAGTGATAGACAGTGATAGAGATTTTCAGAGAGTGTCATTGAGTGATAGAGAGTGTCAGAGAGTGATAGAGAGTGTCAGATAGTGCCAGAGTGTGTGAGATTGTCAGAGAGCGACAGAGAGTGTCAGAGAGTGTCAGAGAGTCTCAGAGAGTGATGGAGAGTGTCAGAGGGTGATAGAGAGTGTCTGAGTGTGTCTGAGAGTGACAGAGAGTGACAGAGAGTGATAGAGAGTGTCACAGAGTGTCTGAGTGCGTCAGAGAGTGTCTGAGAGCGTCAAAGAGCGTTAGAGTGTGATAGAGAGTGTCTGAGAGTGACAGAGAGTGTCTGAGAGTGTCAGAGAGTGATAGAGAGTGTCAGATAGTGCCAGAGTGTGTGAGAGTGTCAGAGAGCGACAGAGAGTGTCAGAGAGTCTCAGAGAGTCTCAGAGAGTGATGGAGAGTGTCAGAGGGTGATAGAGAGTATCTGAGCGTGTCTGAGAGTTTCAGAGAGTGACAGAGAGTGATAGAGAGTGTCTCAGAGTGTCAGTGAGTGTCAGAGAGTGTCTGAGAGTGTCTGAGAGTGTCAGAGAGTGATAGAGAGTGATAGAGAGTGTCAGAGAGTGTCAGAGAGTGTCAGAGAGTGATAGAGAGTGATAGAGAGTGATAGAGCGTGTCAGAGAGTGTCATCGAGTGATAGAGAGTGTCAGAGAGTGTCAGAGCGTGTCAGAGAGTGATAGAGAGTGATAGAGAGTGTCAGAGTGTGTCAGAGAGTGTCATGGAGTGATAGAGAGTGTCAGAGTGTGTCACAGAATGTCTGAGAGTGTCAGAGAGTGTCAGAGTGTGATAGAGAGTGACAGCGAGTGCCTGAGAGTGTCAGAGTGTGTCAGAGAGAGTGAGAGAATGATAGAGAGTGATAGAGGGTGCCATAGAATGTCATTGAGTGATAGAGAGTTTCAGAGAGTGTCAAAGAGTGTCTGAGTGTGTCAGAGAGTGATGAAGAATGTTAGAGCGTTTCAGAGAGTGTCTGCGAGCGTCAGAGAGTGTCAGAGTGTGATAGAGAGTGTCTGAGAGTGATAGAGAGAGTCTGAGAGTGTCTGAGAGCGTCAGAGAGTGTCAGAGAGTGTCTGAGAGCGTCAGAGAGTGTCACAGAGTGTCTGAGTGCGTCAGAGAGTGTCTGAGAGCGTCAACGAGCGTTAGAGTGTGACAGAGAGTGTCTGAGAGTTACAGAGAGTGTCTGAGAGTGTCAGAGAGTGTCAGAGAGTGATAGAGAGTGCCAGATAGTGCCAGAGAGCGACAGAGAGTGTCAGAGAGTGTCAGAGAGTCTCAGAGAGTGATGGAGAGTGTCAGAGGATGATAGAGAGTGTCTGAGCGTGTCTGAGAGTGACAGAGAGTGACAGAGAGTGATAGAGAGTGTCTCAGAGTGTCAGTGAGTGTCAGTGAGTGCCAGAGAGTGTCTGAGAGTGTCTGAGAGTGTCAGAGAGTGATAGAGAGAGATAGAGAGTGTCTGAGAGTGTCAGAGAGTGTCAGAGAGTGATATAGAGTGATAGATAGTGTCAGAGAGTGTCAGAGAGTGTCAGAGAGTGATAGAGAGTGATAGAGAGTGATAGAGCGTGGCAGAGAGTGTCATAGAGTGATAGAGAGTGTCAGAGAGTGTCAGAGAGTGATAGAGAGTGACAGAGAATGTCACAGTGTCTCAGTGAGTGTCATAGAGTGATAGAGAGTGTCAGAGTGTGTCACAGAACGTCTGAGAGTGTCAGAGAGTGTGAGAGAGTGATCGAGAGCGTCAGAGAGAGATAGAGTGTGTCAGAGAATGATAGAGAGTGTCAGAGAGTGATAGAGAGTGATAGAGAGTGTCACAGAGTGATTAAGAGTGTCAGAGAGTGTTCGAGAGTGATACAGAGTGATAGAGAGTATCTGAGAGTGTCTGTGAGTGTCAGAGAGCGTCAGAGAGTGTCAGAGAGCGTCAGAGAGTGTCAGAGAGCGTCAGAGAGTGTCAGAGTGTGTCAGAGAGTGAGAGAGAGTGATAGAGATGTCAGAGAGTGTCATTGAGTGATGTGGAGTGTCAGAGAGTTTCAGAGAGTGATAGAGAGTGTCAGAGAGTGATGGAGAGTGTCAGACAGTGATAGAGAGTGATAGAGATTGTCAGAGAGTGATAGAGAGAGATAGAGAGAGTCTGAGAGTGTTAGAGAGTGTCAGAGAGTGATAGAGAGTGTCAGAAAGTGTCAGAGAGTGATAGAGAGTAATAGAGAGTATAAGAGAGTGTCAGAGAGTGATAGAGAGTGATAGAGAGTGTCAGAGAGTGATAGAGAGTGTCAGAGAGTGATAGACAGTGATAGAGAGCGTCAGGGAGTGTCTGAGAGTGACAGAGAGTGTCTGAGAGTGTCAGTGAGTGTTAGAGAGTGTGAAAGAGTGATAGAGAGTGTCTGAGAGTGTCAGAGAGTGTCAGATAGTGTCAGAGAGTGATAGAGAGTGATAGAGAGTTTCAGAGAGTGTCATTGAGTGATGGAGAGTGTCAGAGAGTGTCTGAGAGTGATAGAGAGTGTCTGAGAGTGATAGAGAGAGTCAGACAGTGATAGAGAGTGATAGAGAGTGTCAGAGAGTGATAGAGAGAGATAGAGAGAGTCTGAGAGTGTCAGAGAGTGTCAGAGATTGATAGAGAGCGATAGGGAGTGTCAGAGAGTGTCATTGAGTGTCAGAGAGTTTCAGAGAGTGAAAGAGAGTGTCAGAGAGTGTCAGAGAGTGTCAGAGAGTGATAGAGAGTGTCAGAAAGTGTCAGAGAGTGATAGAGAGTGATAGAGAGTATCAGAGAGTGTCAGAGAGTGATAGAGAGTGATAGAGAGTGTCAGAGAGTGATAGAGAGTGTCAGAGAGTGATGGAGAGTGATAGAGAGCTTCAGAGAGTGTCATAGAGTGATAGAGTGTCAGAGTGCGTCACAGAATATCTGAGTGTGTCAGAGAGTGTCAGAGAGTGATGGAGAGTGATAGAGAGTGTCACAGAGTTGTCATTGAGTGATAGAGAGTGTCAGAGTGTGTCAGAAAGTGATAGAGAGTGATATAGAGTTTCAGAGAGTGTCAGAGAGTGATAGAGAGTGATAGAGAGTGTCAGAGAGTGATAGAGAGTGTCAGAGCGTGATATTGAGTGATAGAGAGCCTCAGAGAGTGTCAGAGAGTGATAGAGTGTGACAGAGAGTGTCAGAGAATGTCAGAGAGTGATATAGGGTGATAGAGAATGTCAGAGAGTGATAGAGAGTGTCAGAGAGTGTCAGGGAGTGATAAAGAGTGATAGAGAGTGTCTGAGATTGTCAGAGAGTGTCTGATAGTTTCAGAGTGTGTCAGAGAGTGTCGGAGAGTGTCAGAGAATGATAGAGAGTGATAGAGATTTTCAGAGAGTGTCACTGAGTGATAGTGTCAGAGAGTTATAGAGAGTGATAGAGAGTGTCTGAGAGTGTCAGAGAGTGATGAAGAATGTTAGAGAGTGTCAGAGAGTGTCAGAGAGTGATAGAGGGTGATTGAGTGTGTCTGAGAGCATCAGAGAGTGTCAGAGAGTGATAGAGAGTGTCTCAGAGTGATAGAGAGTGTCTGAGAGTGTCTGAGAGCGTCAGAGATTGTCAGAGAGCGTCTGAGAGTGTGAGAGAGTGTCAGAGAGTGATAGAGAGTGTCTGCGAATGTCAGAGAGTGATAGAGAGTGTCAGAGAGTGATAGAGAGTGTCTGAGAGTCTCAGAGAGTGAGAGAGAGTTTCTGTGAGTGTCAGATAGTGTGAGAGAGTGATAGAGAGTGATAGAGAGTGTCTGAGAGTGTCAGAGAGTGTCAGAGTATGTGAGAGTGTCAGAGAGTGATAGAGAGTGTCAGAGAGTGTCAGAGAGTGATAGAGAGTGTCAGAGAGTGATAGAGAGTGTCTGAGATTGTCAGAGAGTGATAGAGAGTGTCTGAGAGTCTCAGAGAGTGAGAGAGAGTTTCTGTGTGTGTCAGATAGTGTCAGAGAGTGATAGAGTGTTGTAGAGAGTATCTGAGAGTGTCAGAGAGTGTCAGAGTATGTGAGAGTGTCAGAGAGCGATAGAGAGTGTCAGAGAGCGATAGAGAGTGTCAGAGAGTGTCAGAGAGAGATAGAGAGTGATAGAGAGTGTCAGAGTGTGTCAGAGAGTGTCATAGAGTGATAGAGAGTGTCAGAGTGAGTCACAGAATGTCTGAGAGTGTCAGAGAGTGTCAGAGTGTGATAGAGAGTGATAGAGAGTGTCTGAGAGTATCAGAGTGTGTCAGAGAGAGTCAGAGAATGATAGAGAGTGATAGAGAGTGTCATAGAGTGTCATTGAGTGAAAGAGAGTTTCAGAGAGTGTCAGAGAGTGATCGAGAGTGTCAGAGAGTGCTAGAGTGTGTCAGAGAGTGATAGAGAGTGTCAGAGCGTGATAGAGAGTGATAGAGAGTGTCAGAGAGTGACTAAGTGTGTCAGAGAGTGTTAGAGATTGATACAGAGTGATAGAGATTTTCTGAGACAGTCTGTGAGTGTCAGAGAGTGTCAGAGAGTGTCAGAGTGTGTCAGAGAGTGTCAGAGAGTGATGGAGAGTGATAGAGAGTGTCATTGAGTTATAGAGAGTGTCAGAGAGTGATCGAGAGTGATAGAGAGTGTCAGAGAGTGTCAGAGAGTGATAGAGATTGATAGAGAGTGTCAGAGAGTGATAGAGAGTGTCAGAGAGTGATAGAGAGTGATAGAGAGCTTCAGAGAGTGTCAGAGAGTGATAGAGAGTGATAGAGAGTGTCAGAGAGTGATAGAGAGTGGTAGAGAGTGTCAGGGAGTGTCAGAGAGTGATAGAGGGTGTCAGAGAGTGATAGAGAGTGTCAGAGAGTGTCAGAGAGTGATAAAGAGTGATAGAGCGAGTCTGAGAGTGTCAGAGAGTGATGGAGAGTGATAGAGAGCTTCAGAGAGTGTCATAGAGTGATAGAGTGTCAGAGTGCGTCACAGAATATCTGAGTGTGTCAGAGAGTGTCAGAGAGTGATGGAGAGTGATAGAGAGTGTCACAGAGTTGTCATTGAGTGATAGAGAGTGTCAGAGTGTGTCAGAAAGTGATAGAGAGTGATATAGAGTTTCAGAGAGTGTCAGAGAGTGATAGAGAGTGATAGAGAGTGTCAGAGAGTGATAGAGAGTGTCAGAGCGTGATATTGAGTGATAGAGAGCCTCAGAGAGTGTCAGAGAGTGATAGAGTGTGACAGAGAGTGTCAGAGAATGTCAGAGAGTGATATAGGGTGATAGAGAATGTCAGAGAGTGATAGAGAGTGTCAGAGAGTGTCAGGGAGTGATAAAGAGTGATAGAGAGTGTCTGAGATTGTCAGAGAGTGTCTGATAGTTTCAGAGTGTGTCAGAGAGTGTCGGAGAGTGTCAGAGAATGATAGAGAGTGATAGAGATTTTCAGAGAGTGTCACTGAGTGATAGTGTCAGAGAGTTATAGAGAGTGATAGAGAGTGTCTGAGAGTGTCAGAGAGTGATGAAGAATGTTAGAGAGTGTCAGAGAGTGTCAGAGAGTGATAGAGGGTGATTGAGTGTGTCTGAGAGCATCAGAGAGTGTCAGAGAGTGATAGAGAGTGTCTCAGAGTGATAGAGAGTGTCTGAGAGTGTCTGAGAGCGTCAGAGATTGTCAGAGAGCGTCTGAGAGTGTGAGAGAGTGTCAGAGAGTGATAGAGAGTGTCTGCGAATGTCAGAGAGTGATAGAGAGTGTCAGAGAGTGATAGAGAGTGTCTGAGAGTCTCAGAGAGTGAGAGAGAGTTTCTGTGAGTGTCAGATAGTGTGAGAGAGTGATAGAGAGTGATAGAGAGTGTCTGAGAGTGTCAGAGAGTGTCAGAGTATGTGAGAGTGTCAGAGAGTGATAGAGAGTGTCAGAGAGTGTCAGAGAGTGATAGAGAGTGTCAGAGAGTGATAGAGAGTGTCTGAGATTGTCAGAGAGTGATAGAGAGTGTCTGAGAGTCTCAGAGAGTGAGAGAGAGTTTCTGTGTGTGTCAGATAGTGTCAGAGAGTGATAGAGTGTTGTAGAGAGTATCTGAGAGTGTCAGAGAGTGTCAGAGTATGTGAGAGTGTCAGAGAGCGATAGAGAGTGTCAGAGAGCGATAGAGAGTGTCAGAGAGTGTCAGAGAGAGATAGAGAGTGATAGAGAGTGTCAGAGTGTGTCAGAGAGTGTCATAGAGTGATAGAGAGTGTCAGAGTGAGTCACAGAATGTCTGAGAGTGTCAGAGAGTGTCAGAGTGTGATAGAGAGTGATAGAGAGTGTCTGAGAGTATCAGAGTGTGTCAGAGAGAGTCAGAGAATGATAGAGAGTGATAGAGAGTGTCATAGAGTGTCATTGAGTGAAAGAGAGTTTCAGAGAGTGTCAGAGAGTGATCGAGAGTGTCAGAGAGTGCTAGAGTGTGTCAGAGAGTGATAGAGAGTGTCAGAGCGTGATAGAGAGTGATAGAGAGTGTCAGAGAGTGACTAAGTGTGTCAGAGAGTGTTAGAGATTGATACAGAGTGATAGAGATTTTCTGAGACAGTCTGTGAGTGTCAGAGAGTGTCAGAGAGTGTCAGAGTGTGTCAGAGAGTGTCAGAGAGTGATGGAGAGTGATAGAGAGTGTCATTGAGTTATAGAGAGTGTCAGAGAGTGATCGAGAGTGATAGAGAGTGTCAGAGAGTGTCAGAGAGTGATAGAGATTGATAGAGAGTGTCAGAGAGTGATAGAGAGTGTCAGAGAGTGATAGAGAGTGATAGAGAGCTTCAGAGAGTGTCAGAGAGTGATAGAGAGTGATAGAGAGTGTCAGAGAGTGATAGAGAGTGGTAGAGAGTGTCAGGGAGTGTCAGAGAGTGATAGAGGGTGTCAGAGAGTGATAGAGAGTGTCAGAGAGTGTCAGAGAGTGATAAAGAGTGATAGAGCGAGTCTGAGAGTGTCAGAGAGTGTCTGAGAGTGTCTGAGTGTGTCAGAGAGTGTCAGAGAATGATAGACAGTGATAGAGATTTTCAGAGAGTGTCATTGAGTGATAGAGAGTGTCAGAGAGTGATAGAGAGTGATAGAGAGTGTCTGAGAGTGTCAGAGAGTGTCAGAGAGAGTCAGAGAGTCAGAGAGTTTCAGAGAGTGATAGAGAGAGTCAGAGAGTTTCAGAGAGTGATAGAGAGTGTCAGAGAGTGACAGAGAGTGATAGAGAGTGTCAGAGAGTGATAGAGAGAGATTCTGAGTGTCTGAGAGTGTCAGAGAGTGTCAGAGAGTGATAGAGAGTGATAGGGAGTGTCAGAGAGTGTCTGAGAGGGTCTGAGAGTGTCTGAGAGCGTCAGAGATAGTCTGAGAGTGTCACAGTGTGTCAGAGTGTGATAGAGAGTGATAGAGAGCGTCAGAGAGTGTCATAGAGTGATAGAGAGTGTCAGAGTGTGTCACAGAATGTATGAGAGTGTCAGAGAGTGATAAAGAGTGATAGAGAGTGTCAGAGAGTGTCAGAGAGTGTGTGAGAGTGTCAGAGAGTGATAGAGAGTGTCAGAGAGTGTCTGAGAGTGTCAGAGAGTGTCAGAGAGTGATAGAGAGTGATTGAGTGTTTCTGAGAGCATCAGAGAGTGTCAGAGAGTGATAGAGAGTGTCTCAGAGTGATAGAGAGTGTCTGAGAGTGTCTGAGAGCGTCAGAGATTGTCAGAGAGCGTCTGAGAGTGTGAGAGAGTGTCAGAGAGTGTCTGAGGGCGTCAGAGAGTGTCTGAGAGCGTCAAAGAGCGTTAGAGTGTGACAGAGAGTGATAAAGAGTGTCTGAGAGTGTCTGAGGGCGACAGAGAGTGTCTGAGGGTGTCTGAGAGTGTCAGTGAGTGTCAGAGAGTGGTAGAGAGTGTCAGAGAGTGTCAGAGAGTGATAGAGAGTGTCAGAGAGTGATAGAGAGTGTCTGCGAATGTCAGAGAGTGATAGAGAGTGTCTGAGAGTCTCAGAGAGTGAGAGAGAGTTTCTGTGAGTGTCAGATAGTGTGAGAGAGTGATAGAGAGTGATAGAGGGTGTCTGAGAGTGTCAGAGAGTGTCAGAGTATGTGAGAGTGTCAGAGAGTGATAGAGAGTGTCAGAGAGTGTCAGAGAGTGATAGAGAGTGTCAGAGAGTGATAGAGAGTGTCTGAGATTGTCAGAGAGTGATAGAGAGCGTCAGAGAGCGATAGAGAGTGTCTGAGAGTCTCAGAGAGTGAGAGAGAGTTTCTGTGTGTGTCAGATAGTGTCAGAGAGTGATAGAGAGTTGTAGAGAGTATCTGAGAGTGTCAGAGAGTGTCAGAGTATGTGAGAGTGTCAGAGAGCGATAGAGAGTGTCAGAGAGCGATAGAGAGTGTCAGAGAGTGATAGAGAGTGTCAGAGAGTGATCGAGAGAGTCTGAGCGTGTCTGAGAGTGACAGAGAGTGATCGAGAGAGTCTGAGCGTGTCTGAGAGTGTCAGAGTGTGTCACAGAATGTCTGAGAGTGTCAGAGGGTGATAGTGAGTGTCTGTGAGTGTCTGAGAGTATCAGAGAGTGTCAGAGAGTGATAGAGAGTGTCAGAGAGTGTCAGAGAGTGTCAGAGAGTGATAGTGATTGTCTGAGAGTGTCAGAGAGTGATAGAGAGTGTCAGAGAGTGATCGAGAGAGTCTGAGCGTGTCTGAGAGTGACAGAGAGTGATCGAGAGAGTCTGAGCGTGTCTGAGAGTGTCAGAGTGTGTCACAGAATGTCTGAGAGTGTCAGAGAGTGTCAGAGTGTGATAGAGAGTGATAGAGAGTGTCTGAGAGTGTCAGAGTGTGTCAGAGAGAGTCAGAGAATGATAGAGAGTGATAGAGAGTGTCAGAGAGTGTCAGAGAGTGATAGAGAGTGATAGAGCGTGTCAGAGAGTGTCATAGAGTGATAGGGAGAGTCAGAGTGTGTCAGTGAGTGTCATTCGAGTGATAGAGAGTGTCAGAGTGTGTCACAGAAAGTCTGAGAGTGTCAGAGAGTGTCAGAGTATGTGAGAGTGTCAGAGAGCGATAGAGAGTGTCAGAGAGCGTTAGAGAGTGATAGAGAGTGTCATTGAGTGATAGAGAGTGTCAGAGAGTGATCGAGAGAGTCTGAGCGTGTCTGAGAGTGACAGAGCGTGTCTGAGAGTGTCAGTGAGTGTCAGAGAGTGATAGAGAGTGTATGAGAGTGTCAGAGAGTGATAGAGAGTGTTAGACAGTGTCTGAGACAGTCAGAGAGTGTCAGAGAGTGATCGAGAGTGATAGAGAGTGTCAGAGAGTGTCAGAGAGTGATAGAGAGTGATAGAGTGTGTCAGAGAGTGTCATAGAGTGATAGAGAGTGTCAGAGAGTGTCAGAGAGTGTCAGAGAGTGATAGAGAGTGATAGAGAGTGTCAGAGTGTGTCAGAGAGTGTCATAGAGTGATAGAGAGTGTCAGAGTGAGTCACAGAATGTCTGAGAGTGTCAGAGAGTGTCAGAGTGTGATAGAGAGTGATAGAGAGTGTCTGAGAGTATCAGAGTGTGTCAGAGAGAGTCAGAGAATGATAAAGAGTGATAGAGAGTGTCATAGAGTGTCATTGAGTGAAAGAGAGTTTCAGAGAGTGTCAGAGAGTGATCGAGAGTGTCAGAGAGTGCTAGAATGTGTCAGAGAGTGATAGAGAGTGTCAGAGAGTGATAGAGAGTGATAGAGAGTGTCAGAGAGTGACTAAGTGTGTCAGAGAGTGTTAGAGATTGATACAGAGTGATAGAGATTTTCTGAGACAGTCTGTGAGTGTCAGAGAGTGTCAGAGAGTGTCAGAGTGTGTCAGAGAGTGTCAGAGAGTGATGGAGAGTGATAGAGAGTGTCATTGAGTTATAGAGAGTGTCAGAGAGTGATCGAGAGTGATAGAGAGTGTCAGAGAGTGTCAGAGAGTGATAGAGATTGATAGAGAGTGTCAGAGAGTGATAGAGAGTGTCAGAGAGTGATAGAGAGTGATAGAGAGCTTCAGAGAGTGTCAGAGAGTGATAGAGAGTGTCAGAGAGTGATAGAGAGTGGTAGAGAGTGTCAGGGAGTGTCAGAGAGTGATAGAGGGTGTCAGAGAGTGATAGAGAGTGTCAGAGAGTGTCAGAGAGTGATAAAGAGTGATAGAGCGAGTCTGAGAGTGTCAGAGAGTGTCTGAGAGTGTCTGAGTGTGTCAGAGAGTGTCAGAGAATGATAGACAGTGATAGAGATTTTCAGAGAGTGTCATTGAGTGATAGAGAGTGTCAGAGAGTGATAGAGAGTGATAGAGAGTGTCTGAGAGTGTCAGAGAGAGTCAGAGAGAGTCAGAGAGTTTCAGAGAGTGATAGAGAGAGTCAGAGAGTTTCAGAGAGTGATAGAGAGTGTCAGAGAGTGACAGAGAGTGATAGAGAGTGTCAGAGAGTGTTAGAGAGAGATACTGAGTGTCTGAGAGTGTCAGAGAGTGTCAGAGAGTGATAGAGAGTGATAGGGAGTGTCAGAGAGTGTCTGAGATGGTCTGAGAGTGTCTGAGAGCGTCAGAGATAGTCTGAGAGTGTCACAGTGTGTCAGAGTGTGATAGAGAGTGATAGAGAGCGTCAGAGAGTGTCATAGAGTGATAGAGAGTGTCAGAGTGTGTCACAGAATGTATGAGAGTGTCAGAGAGTGTCAGAGAGTGATAAAGAGTGATAGAGAGTGTCAGAGAGTGTCAGAGAGTGTCTGAGAGTGTCAGAAAGTGTCAGAGAGTGTCAGAGAGTGTCTGAGAGTGTCAGAGAGTGTCAGAGAGTGATAGAGAGTGATAGAGAGTGTCAGAGAGTGTCAGAGAGTGTCAGAGAGTGTCAGAGAGTGATCGAGAGTGTCAGAGAGTGAAAGGGAGTGTAAGAGATTGATAGAGAGTGATAGAGACTGTCAGAGAGTGATTAAGTGTGTCAGAGAGTGTCAGAGAGTGATAGAGAGTGTCTGAGAGTGTCTGAGAGTGTCTGAGAATGATCGAGAGTGATAGAGATTTTCAGAGAGTGTCACTGAGTGATAGAGAGTGTCAGAGAGTTATAGAGAGTGATAGAGAGTGTCTGAGAGTGTCAGAGAGTGTCAGAGTGTGTCAGAGAGTGATGAAGAATGTTAGAGAGTGTCAGAGAGTGATAGAGAGTGATTGAGTGTGTCTGAGAGCGTCAGAGAGTGTCAGAGAGTGATAGAGAGTGTCAGAGAGTGATAGAGAGTGTCTGAGAGTCTCTGAGAGCGTCAGAGATTGTCAGAGAGCATCTGAGAGCGTCAGAGAGTGTCAGAAAGTGTCTGAGTGCGTCAGAGAGTGTCTGAGAGCGTCAAAGAGCGTTAGAGTGTGATAGAGATTGATAGAGAGTGTCTGAGAGTGACAGAGAGTGTTTCAGAGTGTCTAGGCGTGTCAGTGAGTGTCAGAGAGTGATAGAGAGTGTCTGAGAGTCTCAGAGAGTGAGAGAGAGTTTCTGAATGTGTCAGATAGGGCCAGAGTGTGTGAGAGTGTCAAAGAGCGACAGAGAGTGTCAGAGAGTGTCAGAGAGTGATAGAGAGTGTCAGAGAGTGATACAGAGTGTCTGAGCGTTTCTGAGAGTGACAGAGAGTGACAGAGAGTGTCTCAGAGTGTCAGTGAATGTCAGAGAGTGATAGAGAGTGATAGAGAGTGTCTGAGAGTGTCAGAGAGTGATATAGAGTGATAGAGCGTGTCAGAGAGTGTCATAGAGTGATAGGGAGAGTCAGAGAGTGTCAGAGAGTGTCAGAGAGTGATATAGAGTGATAGAGCGTGTCAGAGAGTGTCATCGAGTGATAGGGAGTGTCAGAGAGTGATAGAGAGTGATAGAGAGTGTCAGAGAGTGTCAGAGAGTGATATAGAGTGATAGAGCGTGTCAGAGAGTGTCATAGAGTGATAGGGAGAGTCAGAGAGTGTCAGAGAGTGTCAGAGAGTGATAGTGAGGGACAGAGAGTGTCAGAGTGTGTCAGTGAGTGTCATTCGAGTGATAGAGAGTGTCAGAGTGTGTCACAGAAAGTCTGAGAGTGTCAGAGAGTGTCAGAGTATGTGAGAGTGTCAGAGAGCGATAGAGAGTGTCAGAGAGCGATAGAGAGTGTCAGAGAGTGATAGAGAGTGTCAGAGAGTGATCGAGAGAGTCTGAGCGTGTCTGAGAGTGACAGAGAGTGACAGAGAGTGTCTGAGAGTGTCAGTGAGTGTCAGAGAGTGATAGAGAGTGTATGAGAGTGTCAGAGAGTGATAGAGAGTGTTAGACAGTGTCTGAGACAGTCAGAGAGTGTCAGAGAGTGATCGAGAGTGATAGAGAGTGTCAGAGAGTGTCAGAGAGTGTCAGAGTGTGATAGAGAGTGTCAGAGAGCGTCAGAGAGTGTCAGAGAGTGATTGAGAGTGTCAGAGAGTGATAGAGTGTGTCAGAGAGTGATAGAGAGTGTCAGAGAGTGATAGAGAGTGATAGAGAGTGTCACAGAGTGATTAAGAGTGTCAGAGAGTGTTAGAGAGTGATACAGAGTGATAGAGAGTATCTGAGAGTGTCTGTGAGTGTCAGAGAGTGTCGGAGAGCGTCAGAGAGTGGCAGAGAGTGGCAGAGAGTGGCAGAGAGCGTCAGAGAGTGTCAGAGAGTGTCAGAGAGTGTCAGAGAGCGTCAGAGAGTGTCAGAGAGTGTCAGAGAGTGATAGACATTGATAGAGAGTGTCAGAGAGTGTCATTGAGTGATGGAGAGTGTCAGAGGGATTCAGAGAGATTCAGAGAGTGTCAGAGAGTGTCAGAGAGTGATAAAGAGTGTTGAAGAGTGATAGAGAGTGTCTGAGTGTGTCAGAGAGAGTCAGAGAGTGATAGAGAGTGATAGAGATGTCAGAGAGTGTCATTGAGGGATGGAGAGTGTCAGAGAGTTTCAG
Organism: Heterodontus francisci; assembly: GCF_036365525.1. Classification (NCBI taxonomy): domain Eukaryota; kingdom Metazoa; phylum Chordata; class Chondrichthyes; order Heterodontiformes; family Heterodontidae; genus Heterodontus; species Heterodontus francisci. Next base: position 3,767,813 of record NC_090411.1, on the reverse strand, counting down.
AGAGTGATAGAGAGTGTCAGAGAGTGATAGAGAGTGTCAGAGAGTGATAGAGAGTGTCAGACAGTGATAGAGAGTGATAGAGATTGTCAGAGAGTGTCAGAGAGTGATAGAGAGTTTTAGAGAGTGTCAGAGAGTGTTAGAGAGTGTCAGAGAGTGATAGAGTGTGATAGAGAGTGTCAGAGAGTGTCAGAGAGTGATAGAGTGTGATAGAGAGTGTCAGAGAGTGTCAGAGAGTGATATAGAGTGATAGAGAGTGTCAGAGAGTGTCAGAGATTGATAGAGAGTTTTAGAGAGTGTCAGAGAGTGATAGAGAGTGTCAGAGAGTGATAGAGAGTGTCAGAGAGTGATAGAGAGTGTCAGACAGTGATAGAGAGTGATAGAGATTGTCAGAGAGTGTCAGAGAGTGATAGAGAGTTTTAGAGAGTGTCAGAGAGTGTTAGAGAGTGTCAGAGAGTGATAGAGTGTGATAGAGAGTGTCAGAGAGTGTCAGAGAGTGATAGAGTGTGATAGAGAGTGTCAGAGAGTGTCAGAGAGTGATATAGAGTGATAGAGAGTGTCAGAGAGTGTCAGAGATTGATAGAGAGTTTTAGAGAGTGTCAGAGAGTGATAGAGAGTGTCAGAAAGTGTCTGAGAGTGATAGAGAGTGTCAGAGAGTGATAGACAGTGATAGAGAGCGTCAGAGAGTGTCTGAGAGTGACAGAGAGTGTCTGAGAGTGTCATTGAGTTTCAGAGAGTGAGAAAGAGTGATAGAGAGTGTCTGAGAGTGTCAGGGAGTGTCAGAGAGTGTCAGAGAGTGATAGAGAGTGATAGAGAGTGTCAGAGAGTGTCATTGAGTGATGGAGAGTGTCAGAGAGTGATAGAGAGTGTCTGAGAGTGATAGAGAGTGTCAGACAGTGATGGAGAGTGATAGAGAGTGTCAGAGAGTGATAGAGAGAGATACAGAGAGTCTCTCAGAGTGTCAGAGAGTGTCAGAGAGTGATAGAGAGCGATAGGGAGTGTCAGAGATTGTCATTTAGTGTCATTTCGTGTCAGAGAGTTTCAGAGAGTGAAAGAGAGTGTCAGAGAGTGTCAGAGAGTGATAGAGTGTCAGAAAGTGTCAGAGAGTGATAGAGAGGGTCAGAGTGTGTCACAGAAAGTCTGAGAGTGTCAGAGTGTGTCAGAGAGTGATCGAGAGTGTCAGAGAGTGATAGAGTGTGTCAGAGAGTGATAGAGAGTGTCAGAGAGTGATAGAGAGTGATAGAGAGTGTCACAGAGTGATTAAGAGTGTCAGAGAGTGTTAGAGAGTGATACAGAGTGATGGAGAGTATCTGAGAGTGTCTGTGAGTGTCAGAGAGTGTCAGAGAGCGTCAGAGAGTGGCAGAGAGTGGCAGAGAGCGTCAGAGAGTGTCAGAGAGTGTCAGAGAGTGATAGACATTGATAGAGAGTCTCAGAGAGTGTCATTGAGTGATGGAGAGTGTCAGAGAGATTCAGAGAGATTCAGAGAGTGTCAGAGAGTGTCAGAGAGTGATAAAGAGTGATGAAGAGTGATAGAGAGTGTCTGAGTGTGTCAGAGAGTGTCAGAGAGTGTCAGAGAGTGATAGAGAGTGATAGAGATGTCAGAGAGTGTCATTGAGGGATGGAGAGTGTCAGAGAGTTTCAGAGAGTGATAGAGAGTGTCAGAGAGTGATAGAGAGTGTCAGCCAGTGATAGAGAGTGACAGAGATTGTCAGAGAGTGATAGAGAGAGATAGAGAGAGTCTGAGAGTGTCAGAGAGTGTCAGAGAGTGATATAGAGTGATAGAGAGTGTCAGAGAGTGTCAGAGAGTGATAGAGAGTGTTAGAGATTGTCAGAGAGTGATAGAGAGTGTCAGAAAGTGTCAGAGAGTGATAGAGAGTGTCAGAGAGTGATAGACAGTGATAGAGAGCGTCAGAGAGTGTCTGAGAGTGACAGAGAGTGTCTGAGAGTGTCATTGAGTGTCAGAGAGTGAGAAAGAGTGATAGAGAGTGTCTGAGAGTGTCAGGGAGTGTCAGAGAGTGTCAGAGAGTGATAGAGAGTGATAGAGAGTGTCAGAGAGTGTCATTGAGTGATGGAGAGTGTCAGAGAGTGATAGAGAGTGTCTGAGAGTTCTAGAGAGTGTCAGACAGTGATAGAGAGTGATAGAGAGTGTCAGAGAGTGATAGAGAGAGATAGAGAGAGTCTCTGAGAGTGTCAGAGAGTGTCAGAGAATGATAGAGAGCGATAGGGAGTGTCAGAGATTGTCATTTAGTGTCATTTAGTGTCAGAGAGTTTCAGAGAGTGAAAGAGAGTGTCAGAGAGTGTCAGAGAGTGATAGAGAGTGTCAGAAAGTGTCAGAGAGTGATAGAGAGTGATAGAGAGTATCAGAGAGTGCCAGAGAGTGTAAACAGTGATAGAGAGTGTCAGAGAGTGATAGAGAGTGTCAGAGAGTGATAGAGAGTGTCAGAGAGTGATGGAGAGTGATAGAGAGCGTCAGAGAGTTTCATAGAGTGATAGAGAGTGTCAGAGTGCGTCACAGAGTATCTGAGTGTGTCAGAGAGTGTCAGAGATTGATGGAGAGTGATAGAGAGTGTCACAGAGTGTCATTGAGTGATAGAGAGTGTCAGAGTGTGTCAGAAAGTGCTAGAGAGTGATATAGAGTTTCAGAGAGTGTCAGAGAGTGATAGAGAGTGATAGAGAGTCTCAGAGCGTGATAGAAAGTGTCAGAGAGTGATAGTGAGTGATAGAGAGCTTCAGAGAGTGTCAGAGAGTGAAAGAGTGTGATAGAGAGTGTCAGAGAGTGTCAGAGAGTGATATAGAGTGATAGAGAGTGTCAGGGAGTGTCAGATAGTGATAGAGAGTGATAGAGAATGTCAGAGAGTGATAGAGTGTGTCAGAGTGTCAGGGAGTGATAAACAGTGATAGAGAGTGTCTGAGATTGTCAGAGAGTGTCTGAGAGTGTCAGAGTGTGTCAGAGAGTGTCAGAGAGTGTCAGAGTATGATAGAGAGTGATAGAGATTTTCAGAGAGTTTCACTGAGTGATAGAGAGTGTCAGAGAGTTATGGAGAGTGATAGAGAGTGTCTGAGAGTGTCAGAGAGTGTCAGAATGTGTCAGAGAGTGATGAAGAATGTTAGAGAGTGTCAGAGAGTGTCAGAGAGTGATAGAGAGTGATTGAGTGTGTCTGAGAGCGTCAGAGAGTGTCAGAGAGTGAAAGAGAGCGTCTGAGAGTGATAGAGAGTGTCTGAGAGTGTCTGAGAGCGTCAGAGATTGTCAGAGAGCATCTGAGAGCGCAGAGAGTGTCAGAGAGTGTCTGAGTGCATCAGAGAGTGTCTGAGAGCGTCAAAGAGCGTTAGAGTGTGATAGAGAGTGATAGAGAGAGTCTGAGAGTGTCTGAGAGTGACAGAGAGTGTCTGAGAGTGTCAGTGAGTGTCAGAGAGTGATAGAGAGTGTCAGAGAGTGTCTGAGAGTGACAGAGAGTGTCAGAGAGTGATAGAGTGTCTCAGAGAGTGAGGGAGAGGTTCTGTGAGTGCCAGATAGTGTCAGAGAGTGATAGAGAGTGTCTGAGAATGTCAGAGAGTGATAGAGAGTGTCTGAGAGTCTCAGAGAGTGAGAGATAGCTTCTGTGAGTGTCAGATAGTGTCAGAGAGTGATAGAGAGTGATAGAGAGTGTCTGAGAGTGTCAGAGAGTGTCAGAGTATGTGAGAGTGTCAGAGAGCGATAGAGAGTGTCAGAGAGTGATAGAGAGCGTCAGAGAGTGATAGAGTGTCAGAGAGTGATAGAGAGAGTCTGAGCGTGTCAGTGAGTGATAGAGAGTGTTAGACAGTGTCTGAGACAGTCAGAGAGTGTCAGAGAGTGATAGAGAGTGATAGAGCGTGTCCGAGAGTGTCATAGAGTGATAGAGAGTGTCAGAGAGTGTCAGAGAGTCTCAGAGAGTGATAGAGAGTGATAGCGAGTGTCTGAGAGTGTCAGAGTGTGTCAGAGAGCGTCAGAGAATAATAGAGAGTGTCATAGAGTGTCATTGAGTGATACAGAGTTTCAGAGAGTACAGAGAGTGATCGGGAGTGTCATAGAGTGCTAGAGTGTGTCAGAGAGTGATAAAGAGTGTCAGAGAGTGATAGAGAGTGATAGAGAGTGTCAGAGAGTGATTACGTGTGTCAGAGAGTGTTAGAGAGTGATACAGAGTGATAGAGAGTATCTGAGACTGTCTGTGAGTGTCAGAGAGTCGCAGAGAGTGTCAGAGAGTGACAAAGGGTGATAGAAAGTGTCTGAGAGTGTCAGAGAGTGTCAGAGATTGTCATAGAATGATAGAGTGTGTCAGAGTGTGTCACAGAGTGTCTGAGTGTGTCTGTGTGTCAGAGAGTGTCAGAGAGTGATAGAGAGTTACAGAGTGTCAGAGAGTGTCAGAGAGTGATAGAGAGTGTCAGAGAGTGATAGAGAGTGATAGAGAGTGACAGAGAGTTTCAGAGTGTGTCATGGAGTGATCGAGAGTGTCAGAGGGTGTCAGAGTGTGATAGAGAGTGTCAGAGAATGTCAGAGAGTGATAGTGAGTGTCAGAGAGTGATAGAGAGAGATAGAGAGTGTCAGAGAGTGTCAGAGAGTGTCAGAGTGTGACAGAGAGTGATGAAGAATGTTAGAGAGTGTCAGAGAGTGATAGAGATTGATTGAGTGTGTCTGAGAGCGTCAGAGAGTGTCAGAGCGTGATAGAGCATGTCTGAGAGTGATAGAGAGTGTCTGAGAGTGTCTGAGAGCCTCAGTGAGAGTCAGAGAGTGATAGAGAGTGATAGAGAGCGTCAGAGAGTGTCATACAGTGATAGAGAGTGTCAGAGTGTGTCACAGAGTGTCTGAGTGTGTCAGAGAGTGTCAGAGAGTGATAGAGAGTGATAGAGAGTTTCACAGAGTGTCATTGAGTGATAGAGAGTGTCAGAGAGTGTCAGAGAGTGATAGAGAGTGATAGAGAGTGTCTGAGAGTGTCAGAGAGCGATAGAGAGTGTCAGAGAGTAATATAGATTGTCAGAGAGTGACAGAGAGTGTCTGAGAGTGTCTGAGAGTGACAGAGAGTGAAGGAGAGTGTCTGAGAGTGTCAGTGAGTGTCAGAGATTGATAGAGAGTTTTTGAGTGTGTCAGTTAGTGATTGAGAGTGATAGAGGGCCTCTGAGAGTGTCAGGGAGTGTCAGAGGGAGATAGAGAGTGATAGAGAGTGATAGAGAGTGTCAGAGAGTGATAGAGAGTGTCAGAGAGTGCCACTGAGTGTCAGAGAGTGATAGAGAGTGTCTGAGAGTGTCAGAGTGTGATAGAGAGTGATAGAGAGCCTCTGAGATTGTCAGAGAGTGTCAGAGAGTGATAGAGTTTGATAGAGAGTGTCAGAGAGTGTCAGAGAGTGTCAGATTGTGTCAGAGTGTGTCAGAGAGTGTCAGAGAGTGTAAGAGCGTGATAGAGAGTGATAGAGAGTGTCAGAGAGAGTCAGACAGTGTCATAGAGTGTCAGAGAGTGATAGAGAGTGATAGCGAGCGTCTGAGAGTGCCATAGAGTGTCTGAGAGTGTCAGAGAGCGATAGAGAGTGTCAGAGAGTAATATAGATTGTCAGAGAGTGATAAAGTGTCTCTGAGAGTGTCAGAGAGTGATAGAGTGTGATAGAGAGCCTCTGCGATTGTCAGAGAGTGTCAGAGAGTGATAGAGAGTGATAGAAAGTGTCAGAGAGTGTCAGAGAGTGTCAGATTGTGTCAGAGTGTGTCAGAGTGTGTAAGAGCGTGATAGAGAGTGATAGAGAGTGTCAGAGAGAGTCAGACATTGTCATAGAGTGTCAGAGAGTAATAGAGAGTGATAGCGAGCGTCTGAGAGTGCCATAGAGTGACAGAGAGTGTCAGAGTGTGTCACAGAGTGTCTGAGTGTGTCAGAGAGTGTCAGAGAGTGATAGAGTGTGATAGAGAGTGTTACAGAGTGTCATTGAGTGATAGAGAGTGTCAGAGAGTGTCAGAGAGTGATAGAGAGTGACAGAGAGAGTCTGAGAGTGACAGAGAGCGTCTGAGAGTGTCAGTGAGTGTCAGAGAGTGATAGAGAGTGTCAGAGAGTGATAGAGAGTGTCAGAGAGTGATAGAGAGTGTCTGAGAATGTCAGAGAGCGATCGAGAGTGTCAGAGAGTGATAGAGAGTGTCTGAGAGTGTCAGAGAGTGAGAGAGAGATTCTGAGAGTGTCAGAGAGTGTCAGAGAGTGATAGAGAGTGTCTGAGAGTGTCAGAGAGTTTCAGAGAGCGAAAGAGAGTGTCAGAGAGTGATGGAGTGTGTCAGAGAGTGATAGAGAGTGTCTGAGAGTGTCTGAGAGTGACAGCGAGTGTCTGAGAGTGTCAGTGAGTGTCAGAGAGTGATAGAGAGTGATAGAGAGTGATAGAGAGTGATAAAGAGTGATAGAGAATTTCAGAGTGTGTCATTGAGTGATAGAGAGTGTCAGACAGTCTCAGAGTGTTATAGAGTGTGTCAGAGAGTGTCAGAGAGTGAAAGAGAGTGTAAGAGAGTGATAGAGAACGAGAGTGTCAGAGTGTGTCAGAGAGTGATAGAGAGTGATAGAGAGTGTCAGAGAGTGTCATAGAGTGATAGAGAGTGTCAGAGTGTGTCACAGAGTGATAGAGAGTGATTGAGTGCGTCAGAGAGTGTCAGAGAGCGATTGAGAGTGTCAGAGAGTGATAGAGAGTGTCAGAGAGTGATAGAGAGCATCTGAGAAAGTCTGAGAGTGACAGAGAGTGAAAGAGAGTTTCTGAGAGTGTCAGTGAGTGTCAGAGAGTGATAGTGAGTGTCTGAGAGTGTCAGTGAGTTATAGAGAGTGAAAGAGAGCCTCTGAGAATGTCAGAGAGTGTCAGAGAGTGAAAGAGAGTGCCAGAGAGAGTTTGAGAGTGACAGAGAGTGTATGAGAGTGTCAGTGAGTGTCAGAGAGTGATAGAGTGTGTCAGACAGTGATAGAGAGTGATAGAGAGTGTCAGACAGTGATAGAGAGTGATAGAGAGTGTCTGAGAGTGTCAGAGAGTGTCAGAGTATGTGAGAGTGTCAGAGAGCGATAGAGAGTGTCAGAGAGTGATAGAGAGTGTCAGAGAGTGATAGAGAGAGTCAGAGAGTGATAGAGAGAATCTGAGCGTGTCTGAGAGTGACAGAGAGTGACAGAGAGTGACAGAGAGTGTCTGAGAGTGTCAGTGAGTGTCAGAGAGTGATAGAGAGTGTCCGAGAGAGTCTGAGAGTGACAGAGAGTGATAGACAGTGTCTGAGACAGTCAGAGAGTGTCAGAGTGTGATAGAGAGTGATAGAGAGTGTCAGAGAGTGTCATAGAGTGATAGAGAAAGTCAGAGAGTGTCAGAGAGTGTCAGAGAGTGATAGTGAGGGACAGAGAGTGTCAGAGTGTGTCAGTGAGAGTCATTCGAGTGATAGAGAGTGTCAGAGTGTGTCACAGAAAGTCTGAGAGTGTCAGAGTGTGTCAGAGAGTGATTGAGAGTGTCAGAGAGTGATAGAGTGTGTCAGAGAGTGATAGAGAGTGTCAGAGTGTGATAGAGAGTGATAGAGAGTGTCACAGAGTGATTAAGAGTGTCAGAGAGTGTTAGAGAGTGATACAGAGTGATAGAGAGTATCGGAGAGTGTCTGTGAGTGTCAGAGAGTGTCAGAGAGCGTCAGAGAGTGGCAGAGAGTGGCAGAGAGCGTCAGAGAGTGTCAGAGAGTGTCAGAGAGCGTCAGAGAGTGTCAGAGAGTGTCAGAGAGTGATAGACATTGATAGAGTGTCAGAGAGTGTCATTGAGTGATGGAGAGTGTCAGAGAGATTCAGAGAGTGTCAGAGAGTGTCAGAGAGTGATAAAGAGTGATGAAGAGTGATAGAGAGTGTCTGAGTGTGTCAGAGAGTGTCAGAGAGTGATAGAGAGTGATAGAGATGTCAGAGAGTGTCATTGAGGGATGGAGAGTGTCAGAGAGTTTCAGAGAGTGATATAGAGTGTCAGAGAGTGATTGAGAGTGTCAGAGAGTGATAGAGAGTGTCAGACAGTGATAGAGAGTGATAGAGATTGTCAGAGAGTGATGGAGAGAGATAGAGAGAGTCTGAGAGTGTTAGAGAGTGTCAGAGAGTGATAGAGTGTGATAGAGAGTGTCAGAGAGTGTCAGAGAGTGTTATAGAGTGATAGAGAGTGTCAGAGAGTGTCAGAGAGTGATAGAGAGTTTTAGAGAGTGTCAGAGAGTGATAGAGAGTGTCAGAAATTGTCAGAGAGTGATAGAGTGTCAGAGAGTGATAGACAGTGATAGAGAGCGTCAGAGATTGTCTGAGAGTGACAGAGAGTGTCTGAGAGTGTCATTGAGTGTCAGAGAGTGAGAAAGAGTGATAGAGAGTGTCTGAGAGTGTCAGGGAGTGTCAGAGAGTGTCAGAGAGTGATAGAGAGTGATAGAGAGTGTCATAGAGTGTCATTGAGTGATGGAGAGTGTCAGAGAGTGATAGAGAGTGTCTGAGAGTGATAGAGAGTGTCAGGCAGTGATACAGAGTGTCAGAGAGTGATAGAGAGAGATAGAGAGAGTCTCTGAGAGTGTCAGAGAGTGTCAGAGAGTGATAGAGAGCGATAGGGAGTGTCAGAGATTGTCATTTAGTGTCATTTAGTGTCAGAGAGTTTCAGAGAGTGAAAGAGAGTGTCAGAGAGTGTCAGAGAGTGATAGACAGTGTCAGAAAGTGTCAGAGAGTGATAGAGAGTGATAGAGAGTATCAGAGAGTGCCAGAGAGTGATAGACAGTGATAGAGAGTGTCAGAGAGTGATAGCGAGTGTCAGAGAGTGATAGAGAGTGTCAGAGAGTGATGGAGAGTGATAGAGAGCGTCAGAGAGATTCATAGAGTGATAGAGAGTGTCAGAGTGCGTCACAGAGTATCTGAGTGTGTCAGAGAGTGTCAGAGAGTGATGGAGAGTGATAGAGAGTGTCACAGATTGTCATTGAGTGATAGAGAGTGTCAGAGTGTGTCACAGAATGTCTGAGAGTGTCAGACTGTGTCAGAGAGTGATCGAGAGTGTCAGAGAGTGATAGAGTGTGTCAGAGAGTGATAGAGAGTGTCAGAGAGTGATAGGGAGTGACAGAGAGTGTCACAGAGTGATTAAGAATGTCAGAGAGTGTTCGAGAGTGATCCAGAGTGATGGAGAGTATCTGAGAGTGTCTGTGAGTGTCAGAGAGTGTCAGAGAGCGTCAGAGAGTGGCAGAGAGTCTCAGAGAGCGTCAGAGAGTGATAGACATTGATAGAGAGTGTCAGAGAGTGTCATTGAGTGATGGAGAGTGTCAGAGAGATTCAGAGAGATTCAGAGAGTGTCAGAGAGTGTCAGAGAGTGATAGAGAGTGATAGAGAGTGATAGAGATGTCAGAGAGTGTCATTGAGGGATGGAGAGTGTCAGAGAGTTTCAGAGAGTGATAGAGAGTGTCAGAGAGTGATAGAGAGTGTCAGAGAGTGATAGAGAGTGTCAGACAGTGATAGAGAGTGACAGAGATTGTCAGAGAGTGATAGAGAGAGATAGAGAGAGTCTGAGCGTGTCAGTGAGTGTCAGAGAGTGATAGAGAGTGCTGAGAGTGTCAGAGAGTGATAGAGAGTGTTAGACAGTGTCTGAGACAGTCAGAGAGTGTCAGAGAGTGTCAGAGAGTGATAGAGAGTGTCAGAGAGTGATAGAGAGTGTCAGAGAGTGATAGAGAGAGTCTGAGCGTGTCAGTGAGTGTCAGAGAGTGATAGAGAGTGTCTGAGAGTGTCAGAGAGTGATAGAGAGTGTTAGACAGTGTCTGAGACAGTCAGAGAGTGTCAGAGAGTGTCAGAGAGTGATAGAGAGTGACAGAGAGTGTCAGAGAGTGTCAGAATGTGTCAGAGAGTGATAGAGAGTGATAGAGCGTGTCAGAGAGTGTCATAGAGTGATAGAGAGTGTCAGAGAGTGTCAGAGAGTCTCAGAGAGTGATAGAGAGTGATAGCAAGTGTCTGAGAGTGTCAGAGTGTGTCAGAGAGCGTCAGAGAATAATAGAGAGTGTTATAGAGTGTCATTGAGTGATAGAGAGTTTCAGAGAGTACAGAGAGTGATCGGGAGTGTCATAGAGTGCTAGAGTGTGTCAGAGAGTGATAGAGAGTGTCAGAGAGTGATAGAGAGTGATAGAGAGTGTCAGAGAGTGATTACGTGTGTCAGAGAGTGTTAGAGAGTGATACAGAGTGATAGAGAGTATCTGAGACTGTCTGTGAGTGTCAGAGAGTCGCAGAGAGTGTCAGAGAGTGACAAAGGGTGATAGAAAGTGTCTGAGAGTGTCAGAGATTGTCATAGAATGATAGAGAGTGTCAGAGTGTGTCACAGAGTGTCTGAGTGTGTCTGAGTGTGTCAGAGAGTGTCAGAGAGTGATAGAGAGTTACAGAGAGTGTCAGAGAGTGTCAGAGAGTGATAGAGAGTGTCAGAGAGTGATAGAGAGTGATAGAGAGTGACAGAGAGTTTCAGAGTGTGTCATGGAGTGATCGAGAGTGTCAGAGGGTGTCAGAGTGTGATAGAGAGTGTCAGAGAATGTCAGAGAGTGATAGTGAGTGTCAGAGAGTGATAGAGAGAGATAGAGAGTGTCAGAGAGTGTCAGAGAGTGTCAGAGAGTGTCAGAGTGTGACAGAGAGTGATGAAGAATGTTAGAGAGTGTCAGAGAGTGATAGAGATTAATTGAGTGTGTCTGAGAGCGTCAGAGAGTGTCAGAGCGTGATAGAGCATGTCTGAGAGTGATAGAGAGTGTCTGAGAGCGTCTGAGAGCGTCAGTGAGAGTCAGAGATTGATAGAGAGTGATAGAGAGCGTCAGAGAGTGTCATACAGTGATAGAGAGTGTCAGAGTGTGTCACAGATTGTCTGAGTGTGTCAGAGAGTGTCAGAGAGTGATAGAGAGTGATAGAGAGTTTCACAGTGTGTCATTGAGTGATAGAGAGTGTCAGAGAGTGTCAGAGAGTGATAGAGAGTGATAGAGAGTGTCTGAGAGTGTCAGAGAGCGATAGAGAGTGTCAGAGAGTAATATAGATTGTCAGAGAGTGACAGAGAGTGTCTGAGAGTGTCTGAGAGTGACAGAGAGTGAAGGAGAGTGTCTGAGAGTGTCAGTGAGTGTCAGAGATTGATAGAGAGTTTTTGAGTGTGTCAGTGAGTGATTGAGAGTGATAGAGGGCCTCTGAGAGTGTCAGGGAGTGTCAGAGGGAGATAGAGAGTGACAGAGAGTGATAGAGAGTGTCAGAGAGTGATAGAGAGTGTCTGAGAGTAACAGAGAGTGAAAGAGAGTGTCAGAGAGTGCCACTGAGTGTCAGAGAGTGATAGAGAGCGTCTGAGAGTGTCAGAGAGTGATAGAGAGTGATAGAGAGCCTCTGAGATTGTCAGAGAGTGTCAGAGAGTGATAGAGTTTGATAGAGAGTGTCAGAGAGTGTCAGAGAGTGTCAGATTGTGTCAGAGTGTGTCAGAGAGTGTCAGAGAGTGTAAGAGCGTGATAGAGAGTGATAGAGAGTGTCAGAGAGAGTCAGACAGTGTCATAGAGTGTCAGAGAGTGATAGAGAGTGATAGCTAGCGTCTGAGAGTGCCATAGAGTGTCTGAGAGTGTCAGAGAGCGATAGAGAGTGTCAGAGAGTAATATAGATTGTCAGAGAGTGATAAAGTGTCTCTGAGAGTGTCAGAGAGTGATAGAGTGTGATAGAGAGCCTCTGCGATTGTCATAGAGTGTCAGAGAGTGATAGAGAGTGATAGAAAGTGTCAGAGAGTGTCAGAGAGTGTCAGATTGTGTCAGAGTGTGTCAGAGGGTGTCAGAGTGTGTAAGAGCGTGATAGAGAGTGATAGAGAGTGTCAGAGAGAGTCAGACATTGTCATAGACTGTCAGAGAGTAATAGAGAGTGATAGCGAGCGTCTGAGAGTGCCATAGAGTGACAGAGAGTGTCAGAGTGTGTCACAGAGTGTCTGAGTGTGTCAGAGAGTGTCAGAGAGTGATAGAGTGTGATAGAGAGTGTTACAGAGTGTCATTGAGTGATAGAGAGTGTCAGAGAGTGTCAGAGAGTGATAGAGAGTGACAGAGAGAGTCTGAGAGTGACAGAGAGCGTCTGAGAGTGTCAGTGAGTGTCAGAGAGTGATAGAGAGTGTCAGAGAGTGTCAGAGAGTGATAGAGAGTGTCAGAGAGTGCTAGAGAGTGTCTGAGAATGTCAGAGTGCGATCGAGAGTGTCAGAGAGTGATAGAGAGTGTCTGAGAGTGTCAGAGAGTGAGAGAGAGATTCTGAGAGTGTCAGAGAGTGTCAGAGAGTGATAGAGAGTGATAGAGAGTGATCGAGAGTGTCTGAGAGTGTCAGAAAGTGTCAGAGAGTGATAGAGAGTGTCAGAGAGTGTCAGAGAGTGATAAAGAGTGTCAGAGAGTGATAGAGAGTGTCTGAGAATGTCAGAGAGTGATAGAGAGTGTCTGAGAGTGTCAGAGAGTTTCAGAGAGCGAAAGAGAGTGTCAGAGAGTGATAGAGTGTGTCAGAGAGTGTAAGAGAGTGATAGAGAACGAGAGTGTCAGAGTGTGTCAGAGAGTGATAGAGAGTGTCTGAGAGTGTCAGAGAGTTTCAGAGAGCGAAAGAGAGTGTCAGAGAGTGATAGAGTGTGTCAGAGAGTGTAAGAGAGTGATAGAGAGTGATAGAGACTGATAAAGAGTGATAGAGAGTTTCAGAGTGTGTCATTGAGTGATAGAGAGTGTCAGACAGTCTCAGAGTGTGATAGAGTGTGTCAGAGAGTGTCAGAGAGTGAAAGAGAGTGTAAGAGAGTGATAGAGAACGAGAGTGTCAGAGTGTGTCAGAGAGCGATAGAGAGTGATAGAGAGTGATAAAGAGTGATAGAGAGTTTCAGAGTGTGTCATTGAGTGATAGAGAGTGTCAGACAGTCTCAGAGTGTGATAGAGTGTGTCAGAGAGTGTCAGAGAGTGAAAGAGAGTGTAAGAGAGTGATAGAGAACGAGAGTGTCAGAGTGTGTCAGAGAGTGATAGAGAGTGATAGAGAGTGTCAGAGAGTGTCATAGAGTGATAGAGTGTCAGAGTGTGTCACAGAGTGATAGAGAGTGATTGAGTGCGTCAGAGAGTGTCTGAGAGCGATTGAGAGTGTCAGAGAGTGATAGAGAGTGTCAGAGAGTGATAGAGAGCATCTGAGAAAGTCTGAGAGTGACAGAGAGTGAAAGAGAGTTTCTGAGAGTGTCAGTGAGTGTCAGAGAGTGATAGTGAGCGTCTGAGAGTGTCAGTGAGTTATAGAGAGTGAAAGAGAGCCTCTGAGAATGTCAAAGTGTGTCAGAGAGTGAAAGAGAGTGCCAGAGAGAGTTTGAGAGTGACAGAGAGTGTCTGAGCGTGTCAGTGAGTGTCAGAGAGTGATAGAGTGTGTCAGACAGTGATAGAGAGTGATAGAGAGTTTCTGAGAGTGTCAGTGAGTGTCAGAGAGTGATTGTGAGTGTCTGAGAGTGTCAGTGAGTTATAGAGAGTGAAAGAGAGCCTCTGAGAATGTCAGAGAGTGTCAGAGAGTGAAAGAGAGTGCCAGAGAGAGTTTGAGAGTGACAGAGAGTGTCTGAGAGTATCAGTGAGTGTCAGAGAGTGATAGAGTGTGTCAGACAGTGATAGAGAGTGATAGAGAGTGTCAGACAGTGATAGAGAGTGATAGAGAGTGTCTGAGAGTGTCAGAGAGTGTCAGAGTATGTGAGAGTGTCAGAGAGCGATAGAGACTGTCAGAGAGTGATAGAGAGTGTCAGAGAGTGATAGAGAGTGTCAGAGAGTGATAGAGAGAGTCAGAGAGTGATAGAGAGAATCTGAGCGTGTCTGAGAGTGACAGAGAGTGACAGAGAGTGTCTGAGAGTGTCAGTGAGTGTCAGAGAGTGATAGAGAGTGTCCGAGAGTGTCTGAGAGTGACAGAGAGTGATAGACAGTGTCTGAGACAGTCAGAGAGTGTCAGAGTGTGATAGAGAGTGATAGAGAGTGTCAGAGCGTGTAAAAACGTGATAGAGAGTGATAGAGAGTGTCAGAGAGAGTCAGACAGTGTCATAGAGTGTCAGACAGTGATAGAGAGTGATACCGAGCGTCAGAGAGTGCCATCGAGTGAGAGAGAGTGTCAGAGTGTGTCACAGAGTGTATGAGTGTGTCAGAGAGTGATAGAGTGTGATATAGAGTGACAGAGAGTGTCTGAGAGTGTCAGTGAGTGTCAGAGAGTGATAGAGAGTGTCCGAGAGTGTCTGAGAGTGACAGAGAGTGATAGACAGTGTCTGAGACAGTCAGAGAGTGTCAGAGTGTGATAGAGAGTGATAGAGAGTGTCAGAGAGTGTAAGAGCGTGATGGAGAGTGATAGAAAGTGTCAGAGAGAGTCAGACAGTGTCATAGAGTGTCAGAGAGTGATATAGAGTGATAGCGAGCGTCTGAGAGTGCCATAGAGTGACAGAGAGTGTCAGAGTGTGTCACAGAGTGTCTGAGTGTGTCAGAGAGTGTCAGAGAGTGATGGAGTGTGATGGAGAATGTTACAGAGTGTCATTGAGTGATAGAGAGTGTCAGAGAGTGTCAGAGAGAGATAGACAGAGTCTGAGAGTGACAGAGAGCGTCTGAGAGTGTCAGTGAGTGTCAGAGAGTGATAGAGAGTGTCAGAGAGTGTCAGAGTGTGATAGAGAGAGTCTGAGAGTGACAGAGAGCGTCTGAGAGTGTCAGTGAGTGTCAGAGAGTGATAGAGAGTGTCAGAGAGTGTCTGAGAGTGTCAGAGAGTGATAGAGAGTGTCAGAGAGGGATAGAGAGTGTCTGAGAATGTCAGAGAGTGATAGAGAGTGTCAGAGAGTGATAAAGAGTGTCTGAGAGTGTCAGAGAGTGAGAGAGAGATTCTGAGAGTATCAGAGAGTGTCAGAGAGTGATAGAGAGTGATCGAGAGTGTCTGAGAGTGTCAGAAAGTTTCAGAAAGCGATAGAGAGTGTCAGAGAGTGTCAGAGAGTGATAGAGAGTGTCAGAGAGTGATAGAGAGTGTCTGAGAATGTCAGAGAGTGTTAGAGAGTGTCAGAGAGTGATAGAGAATGTCAGAGAGTGTCAGAGAGTGATAGAGAGATTCTGAAAGTGTCAGAGAGTTTCAGAGAGCGAAAGGGAGTGTCAGAGAGTGATAGAGTGTGTCAGAGAGTGATAGAGAGTGTCTGAGAGTGTCTGAGAGTGACAGAGAGTGTCTGAGAGTGACAGCGAGTGTCTGAGAGTGTCAGTGAGTGTCAGAGAGTGATAGAGAGTGATAGAGAGTGATAGAGCGTGATAAAGAGTGATAGAGAGTTTCAGAGTGTGTCATTGAGTGATAGAGAGTGTCAGACAGTGTCAGAGTGTGATAGAGTGTGTCAGAGAGTGATAGAGAGAGTCAGAGAGTGATAGAGAGAATCTGAGCGTGTCTGAGAGTGACAGAAAGTGACAGAGAGTGTCTGAGAGTGTCAGTGAGTGTCCGAGAGTGATAGAGAGTGTCTGAGAGTGTCTGAGAGTGACAGAGAGTGATGGACAGTGTCTGAGACAGTCAGAGAGTGTCAGAGTGTGATGGAGAGTGATAGAAAGTGTCAGAGAGTGTCAGAGAGTGTAAGAGCGTGATAGAGAGTGATAGAGAGTGATAGAGAGTGTCAGAGAGAGTCAGACAGTGTCATAGAGTGTCAGAGAGTGATAGAGAGTGATAGCGAGCGTCAGAGAGTGCCATAGAGTGACAGAGAGTGTCAGAGTGTGTCACAGAGTGTCTGAGTGTGTCAGAGAGTGATAGAGTGTGATAGAGAGTGTCACAGAGTGTCATTGAGTGATAGAGAGTGTCAGAGAGTGTCAGAGAGTGATAGAGAGTGTCTGAGAGTGACAGAAAGCGTCTGAGAGTGTCAGTGAGTGTCAGAGAGTGATAGAGAGTGTCAGAGAGTGTCAGAGAGTGATAGAGAGTGATAGAGAGTGTCAGAGAGTGATAGAGAGTGTCTGAGAATGTCAGAGAGTGAAAGAGAGTGTCAGAGAGTGATAGAGAGTGTCTGAGAGTGTCAGAGAGTGATAGAGAGATTCTGAGAGTGTCAGAGAGTGTCAGAGAGTGATAGAGAGTGATAGAGAGTGTCTGAGAGTGTCAGAAAGTGTCAGAGAGTGATAGAGAGTGTCAGAGAGTGTCAGAGAGTGATAGAGAGTGTCAGAGAGTGATAGAGAGTGTCTGAGAATGTCAGAGAGGGATAGAGAGTGTCAGAGAGTGATAGAGAGTGTCTGAGAATGTCAGAGAGTGAAAGAGAGTGTCAGAGAGTGATAGAGAGTGTCTGAGAGTGTCAGAGAGTGAGAGAGAGATTCTGAGAGTGTCAGAGAGTGTCAGAGAGTGATAGAGAGTGATAGAGTGTGTCAGAGAGTGTCAGAGAGTGTCAGAGCGTGTCAGAGAGTGTCAGAGCGTGTCAGAGAGTGTCAGAGAGCGAAAGAGAGTGTCAGAGAGTGATAGAGAGTGTCTGAGAGTGTCTGAGAGTGACAGCGAGTGTCTGAGAGTGTCAGTGAGTGTCAGAGAGTGATAGAGAGTTATAGAGTGTGATGGAGAGTGATAGAGAGTTTCAGACTGTGTCATTGAGCGATAGAGAGTGTCAGACAGTGTCAGAGTGTGACAGAGTGTGTCAGAGAGTGTCAGAGAGTGATAGAGAGTGTAAGAGAGTGATAGAGAGTGATTGAGTGTGTCAGAGAGTGTCAGAGAGCGATTGAGAGTGTCAGAGAGTGATAGAGAGTGTCAGAGAGTGATAGAGAGCGTCTGAGAGAGTCTGAGAGTGACAGAGAGTGAAAGAGAGTTTCTGAGAGTGTCAGAGAGTGTCAGAGTGTGTCAGAGAGTGATAGAGAGTGATAGAGAGTGTCAGAGAGTGTCAAAGAGTGATAGCGAATGTCAGAGTGTGTCAGAGAGTGATAGAGAGTGATTGAGTGTGTCAGAGAGTGTCAGAGAGCGATTGAGAGTGTCAGAGAGTGATAGAGAGTGTCAGAGAGTGATAGAGAGCGTCTGAGAGAGTCTGAGAGTGACAGAGAGTGAAAGAGAGTTTCTGAGAGTGTCAGTGAGTGTCAGAGAGTGATAGTGAGTGTCTGAGAGTGTCAGTGAGTTACAGAGAGTGATAGAGAGCCTCTGAGAATGTCAGAGAGTGTCAGAGATTGATAGAGAGTGTCAGACAGTGATAGAGAGTGATGGAGAGTGTCTGAGAGTGACAGAGAGTGTCTGAGAGTGTCAGTGAGTGTCAGAGAGTAATAGAGTGTGTCAGACAGTGATAGAGAGTGTCAGACAGTGATAGAGAGTGTCAGAGAGTGATAGAGAGAGTCAGAGAGATATAGAGATAATCTGAGCGTGTCTGAGTGTGTCAGAGAGTGTCAGAGTATGTGAGAGTGTCAGAGAGCGATAGAGAGTGTCAGAGAGTGATAGAGAGTGTCAGAGAGTGATAGAGAGAGTCGGAGAGTGATAGAGAGAATCTGAGCGTGTCTGAGAGTGACAGAGAGTGACAGAGAGTGACAGAGAGTGACAGAGAGTGTCTGAGAGTGTCAGTGAGTGTCAGAGAGTGTCAGAGAGTGATAGAGAGTGTCAGAGAGTGTCAGGGAGTGATAGAGAGTGATAGAGCGTGTCAGAGAGTGATAGAGAGTGATAGACAGTGTCTGAGACAGTCAGAGAGTGTCAGAGAGTGATAGAGAGTGATAGAGAGTGTCAGAGAGTGCCAGAGAGTGTCAGAGAGTGTCAGAGAGTGATAGAGAGTGACAGAGCGTGTCAGAGAGTGTCAAAGAGTGATAGAGAGTGTCAGAGAGAGATAGAGAGAATCTGAGCGTGTCTGAGTGTGTCAGAGAGTGTCAGAGTATGTGAGAGTGTCAGAGAGCGATAGAGAGTGTCAGAGAGTGATAGAGAGTGTCAGAGAGTGATAGAGAGAGTCGGAGAGTGATAGAGAGAATCTGAGCGTGTCTGAGAGTGACAGAGAGTGACAGAGAGTGACAGAGAGTGTCTGAGAGTGTCAGTGAGTGTCAGAGAGTGATAGAGAGTGATAGAGAGTGTCAGAGAGTGTCAGAGAGTGATAGAGAGTGATAGAGCGTGTCAGAGAGTGATAGAGAGTGATAGACAGTGTCTGAGACAGTCAGAGAGTGTCAGAGAGTGATAGAGAATGATAGAGAGTGTCAGAGAATGTCAGAGAGTGTCAGAGAGTGATAGAGAGTGATAGAGCGTGTCAGAGAGTGTCAAAGAGTGATAGAGAGTGTCAGAGAGTGTCAGAGAGTGATAGCGAGTGTCAGAGTGTGTCACAGAATGTCTGAGAGTGTCAGAGAGTGTCAGAGTGTGAGAGAGAGTGATGGAGAGTGTCAGAGAGTGCCATTGAGTGATAGAGAGTTTCAGAGAGTGTCAGAGAGTGATCGAGAGTGTCAGGGAGTGCTAGAGTGTGTCAGAGAGTGATAGAGAGTGTCAGCGAGTGATAGAGAGTGATAGAGAGTGATTAAGTGTGTCAGAGAGTGTTAGAGAGTGATACAGAGTGATAGAGAGTAACTGAGATTGTCTGTGAGTGTCAGAGAGTGTCAGAGAGTGTCAGAGAGTGTCAGAGAGAGACAAAGGGTGATAGAAAGTGTCTGAGAGTGTCAGAGAATGTCAGAGAGTGTCAGAGAGTGTCATGGAATGATAGAGAGAGTCAGAGTGTGTCACAGAGTGTCTGAGTGTGTCAGAGAGTGTCAGAGAGTGATAGAGAGTGTCAGAGAGTGTCAGAGAGTGATAGAGAGTGATAGAGAGTGTCAGAGAGTGTCTGAGAGTGTCAGAGATTGTCTGAGAGTGTCACAGAGTGTCAGAGAGTGAGAGAGAGTGTATGAGAGTGTCTGAGAGTGTCAGTGAGTGTCAGAGAGTGATAGAGAGTGATAGAGAGTGACAGAGAGTTTCAGAGTGAGTCATTGAGTGATAGTGAGTGTCAGAGAGTGTCAGAACAAAGAACAAAGAACAAAGATAATTACAGCACAGGAACAGGCCCTTCGGCCCTCCAAGCCTGCGCCGATCCAGATCCTCTCTCTAAACATGTCGCCTATTTTCTAAGCTTCTGTATCTCTTTTCTTCCTGCCCATTCATGTATCTGTCTAGATACATCTTAAAAGACTCCATCGTGCCCGCATCTACCACCTCCGCTGGCAATGCGTTCCAGGTGCCCACCACCCTCTGCGTAAAGAACTTTCCACGCATATCCCCCCTAAACTTTTCCCCTTTCACTTTGAACTCGTGTCCTCTAGTAACTGAAACCCCCACTCTGGGAAAAAGCTTCTTGCTATCCACCCTGTCTATACCTCTCATGATTTTGTACACCTCAATCAGGTCCCCCCTCAACCTCCGTCTTTCTAATGAAAATAATCCTAATCTACTCAACCTCTCTTCATAGCTAGCGCCCTCCATACCAGGCAACATCCTGGTGAACCTCCTCTGCACCCTTTCCAAAGCATCCACATCCTTTTGATAATGTGGCGACCAGAACTGTACGCAGTATTCCAAATGTGGCCGAACCAAAGTCCTATACAACTGTAACATGACCTGCCAACTCTTGTACTCAATGCCCCGTCCGATGAAGGAAATCATGCCGTATGCCTTCTTGACCACTCTATTTACCTGCGTTGCCACCTTCAGGGAACAGTGGACCTGAACACCCAAATCTCTCTGGACATCAATTTTCCCCAGGACTTTTCCATTTACTGTATAGTTCACTCTTGAATTGGATCTTCCAAAATGCATCACCTCGCATTTGCCCTGATTGAACTCCATCTGCCATTTCTCTGCCCAACTCTCCAATCTATCTATATTCTGCTGTATTCTCTGACAGTCCCCTTCACTATCTGCTACTCCACCAATCTTAGTGTCGTCTGCAAATTTGCTAATCAGTCCACCTATACTTTCCTCCAAATCATGAATGTATATCACAAACAACAGTGGTCCCAGCACGGATCCCTGTGGAACACCACTGGTCACACGTCTCCATTTTGAGAAATTCCCTTCTACTGCTACTCTCTGTCTCCTGTTGCCCAGCCAGTTCTTTATCCATCTAGCTAGTACACCTTGGACCCCAAGCGCCTTCACTTTCTCCATCAGCCTGCCATGGGGAACCTTATCAAACGCCTTACTGAAGTCCATGTATATGACATCGACAGCCCTTCCATCATCAATCAACTTTGTCACTTCCTCAAAGAATTCTATTAAGTTGGTAAGACATGACCTTCCCTGCACAAAACCATGTTGCCTATCACTGATGAGCCCATTTTCTTCCAAATGGGAATAGATCCTATCCCTCAGTATCTTCTCCAGCAGCTTCCCTAGCACTGACGTCAGGCTCACCGGTCTATAATTACCTGGATTATCCCTGCTACCCTTCTTAAACAAGGGGACAACATTAGCAATTCTCCAGTCCTCCGGGACCTCACCCGTGTTTAAGGATGCTGCAAAGATATCTGTTAAGGCCCCAGCTATTTCCTCTCTCGCTTCCCTCAGTAACCTGGAATAGATCCCATCCGGACCTGGGGACTTGTCCACCTTAATGCCCTTTGGAATACCCAACACTTCCTCCCTCCTTATGCCGACTTGACCTAGAGTAATCAAACATCTGTTCCTAACCTCAACATCCGTCATGTCCCTCTCCTCGGTGAATACCGATGCAAAGTAATCGTTTAGAATCTCACCCATTTTCTCTGAGTCCAAGCATAACATTCCTCCTTTGTCCTTTAGTGGGCCAATCCTTTCTCTAGTTACCCTCTTTCTCCTTATATATTAATAAAAGGCTTTGGGATTTTCCTTAACCCTGTTTGCTAAAGATATTTCATGACCCCTTTTAGCCCTCTTAATTCCTCGTTTCAGATTGGTCCTACATTCCCGATATTCTTTCAAAGCTTCGTCTTTCATCAGCCGCCTAGACCTTATGTATGCTTCCTTTTTCCTCTGAGCTAGTCTCACAATTTCACCTGTCATCCATGGTTCCCTAATCTTGCCATTTCTATCCCTCATTTTCACAGGAACATGTCTCTCCTGCACGCTCATCAACCTCTCTTTAAAAGCCTCCCACATATCACATGTGGATTTACCTTCAAACAGCTGCTCCCAATCTACATTTCCCAGCTCCTGCCGAATTTTGGTATAGTTGGCCTTCCCCCAATTTAGCACTCTTCCTTTAGGACCACTCTCGTCTTTGTCCATGAGTATTTTAAAGCTTACGGAATTGTGATCACTATTCCCAAAGTAGTCCCCTACTGAAACATCAACAACCTGGCCGGGCTCATTCCCCAACAGAGTGTGATAGAGAGTGTCAGAGAGTGATAGAGAGTGATAGAGAGTGTCTGAGAGCGTCAGAGAGTGTCAGAGAGTGATAGAGAGTGTCAGAGTGTGTCACAGTGTGTCTGAGTATGTCAGAGAGTGTCAGATAGTGATAGAGAGTGATAGAGAGTTTCACAGAGTGTCATTGAGTGATAGAGAGTGTCAGAGAGTGTCAGAGAGTGATAGAGAGTGATAGAGAGTGTCTGAGAGTGTCTGAGAGTGTCAGAGAGCGATAGAGAGTGTCAGAGAGTGATATAGATTGTCAGAGAGTGATAGAGAGTGTCTGTGAGTGTCTGAGAGTGACAGAGAACGAAAGAGAGTGTCAGAGAGTGATAGAGAGTGTCAGAGAGTGTCAGAGAGTGTCAGAGAGTGTCAGGGAGTGATGAAGAATATTAGAGAGTGTCAGAGAGTGTCGGAGAGTGATAGAGAGTGATTGAGTGTGTCTGAGAGCGTCAGAGAGTGTCAGAGCGTGATAGAGAGTGTCGGAGAGTGATGGAGAGTGTCTGAGAGTGTCTGAGAGCGTCAGAGAGTGTCAGAGAGTGATAGAGAGTGATAGAGAGCGTCAGAGGGTGTCATAGAGTGATAGAGAGTGTCAGAGTGTGTCACAGAGTGTCTGAGTATGTCAGAGAGTGTCAGATAGTGATAGAGAGTGATAGAGAGTGTCAGAGAGTGTCATTGAGTGATAGAGAGTGTCAGAGAGTGTCAGAGAGTGATAGAGAGTGATAGAGAGTGTCTGAGAGTGTCAGAGAGCGATAGAGAGTGTCAGAGAGTGATATAGATTGTCAGAGAGTGATAGAGAGTGTCTGTGAGTGTCTGAGAGTGACAGAGAGCGAAAGAGAGTGTCAGAGAGTGATAGAGAGTGATTGAGTGTGTCTGAGAGCGTCAGAGAGTGTCAGAGCGTGATTGAGAGTGTCTGAGAGTGATAGAGAGTGTCTGAGAGCGTCAGAGAGTGTCAGAGAGTGATAGAGAGTGATAGAGAACGTCAGAGAGTGTCATAGAGTGATAGAGAGTGTCAGAGTGTGTCACAGAGTGTCTGAGTATGTCAGAGAGTGTCAGATAGTGATAGAGAGTGATAGATATTGTCTGAGAGTTTGAGAGAGTGAGAGAGAGATTCTGAGAGTGTCAGAGAGTTTCAGAGAGCGACAGAGAGTGTCAGAGAGTGATAGAGTGTGTCAGAGTGTGATAGAGAGTGTCTGAGAGTGTCTGAGAGTGACAGAGAGTGTCTGAGAGTGACAGCGAGTGTCTGAGAGTGTCAGTGAGTGTCAGAGAGTGATAGAGAGTGATAGAGAGTGATAGAGAGTTTCAGAGTGTGTCATTGAGTGATAGAGAGTGTCAGACTGTGTCAGAGTGTGATAGAGTGTGTCAGAGAGTGTCAGAGAGTGAAAGAGAGTGTAAGAGAGTGATAGAGAGCGAGAGAGAGTGTCAGAGTGTGTCAGAGAGTGATAGAGAGTGATAGAGAGTGCCAGAGAGTGTCATAGAGTGATAGAGAGTGTCAGAGTGTGTCAGAGAGTGATAGAGAGTGATTGAGTGCGTCAGAGAGTGTCAGAGAGCGATTGAGAGTGTCAGAGAGAGATAGACAGAGTCTGAGAGTGACAGAGAGCGTCTGAGAGTGTCAGTGAGTGTCAGAGAGTGATAGAGAGTGTCAGAGAGTGTCAGAGTGTGATAGAGAGAGTCTGAGAGTGACAGAGAGCGTCTGAGAGTGTCAGTGAGTGTCAGAGAGTGATAGAGAGTGTCAGAGAGTGTCTGAGAGTGTCAGAGAGTGATAGAGAGTGTCAGAGAGGGATAGAGAGTGTCTGAGAATGTCAGAGAGTGATAGAGAGTGTCAGAGAGTGATAAAGAGTGTCTGAGAGTGTCAGAGAGTGAGAGAGAGATTCTGAGAGTATCAGAGAGTGTCAGAGAGTGATAGAGAGTGATCGAGAGTGTCTGAGAGTGTCAGAAAGTTTCAGAAAGCGATAGAGAGTGTCAGAGAGTGTCAGAGAGTGATAGAGAGTGTCAGAGAGTGATAGAGAGTGTCTGAGAATGTCAGAGAGTGTTAGAGAGTGTCAGAGAGTGATAGAGAATGTCAGAGAGTGTCAGAGAGTGATAGAGAGATTCTGAAAGTGTCAGAGAGTTTCAGAGAGCGAAAGGGAGTGTCAGAGAGTGATAGAGTGTGTCAGAGAGTGATAGAGAGTGTCTGAGAGTGTCTGAGAGTGACAGAGAGTGTCTGAGAGTGACAGCGAGTGTCTGAGAGTGTCAGTGAGTGTCAGAGAGTGATAGAGAGTGATAGAGAGTGATAGAGCGTGATAAAGAGTGATAGAGAGTTTCAGAGTGTGTCATTGAGTGATAGAGAGTGTCAGACAGTGTCAGAGTGTGATAGAGTGTGTCAGAGAGTGATAGAGAGAGTCAGAGAGTGATAGAGAGAATCTGAGCGTGTCTGAGAGTGACAGAAAGTGACAGAGAGTGTCTGAGAGTGTCAGTGAGTGTCCGAGAGTGATAGAGAGTGTCTGAGAGTGTCTGAGAGTGACAGAGAGTGATGGACAGTGTCTGAGACAGTCAGAGAGTGTCAGAGTGTGATGGAGAGTGATAGAAAGTGTCAGAGAGTGTCAGAGAGTGTAAGAGCGTGATAGAGAGTGATAGAGAGTGATAGAGAGTGTCAGAGAGAGTCAGACAGTGTCATAGAGTGTCAGAGAGTGATAGAGAGTGATAGCGAGCGTCAGAGAGTGCCATAGAGTGACAGAGAGTGTCAGAGTGTGTCACAGAGTGTCTGAGTGTGTCAGAGAGTGATAGAGTGTGATAGAGAGTGTCACAGAGTGTCATTGAGTGATAGAGAGTGTCAGAGAGTGTCAGAGAGTGATAGAGAGTGTCTGAGAGTGACAGAAAGCGTCTGAGAGTGTCAGTGAGTGTCAGAGAGTGATAGAGAGTGTCAGAGAGTGTCAGAGAGTGATAGAGAGTGATAGAGAGTGTCAGAGAGTGATAGAGAGTGTCTGAGAATGTCAGAGAGTGAAAGAGAGTGTCAGAGAGTGATAGAGAGTGTCTGAGAGTGTCAGAGAGTGATAGAGAGATTCTGAGAGTGTCAGAGAGTGTCAGAGAGTGATAGAGAGTGATAGAGAGTGTCTGAGAGTGTCAGAAAGTGTCAGAGAGTGATAGAGAGTGTCAGAGAGTGTCAGAGAGTGATAGAGAGTGTCAGAGAGTGATAGAGAGTGTCTGAGAATGTCAGAGAGGGATAGAGAGTGTCAGAGAGTGATAGAGAGTGTCTGAGAATGTCAGAGAGTGAAAGAGAGTGTCAGAGAGTGATAGAGAGTGTCTGAGAGTGTCAGAGAGTGAGAGAGAGATTCTGAGAGTGTCAGAGAGTGTCAGAGAGTGATAGAGAGTGATAGAGTGTGTCAGAGAGTGTCAGAGAGTGTCAGAGCGTGTCAGAGAGTGTCAGAGCGTGTCAGAGAGTGTCAGAGAGCGAAAGAGAGTGTCAGAGAGTGATAGAGAGTGTCTGAGAGTGTCTGAGAGTGACAGCGAGTGTCTGAGAGTGTCAGTGAGTGTCAGAGAGTGATAGAGAGTTATAGAGTGTGATGGAGAGTGATAGAGAGTTTCAGACTGTGTCATTGAGCGATAGAGAGTGTCAGACAGTGTCAGAGTGTGACAGAGTGTGTCAGAGAGTGTCAGAGAGTGATAGAGAGTGTAAGAGAGTGATAGAGAGTGATTGAGTGTGTCAGAGAGTGTCAGAGAGCGATTGAGAGTGTCAGAGAGTGATAGAGAGTGTCAGAGAGTGATAGAGAGCGTCTGAGAGAGTCTGAGAGTGACAGAGAGTGAAAGAGAGTTTCTGAGAGTGTCAGAGAGTGTCAGAGTGTGTCAGAGAGTGATAGAGAGTGATAGAGAGTGTCAGAGAGTGTCAAAGAGTGATAGCGAATGTCAGAGTGTGTCAGAGAGTGATAGAGAGTGATTGAGTGTGTCAGAGAGTGTCAGAGAGCGATTGAGAGTGTCAGAGAGTGATAGAGAGTGTCAGAGAGTGATAGAGAGCGTCTGAGAGAGTCTGAGAGTGACAGAGAGTGAAAGAGAGTTTCTGAGAGTGTCAGTGAGTGTCAGAGAGTGATAGTGAGTGTCTGAGAGTGTCAGTGAGTTACAGAGAGTGATAGAGAGCCTCTGAGAATGTCAGAGAGTGTCAGAGATTGATAGAGAGTGTCAGACAGTGATAGAGAGTGATGGAGAGTGTCTGAGAGTGACAGAGAGTGTCTGAGAGTGTCAGTGAGTGTCAGAGAGTAATAGAGTGTGTCAGACAGTGATAGAGAGTGTCAGACAGTGATAGAGAGTGTCAGAGAGTGATAGAGAGAGTCAGAGAGATATAGAGATAATCTGAGCGTGTCTGAGTGTGTCAGAGAGTGTCAGAGTATGTGAGAGTGTCAGAGAGCGATAGAGAGTGTCAGAGAGTGATAGAGAGTGTCAGAGAGTGATAGAGAGAGTCGGAGAGTGATAGAGAGAATCTGAGCGTGTCTGAGAGTGACAGAGAGTGACAGAGAGTGACAGAGAGTGACAGAGAGTGTCTGAGAGTGTCAGTGAGTGTCAGAGAGTGTCAGAGAGTGATAGAGAGTGTCAGAGAGTGTCAGGGAGTGATAGAGAGTGATAGAGCGTGTCAGAGAGTGATAGAGAGTGATAGACAGTGTCTGAGACAGTCAGAGAGTGTCAGAGAGTGATAGAGAGTGATAGAGAGTGTCAGAGAGTGCCAGAGAGTGTCAGAGAGTGTCAGAGAGTGATAGAGAGTGACAGAGCGTGTCAGAGAGTGTCAAAGAGTGATAGAGAGTGTCAGAGAGAGATAGAGAGAATCTGAGCGTGTCTGAGTGTGTCAGAGAGTGTCAGAGTATGTGAGAGTGTCAGAGAGCGATAGAGAGTGTCAGAGAGTGATAGAGAGTGTCAGAGAGTGATAGAGAGAGTCGGAGAGTGATAGAGAGAATCTGAGCGTGTCTGAGAGTGACAGAGAGTGACAGAGAGTGACAGAGAGTGTCTGAGAGTGTCAGTGAGTGTCAGAGAGTGATAGAGAGTGATAGAGAGTGTCAGAGAGTGTCAGAGAGTGATAGAGAGTGATAGAGCGTGTCAGAGAGTGATAGAGAGTGATAGACAGTGTCTGAGACAGTCAGAGAGTGTCAGAGAGTGATAGAGAATGATAGAGAGTGTCAGAGAATGTCAGAGAGTGTCAGAGAGTGATAGAGAGTGATAGAGCGTGTCAGAGAGTGTCAAAGAGTGATAGAGAGTGTCAGAGAGTGTCAGAGAGTGATAGCGAGTGTCAGAGTGTGTCACAGAATGTCTGAGAGTGTCAGAGAGTGTCAGAGTGTGAGAGAGAGTGATGGAGAGTGTCAGAGAGTGCCATTGAGTGATAGAGAGTGTCAGCGAGTGATAGAGAGTGATAGAGAGTGATTAAGTGTGTCAGAGAGTGTTAGAGAGTGATACAGAGTGATAGAGAGTAACTGAGATTGTCTGTGAGTGTCAGAGAGTGTCAGAGAGTGTCAGAGAGTGTCAGAGAGAGACAAAGGGTGATAGAAAGTGTCTGAGAGTGTCAGAGAATGTCAGAGAGTGTCAGAGAGTGTCATGGAATGATAGAGAGAGTCAGAGTGTGTCACAGAGTGTCTGAGTGTGTCAGAGAGTGTCAGAGAGTGATAGAGAGTGTCAGAGAGTGTCAGAGAGTGATAGAGAGTGATAGAGAGTGTCAGAGAGTGTCTGAGAGTGTCAGAGATTGTCTGAGAGTGTCACAGAGTGTCAGAGAGTGAGAGAGAGTGTATGAGAGTGTCTGAGAGTGTCAGTGAGTGTCAGAGAGTGATAGAGAGTGATAGAGAGTGACAGAGAGTTTCAGAGTGAGTCATTGAGTGATAGTGAGTGTCAGAGAGTGTCAGAACAAAGAACAAAGAACAAAGATAATTACAGCACAGGAACAGGCCCTTCGGCCCTCCAAGCCTGCGCCGATCCAGATCCTCTCTCTAAACATGTCGCCTATTTTCTAAGCTTCTGTATCTCTTTTCTTCCTGCCCATTCATGTATCTGTCTAGATACATCTTAAAAGACTCCATCGTGCCCGCATCTACCACCTCCGCTGGCAATGCGTTCCAGGTGCCCACCACCCTCTGCGTAAAGAACTTTCCACGCATATCCCCCCTAAACTTTTCCCCTTTCACTTTGAACTCGTGTCCTCTAGTAACTGAAACCCCCACTCTGGGAAAAAGCTTCTTGCTATCCACCCTGTCTATACCTCTCATGATTTTGTACACCTCAATCAGGTCCCCCCTCAACCTCCGTCTTTCTAATGAAAATAATCCTAATCTACTCAACCTCTCTTCATAGCTAGCGCCCTCCATACCAGGCAACATCCTGGTGAACCTCCTCTGCACCCTTTCCAAAGCATCCACATCCTTTTGATAATGTGGCGACCAGAACTGTACGCAGTATTCCAAATGTGGCCGAACCAAAGTCCTATACAACTGTAACATGACCTGCCAACTCTTGTACTCAATGCCCCGTCCGATGAAGGAAATCATGCCGTATGCCTTCTTGACCACTCTATTTACCTGCGTTGCCACCTTCAGGGAACAGTGGACCTGAACACCCAAATCTCTCTGGACATCAATTTTCCCCAGGACTTTTCCATTTACTGTATAGTTCACTCTTGAATTGGATCTTCCAAAATGCATCACCTCGCATTTGCCCTGATTGAACTCCATCTGCCATTTCTCTGCCCAACTCTCCAATCTATCTATATTCTGCTGTATTCTCTGACAGTCCCCTTCACTATCTGCTACTCCACCAATCTTAGTGTCGTCTGCAAATTTGCTAATCAGTCCACCTATACTTTCCTCCAAATCATGAATGTATATCACAAACAACAGTGGTCCCAGCACGGATCCCTGTGGAACACCACTGGTCACACGTCTCCATTTTGAGAAATTCCCTTCTACTGCTACTCTCTGTCTCCTGTTGCCCAGCCAGTTCTTTATCCATCTAGCTAGTACACCTTGGACCCCAAGCGCCTTCACTTTCTCCATCAGCCTGCCATGGGGAACCTTATCAAACGCCTTACTGAAGTCCATGTATATGACATCGACAGCCCTTCCATCATCAATCAACTTTGTCACTTCCTCAAAGAATTCTATTAAGTTGGTAAGACATGACCTTCCCTGCACAAAACCATGTTGCCTATCACTGATGAGCCCATTTTCTTCCAAATGGGAATAGATCCTATCCCTCAGTATCTTCTCCAGCAGCTTCCCTAGCACTGACGTCAGGCTCACCGGTCTATAATTACCTGGATTATCCCTGCTACCCTTCTTAAACAAGGGGACAACATTAGCAATTCTCCAGTCCTCCGGGACCTCACCCGTGTTTAAGGATGCTGCAAAGATATCTGTTAAGGCCCCAGCTATTTCCTCTCTCGCTTCCCTCAGTAACCTGGAATAGATCCCATCCGGACCTGGGGACTTGTCCACCTTAATGCCCTTTGGAATACCCAACACTTCCTCCCTCCTTATGCCGACTTGACCTAGAGTAATCAAACATCTGTTCCTAACCTCAACATCCGTCATGTCCCTCTCCTCGGTGAATACCGATGCAAAGTAATCGTTTAGAATCTCACCCATTTTCTCTGAGTCCAAGCATAACATTCCTCCTTTGTCCTTTAGTGGGCCAATCCTTTCTCTAGTTACCCTCTTTCTCCTTATATATTAATAAAAGGCTTTGGGATTTTCCTTAACCCTGTTTGCTAAAGATATTTCATGACCCCTTTTAGCCCTCTTAATTCCTCGTTTCAGATTGGTCCTACATTCCCGATATTCTTTCAAAGCTTCGTCTTTCATCAGCCGCCTAGACCTTATGTATGCTTCCTTTTTCCTCTGAGCTAGTCTCACAATTTCACCTGTCATCCATGGTTCCCTAATCTTGCCATTTCTATCCCTCATTTTCACAGGAACATGTCTCTCCTGCACGCTCATCAACCTCTCTTTAAAAGCCTCCCACATATCACATGTGGATTTACCTTCAAACAGCTGCTCCCAATCTACATTTCCCAGCTCCTGCCGAATTTTGGTATAGTTGGCCTTCCCCCAATTTAGCACTCTTCCTTTAGGACCACTCTCGTCTTTGTCCATGAGTATTTTAAAGCTTACGGAATTGTGATCACTATTCCCAAAGTAGTCCCCTACTGAAACATCAACAACCTGGCCGGGCTCATTCCCCAACAGAGTGTGATAGAGAGTGTCAGAGAGTGATAGAGAGTGATAGAGAGTGTCTGAGAGCGTCAGAGAGTGTCAGAGAGTGATAGAGAGTGTCAGAGTGTGTCACAGTGTGTCTGAGTATGTCAGAGAGTGTCAGATAGTGATAGAGAGTGATAGAGAGTTTCACAGAGTGTCATTGAGTGATAGAGAGTGTCAGAGAGTGTCAGAGAGTGATAGAGAGTGATAGAGAGTGTCTGAGAGTGTCTGAGAGTGTCAGAGAGCGATAGAGAGTGTCAGAGAGTGATATAGATTGTCAGAGAGTGATAGAGAGTGTCTGTGAGTGTCTGAGAGTGACAGAGAACGAAAGAGAGTGTCAGAGAGTGATAGAGAGTGTCAGAGAGTGTCAGAGAGTGTCAGAGAGTGTCAGGGAGTGATGAAGAATGTTAGAGAGTGTCAGAGAGTGTCGGAGAGTGATAGAGAGTGATTGAGTGTGTCTGAGAGCGTCAGAGAGTGTCAGAGCGTGATAGAGAGTGTCGGAGAGTGATGGAGAGTGTCTGAGAGTGTCTGAGAGCGTCAGAGAGTGTCAGAGAGTGATAGAGAGTGATAGAGAGCGTCAGAGGGTGTCATAGAGTGATAGAGAGTGTCAGAGTGTGTCACAGAGTGTCTGAGTATGTCAGAGAGTGTCAGATAGTGATAGAGAGTGATAGAGAGTGTCAGAGAGTGTCATTGAGTGATAGAGAGTGTCAGAGAGTGTCAGAGAGTGATAGAGAGTGATAGAGAGTGTCTGAGAGTGTCAGAGAGCGATAGAGAGTGTCAGAGAGTGATATAGATTGTCAGAGAGTGATAGAGAGTGTCTGTGAGTGTCTGAGAGTGACAGAGAGCGAAAGAGAGTGTCAGAGAGTGATAGAGAGTGATTGAGTGTGTCTGAGAGCGTCAGAGAGTGTCAGAGCGTGATTGAGAGTGTCTGAGAGTGATAGAGAGTGTCTGAGAGCGTCAGAGAGTGTCAGAGAGTGATAGAGAGTGATAGAGAACGTCAGAGAGTGTCATAGAGTGATAGAGAGTGTCAGAGTGTGTCACAGAGTGTCTGAGTATGTCAGAGAGTGTCAGATAGTGATAGAGAGTGATAGATATTGTCTGAGAGTTTGAGAGAGTGAGAGAGAGATTCTGAGAGTGTCAGAGAGTTTCAGAGAGCGACAGAGAGTGTCAGAGAGTGATAGAGTGTGTCAGAGTGTGATAGAGAGTGTCTGAGAGTGTCTGAGAGTGACAGAGAGTGTCTGAGAGTGACAGCGAGTGTCTGAGAGTGTCAGTGAGTGTCAGAGAGTGATAGAGAGTGATAGAGAGTGATAGAGAGTTTCAGAGTGTGTCATTGAGTGATAGAGAGTGTCAGACTGTGTCAGAGTGTGATAGAGTGTGTCAGAGAGTGTCAGAGAGTGAAAGAGAGTGTAAGAGAGTGATAGAGAGCGAGAGAGAGTGTCAGAGTGTGTCAGAGAGTGATAGAGAGTGATAGAGAGTGCCAGAGAGTGTCATAGAGTGATAGAGAGTGTCAGAGTGTGTCAGAGAGTGATAGAGAGTGATTGAGTGCGTCAGAGAGTGTCAGAGAGCGATTGAGAGTGTCAGAGAGTGATAGAGAGTGTCAGAGAGTGATAGAGAGCGTCTGAGAGAGTCAGTGAGTGTCAGAGATTGATAGTGAGTGTCTGAGAGTGTCAGTGAGTTATAGAGAGTGATAGAGAGCCTCTGAGAATGTCAGAGAGTGTCAGAGAGTGATAGAGAGTGTCAGAGAGCGATAGAGAGTGTCAGAGAGAGTTAGAGATTGACAGAGATTGTCTGAGAGTGTCAGAGAGTGTTAGAGTGTGTCAGAGAGTGATAGAGAGTGATAGAGAGTGTCAGAGAGTGTCAGAGAGTGTCATAGAGTGATAGATAGTGTCAGAGTGTGTCGGAGAGTGACAGATAGTGATTGAGGGTGTCAGAGAGTGTCAGGGAGCGATTGGGAGTGTCAGAGAGTGATAGAGAGTGATAGAGAGCGTCTGAGAGAGTCTGAGAGTGACAGAGAGTGAAAGAGAGTTTCTGAGAGTGTCAGTGAGTGTCAGAGAGTGATAGTGAGTGTGTGAGAGTGTCAGTGAGTTATAGAGAGTGATAGAGATCCTCTGAGAATGTCAGAGAGTGTCAGAGAGTGATAGAGAGTGTCAGAGAGAGTTAGAGAGTGACAGAGAGTGTCTGAGAGTGTCAGTGAGTCAGAGAGTGATAGAGTGTGTCAGACAGTGATAGAGAGTGATAGAGAGTGTCTGAGAGTGTCAGAGAGTGTCAGAGTATGTGAGAGTGTCAGAGAGCGATAGAGAGTGTCAGAGAGTGATAGAGAGTGTCAGAGAGTGATAGAGAGAGTCAGAGAGTAATAGAGAGAATCTGAGCGTGTCTGAGAGTGACAGAGAGTGACAGAGAGTGTCAGTGAGTGTCAGAGAGTGATAGAGAGTGTCTGAGAGTGTCTGAGAGTGATCGAGAGTGATAGACAGTGTATGAGACAGTCAGAGAGTGTCAGAGAGTGATAGAGAGTGTCAGAGAGTGTCAGAGAGTGTCAGAGAGTGACAGAGAGTGTCTGAGAGTGATAGAGTGTGTCTGAGAATGTCAGAGAGTGATAGAGAGTGTCAGAGAGTGATAGAGAGTGTCTGAGAGTGTCAGAGAATGAGAGATTCTGAGAGTGTCAGAGAGTGTCATGGAGTGATAGAGAGTGATAGTGAGTGTCTGAGAGTGTCTGAGAGTGACAGAGAGTGTCTGAGAGTGACAGCGAGTGTCTGAGAGTGTCAGTGAGTGTCAGAGAGTGATAGAGAGTGATAGAGAGTGATAGAGAGTGATAAAGAGTGATAGAGAGTTTCAGAGTGTGTCATTGAGTGATAGAGAGTGCCAGACAGTGTCAGAGTGTGATAGAGAGTGTCAGAGAGTGTCAGAGAGAGAAAGAGAATGTAAGAGAGTGATAGAGAGCGAGAGAGAGTGTCAGAGTGTGTCAGAGAGTGATAGAGAGTGTCAGAGTGTGATAGAGAGTGATAGAGAGTGTCTGAGAGTGTCAGAGAGCGATAGAGAGTGTCAGAGAGTGATAGAGAGTGTCTGAGAGTGTCAGAGAATGAGAGAGAGATTCTGAGAGTGTCCGAGAGTGTCATGGAGTGATAGAGAGTGATAGAGAGTGACAGAGAGTGACAGAGAATGTCTGAGAGTGTCAGAGAGTGTCAGAGTGTGTCAGAGAGTGATAGAGAGTGATAGAGAGTGTCAGAGAGTCAGAGAGTGTCATAGAGCGATAGAGAGTGTCAGAGTGTGTCACAGAGTGTCTGAGTATGTCAGAGAGTGTCAGATAGTGATAGAGAGTGATCGAGAGTGTCACAGAGTGTCATTGAGTGATAGAGAGTGTCAGAGAGTGTCAGAGAGTGATAGAGAGTGATAGAGAGTGTCTGAGAGTGTCAGAGAGCGATAGAGAGTGTCAGATAGTGATAGAGAGTGTCTGTGAGTGTCTGAGAGTGACAGAGAGCGAAAGAGACTGTCAGAGAGTGATAGAGAGTGATTGAGTGTGTCTGAGAGTGTCAGAGAGTGTCAGAGCGTGATAGAGAGTGTCTGAGAGTGATAGAGAGTGTCTGAGAGTGTCTGAGAGCGTCAGAGATTGTCAGAGAGTGATAAAGAGTGATAGAGAGCGTCAGAGAGTGTCATAGAGTGATAGAGAGTGTCAGAGTGTGTCACAGAGTGTCTGAGTATGTCAGAGATTGTCAGATAGTAATAGAGTGTGATAGAGAGTGTCTGAGAGTTTCAGAGAGTGAGAGAGAGATTCTGAGAGTGTCAGAGAGTTTCAGAGAGCGAAAGAGAGTGTCAGAGAGTGATAGAGTGTGTCAGAGAGTGATAGTGAGTGTCTGAGAGTGTCTGAGAGTGACAGAGAGTGTCTGAGAGTGACAGCGAGTGTCTGAGAGTGTCAGTGAGTGTCAGAGAGTGATAGAGAGTGATAGAGAGTGATAGAGAGTGATAAAGAGTGATAGAGATTTTCAGAGTCTGTCATTGAGTGATAGAGAGTGTCAGACAGTGTCAGAGTGTGATAGAGTGTGTCAGAGAGTGTCAGAGAGAGAAAGAGAATGTAAGAGAGTGATAGAGAGCGAGAGAGAGTGTCAGAGTGTGTCAGAGAGTGATAGAGAGTGTCAGAGTGTGTCAGAGAGTGATAGAGAGTGATTGAGTGCGTCAGAGAGTGTCAGAGAGCGATTGAGAGTGTCAGAGAGTGATAGAGAGTGTCAGAGAGAGTTAGAGAGTGACAGAGAGAGTCTGAGAGTGTCAATGAGTGTCAGAGAGTGATAGAGTGTGTCAGACAGTGTCAGAGAGTGATAGAGAGAATCTGAGCGTGTCTGAGAGTGACAGAGAGTGACAGAGAGTGTCTGAGAGTGTCTGAGAGTGTCAGTGAGTGTCAGAGAGTGATAGAGAGTGTCTGTGAGTGTCTGAGAGTGACAGAGAGTGATAGACAGTGTCTGAGACAGTCAGAGAGTGTCAGAGTGTGATAGAGAGAGATAGAGAGTGTCAGAGAGTGTCAGAGAGTGTAAGAGCGTGATAGAGTGTGATAGAGAGTGTCAGAGAGAGTCAGACAGTGTCATAGAGTGTCAGAGAGTGATAGAGAGTGATAGCGAGCGTCAGAGAGTGCCATAGAGTGACAGATAGTGTCAGAGTGTGTCACAGAGTGTCTGAGTGTGTCAGAGAGTGATAGAGGGTGATAGAGAGTGTCACAGAGTGTCATTGAGTGATAGAGAGTGTCAGAGAGTGATAGAGCGTGATAGAGAGAGTCTGAGAGTGACAGAGAGCGTCTGAGAGTGTCACTGAATGTCAGAGAGTGATAGAGAGTGTCAGAGAGTGACAGAGAGTGATAGAGAGTGTCAGAGAGTGATAGAGAGTGTCTGAGAATGTCAGAGAGTGATAGAGAGTGTCAGAGAGTGATAGAGAGTGTCTGAGAGTGTCAGAGAGTGATAGAGATATTCTGAGAGTGTCAGAGAGTGTCAGAGAGTGATAGAGAGTGATGGAGAGTGTCTGAGAGTGTCAGAGAGTGATAGAGAGTGTCAGAGAGTGTCAGAGAGTGATAGAGAGTGTCAGAGTGTGATAGAGAGTGTCTGAGAGTTTCAGAGAGTGAGAGAGAGATTCTGAGAGTGTCAGAGAGTGATAGAGAGTGATAGAGAGTGTCTGAGAGTGTCAGAGAGTGTCAGAGCGTGTCAGAGAGTGTCAGAGAGCGAAAGAGAGTGTCAGAGAGTGATAGAGAGTGTCAGAGAGTGATAGAGAGTGTCTGAGAGTGACAGCGAGTGTCTGAGAGTGTCAGTGAGTGTCAGAGAGTGACAGAGAGTGATAGAGAGTGATGGAGAGTGATAAAGAGTGATAGAGAGTTTCAGAGAGTGTCATTGAGTGATAGAGAGTGTCAGACAGTGTCAGAGTGTGACAGAGTGTGTCAGAGAGTGTCAGAGAGTGATAGAGAGTGTAAGAGAGTGATAGAGAGTGATAGAGAGTGTCTGAGATTGTAAGAGTGTGTCAGAGAGTGATAGAGAGTGTCAGAGAGTGTCAGAGAGTGATAGAGAGTGTCACAGTGTGTCAGAGAGTGACAGAGAGTGATTGAGTGTGTCAGAGAGTGTCAGAGAGCGATTGAGAGTGTCAGAGAGTGATAGAGAGTGTCAGAGAGTGATAGAGAGCGTCTGAGAGAGTCTGAGAGTGACAGAGAGTGAAAGAGAGTTTCTGAGAGTGTCAGTGAGTGTCAGAGAGTGATAGTGAGTGTCTGAGAGTGTCAGTGAGTTATAGAGAGTGATAGAGAGCCTCTGAGAATGTCAGAGAGGGTCAGAGAGTGATAGAGAGTGTCAGACAGTGATAGAGAGTGATAGAGAGTGTCAGAGAGTGTCAGAGAGCGATAGAGTGTGTCAGACAGTGATAGAGAGTGATAGAGAGTGTCTGAGAGTGTCAGAGAGTGTCAGAGAGTGATAGAGAGAGTCAGAGAGTGATAGAGAGAATCTGAGCGTGTCTGAGAGTGACAGAGAGTGACAGAGAGTGTCTGAGAGTGTCAGTGAGTGTCAGAGAGTGATAGAGAGTGTCTGAGAGTGATAGAGAGTGTCAGAGAGTGATAGAGAGAGTCAGAGAGTGATAGAGAGAATCTGAGCGTGTCTGAGAGTGACAGAGAGTGACAGAGAGTGTCTGAGAGTGTCAGTGAGTGTCAGAGAGTGATGGAGAGTGTCTGAGAGTGTCTGAGAGTGATAGAGAGTGATAGACAGTGTCTGAGACAGTCAGAGAGTGTCATGGAGTGATAGAGAGTGATAGAGAGTGTCAGAGAGTGTCAGAGAGTGTCAGAGAGTGATAGAGAGTGATAGAGAGTGATAGAGCGTGTCAGAGAGTGTCAAAGTGTGATAGAGAGTGTCAGAGAGTGTCAGAGAGTGTCTGAGTCTGATAGAGAGTGATAGAGAGTGTCTGAGAGTGTCTGAGAGTGTCAGTGTGTGTCAGAGAGAGTCAGAGAATGATAGAGGGTGATAGAGAGTGTCATAGAGTGCCATTGAGTGATAGAGAGTTTCTGAGAGTGTCAGAGAGTGTCAGAGAGTGATAGAGAGTGATAGAGAGTGATAGAGAGTGTCTGAGAGTGTCAGAAAGTGTCGGAGAGTGATAGAGAGTGTAAGAGAGTGTCAGAGAGTGATAGAGAGTGTCAGAGAGTGATAGAGAGAGTCTGAGAATGTCAGAGAGTGATAGAGAGTGTCAGAGAGTGATAGAGAGTGTCTGAGAGTTTCAGAGAGTGAGAGAGAGATTCTGAGATTGTCAGAGAGTGTCAGAGAGTGATAGAGAGTGATAGAGAGTGTCTGAGAGTGTCAGAGAGTGTCAGAGCGTGTCAGAGAGTGTCATGAGAGCGAAAGAGAGTGTCAGAGAGTGATAGAGAGTGTCAGAGAGTGATAGAGAGTGTCTGAGAGTGTCTCAGAGTGACGGAGAGTATCTGAGAGTGACAGCGAGTGTCTGAGAGTGTCAGTGAGTGTCAGAGAGTGATAGAGAGTGATAGAGAGTGATGGAGAGTGATAAAGAGTGATAGAGAGTTTCAGAGAGTGTCATTGAGTGATAGAGAGTGTCAGACAGTGTCAGAGTGTGACAGAGTGTGTCAGAGAGTGTCAGAGAGTGATAGAGAGTGTAAGAGAGTGATAGAGAGTGATAGAGAGTGTCTGAGAGTCTCAGAGAGTGTCAGAGTGTGTCAGAGAGTGATAGAGAGTGTCAGAGAGTGTCATAGAGTGATAGAGAGTGTTAGAGTGTGTCAGAGAGTGACAGAGAGTGATTGAGTGTGTCAGAGAGTGTCAGAGAGCGATTGAGAGTGTCAGAGAGCGATAGAGAGTGTCAGAGAGTGATAGAGAGCGTCTGAGAGAGTCTGAGAGTGACACAGAGTGAAAGAGAGTTTCTGAGAGTGTCAGTGAGTGTCAGAGAGTGATAGTGAGTGTCTGAGAGTGTCAGTGAGTTATAGAGAGTGATAGAGAGCCTCTGAGAATGTCAGAGAGTGTCAGAGAGAGATAGAGAGTGTCAGAGAGTGTTAGAGAGTGCCATAGAGTGTCTGAGAGTGTCTGAAAGTGTCAGTGAGTGTCAGAGAGTGATAGAGAGTGATAGAGAGTGATGGAGAGTGATAAAGAGTGATAGAGAGTTTCAGAGAGTGTCATTGAGTGATAGAGAGTGTCAGACAGTGTCAGAGTGTGACAGAGTGTGTCAGAGAGTGTCAGAGAGTGATAGAGAGTGTAAGAGAGTGATAGAGAGTGATAGAGAGTGTCTGAGAGTCTCAGAGAGTGTCAGAGTGTGTCAGAGAGTGATAGAGAGTGATAGAGAGTGTCAGAGAGTGTCATAGAGTGATAGAGAGTGTTAGAGTGTGTCAGAGAGTGACAGAGAGTGATTGAGTGTGTCAGAGAGTGTCAGAGAGCGATTGAGAGTGTCAGAGAGTGATAGAGAGTGTCAGAGAGTGATAGAGAGCGTCTGAGAGAGTCTGAGAGTGACACAGAGTGAAAGAGAGTTTCTGAGAGTGTCAGTGAGTGTCAGAGAGTGATAGTGAGTGTCTGAGAGTGTCAGTGAGTTATAGAGAGTGATAGAGAGCCTCTGAGAATGTCAGAGAGTGTCAGAGAGAGATAGAGAGTGTCAGAGAGTGTTAGAGAGTGCCATAGAGTGTCTGAGAGTGTCTGAAAGTGTCAGTGAGTGTCAGAGAGTGATAGAGTGTGTCAGACAGTGATAGAGAGTGACAGAGAGTGTCTTAGAGTGTCAGAGAGTGTCAGAGTATGTGAGAGTGTCAGAGCGTGATAGAGAGTGTCAGAGAGTGATAGAACATAGAACATAGAACATACAGCACAGAACAGGCCCTTCGGCCCACAATGTTGTGCCGATCCTTTGTCCTCTGTCAAGGACAATTTAATCTATACCCCATCATTCTCCTTTATCCATATACCTATCCAAAAGCCTTTTGAAAGTCCCTAAAGTTTCTGACTCAACAACTTCCCCGGGCAAGGCATTCCATGCCTCGACCACTCTCTGGGTAAAGAACCTTCCCCTGACATCCCCCTTATATCTCCCACCCTTCACCTTAAATTTATGACCCCTTGTAACGCTTTGCTCCACCCGGGGAAAAAGTTTCTGACTGTCTACCCTATCTATTCCCCTGATCATCTTATAAACCTCTATCATGTCACCCCTCATCCTTCTCCGTTCTAATGAGAAGAGGCCTAGAATGTTCAGCCTTTCCTCGTAAGACTTATTCTCCATTCCAGGCAACATCCTGGTAAATCCCCTCTGCACCCTCTCCAAGGCTTCCACATCCTTCCTAAAATGAGGCGACCAGAACTGCACACAGTACTCCAAATGAGGCCTCACCAAGGTCCTGTACAGCTGCATCATCACCTCGCGGCTCTTAAATTCAATCCCTCTGCTAATGAACGCTAACACCCCATATGCCTTCTTCACAGCCCTATCCACTTGAGTTGCAACTTTCAATGATCTATGCACATAGACCCCAAGGTCTCTCTGCTCCTCCACATGCCCAAGAACCCTACCGTTAACCCAGTATTTTGCATTCATGTTTGTCCTTCCAAAATGGACGACCTCACACTTTTCAGGGTTAAACTCCATCTGCCACTTTTCAGCCCAGCACTGCAACCTATCCAAGTCCCTTTGCAGACGACAATAGCCCTCCTCGGTATCCACAACTCCACCAACCTTTGTATCATCTGCAAATTTACTGACCCACCCTTCGACTTCCTCATCCAAGTCGTTAATAAAAATCACAAACAGGAGAGGACCCAGAACTGATCCCTGCGGCACGCCACTGGTAACTGGGCTCCAGGCTGAGTATTTACCATCTAAGACCACTCTCTGCCTTCTATCAGTTAGCCAATTCTTAATCCAACTGGCCACATTCCCCACTATCCCATGCCTCCTGACTTTCTCCATAAGTCTACCATGGGGGACCTTATCAAATGCCTTACTAAAATCCATGTACACCACATCCACTGGTTTACCCTCATCCACTTGCTTGGTCACCTGCTCAAAGAATTCAATCAGGCTTGTGAGGCAAGACCTACCCCTCACAAAACCGTGCTGACTGTCCCGAATCAAGCAGTGTCTTTCCAGATGCTCAGAAATCCTATCCCTCAGCACCTTTTCCATCAACTTGCCTACCACCGAAGTAAGACTAACTGGCCTGTAATTCCCAGGGTTGTTCCTATTCCCTTTCTTGAACAGGGGCACAACATTTGCCACCCTCCAATCACCTGGTACCACCCCCGTCAGCAGAGAAGATGAAAAGATCATTGCCAGCGGCTCTGCAATTTCATCCCTTGCTTCCCATAACATCCTTGGATATACCCCGTCAGGCCCGGGAGACTTGTCTATCTTCAAGTTATTCAAAAACCCCAACACATCTTCCCTCCTAACGAGCACTTCCTCGAGCTTACCAGTCTGCTTCCCACCGTCCTCTTCAGTAATACACCCCTTCTCATTCGTAAATACCGAAGAGAAGTACTCATTCAAAACCTCACTTATCTCTTCCGGCTCAACACACAGTCTCCCGCTATTGTCCTTGACCGGACCTACGGTCCCCCTAGTCATCCTCATATTTCTGACATACGCGTAAAAGGCCTTGGGGTTTTCTTTTATCCTACCCGCCAAGCATTTTTCATGCCCTCTCTTAGCTCTCCTAATCCCTTTCTTCAGATCCTTCCTGGCCATCTTGTATCCCTCCAGAGCTATGCCTGTGCCCTTTTTCCTCAACTTTATATACGCATCCTTCTTCTTCCTAACAAGACTCTCAACCTCTCTTGTCAACCACGGTTCCCTCACATGACCATCCCTTCCCTGTCTGACAGGGACATGCTTATCAATGGCCCCTACTATCTGCTCCTTGAAAAAGTTCCACATTTCGACCGTGCCCTTCCCTGCCAGCATATGCTCCCAACTTATGCTCCTCAGTTCCTGCCTGACAGCATCATATCTACCCTTCCCCCAATTGTAAACCTTGCCCTGTTGCACATACCTATCCCTCTCCATTACCACAGTGAATGCTACAGAATTGTGATCACTATCTCCAAAGTGCTCGCCCACCAACAGCTCTATCACTTGCCCTGGTTCATTACCTAGTACCAAATCCAATATTGCCTCCCCTCTGGTCGGGCAGTCTACATACTGAGTCAGAAAAGCTTCCTGGACATACTGCACAAACACTACCCCATCCAAACTATTCGATCTAAAGAGTTGCCAATCAATATTTGGGAAGTTGAAATCCCCCATAATTACTACCCTGTGACTTCTGCTCCTTTCCAAAATCTGTTTCCCAATCTGCTCTTCCACCTCCCTGCTGCTATTGGGGGGCCTATAGAAAACTCCCATCAAGGTGACTGCTCCTTTCCTGTTCCTGACCTCAACCCACAGTGCTTCAGTCGGCAGATCCTCCTCGAAAATTCTCTCAGCAGTTGTTACACTATTTCTAACTAACAATGCCACCCCCCCACCTCTTTTACCACCATTCCTAATCTTATGAAAACATCTATAACCAGGTACCTCCAAAAACCATTCCTCCCCCTCACCTATCCACGTTTCAGTGATGGCCACAACATCGTAGTCCCAAGTGCCCATCCACGCCTTCAATTCACTCACCTTATTCCTGATGCTTCTTGCGTTGAAGTATACGCACTTTAACCCTTCTCCGTGCCCATCTGTCCTCTGCGACAGTGCTACCTTCCCCAATACCTCACTACACTCTTTGTCTTTCTGAGTGGACCCACTGGTCCCTGGATTACAAGTCCGGTTCCCATCCCCCTCCCAAACTAGTTTAAACCCTCCCGAACAGTACTAGAGAGTGTCAGAGAGTGATAGAGAGAGTCAGGGAGTGATAGAGAGAATCTGAGCGTGTCTGAGAGTGACAGAGAGTGACAGAGAGTGTCTGAGAGTGTCAGTGAGTGTCAGAGAGTGATAGAGAGTGTCTGAGAGTGTCTGAGAGTGATAGAGAGTGATAGACAGTGTCTGAGACAGTCAGAGAGTGTCAGAGATTGATAGAGAGTGATAGAGAGTGTCAGAGAGTGTCAGAGAGTGTCAGAGAGTTTCAGAGAGTGATAGAGAGTGATAGAGCGTGTCAGAGAGTGTCAAAGAGTGATAGAGAGTGTCAGAGAGTGTCAGAGAGTGATAGAGAGTGTCAGAGTGTGTCACAGAATGTCTGAGAGTGTCAGAGTGTGTCATGAGTGTGATAGAGAGTGACAGAGAGTGTCTGAGAGTGTCTGAGAATGTCAGAGTGTGTCAGAGAGAGTCAGAGAATGATAGAGAGTGATAGAGAGTGTCATAGATTGCCATTGAGTGATAGAGAGTTTCAGAGAGTGTCAGAGAGTGATCGAGAGTGTCAGGGAGTGCTAGAGTGTGTCAGAGAGTGATAGAGAGTGTCAGCGAGTGATAGAGAGTGATAGAGAGTGATTAAGTGTGTCAGAGAGTGTTAGAGAGTGATACAGAGTGATAGAGAGTATCTGAGAGTGTCTGAGAGTGATAGAGAGTGATAGACAGTGTCTGAGACAGTCAGAGAGTGTCATGGAGTGATAGAGAGTGATAGAGAGTGTCAGAGAGTGTCAGAGAGTGTCAGAGAGTGATAGAGAGTGATAGAGAGTGATAGAGCGTGTCAGAGAGTGTCAAAGTGTGATAGAGAGTGTCAGAGAGTGTCAGAGAGTGTCTGAGTCTGATAGAGAGTGATAGAGAGTGTCTGAGAGTGTCTGAGAGTGTCAGTGTGTGTCAGAGAGCGTCAGAGAATGATAGAGGGTGATAGAGAGTGTCATAGAGTGCCATTGAGTGATAGAGAGTTTCTGAGAGTGTCAGAGAGTGTCAGAGAGTGATAGAGAGTGATAGAGAGTGATAGAGAGTGTCTGAGAGTGTCAGAAAGTGTCGGAGAGTGATAGAGAGTGTCAGAGTGTGTCAGAGAGTGACAGAGAGTGATTGAGTGTGTCAGAGAGTGTAAGAGAGCGATTGAGAGTGTCAGAGAGCGATAGAGAGTGTCAGAGAGTGATAGAGAGCGTCTGAGAGAGTCTGAGAGTGACACAGAGTGAAAGAGAGTTTCTGAGAGTGTCAGTGAGTGTCAGAGAGTGATAGTGAGTGTCTGAGAGTGTCAGTGAGTTATAGAGAGTGATAGATAGCCTCTGAGAATGTCAGAGAGTGTCAGAGAGAGATAGAGAGTGTCAGAGAGTGTTAGAGAGTGCCATAGAGTGTCTGAGAGTGTCTGAAAGTGTCAGTGAGTGTCAGAGAGTGATAGAGAGTGATAGAGAGTGATGGAGAGTGATAAAGAGTGATAGAGAGTTTCAGAGAGTGTCATTGAGTGATAGAGAGTGTCAGACAGTGTCAGAGTGTGACAGAGTGTGTCAGAGAGTGTCAGAGAGTGATAGAGAGTGTAAGAGAGTGATAGAGAGTGATAGAGAGTGTCTGAGAGTCTCAGAGAGTGTCAGAGTGTGTCAGAGAGTGATAGAGAGTGATAGAGAGTGTCAGAGAGTGTCATAGAGTGATAGAGAGTGTCAGAGTGTGTCAGAGAGTGACCGAGAGTGATTGAGTGTGTCAGAGAGTGTCAGAGAGCGATTGAGAGTGTCAGAGAGTGATAGAGAGTGTCAGAGAGTGATAGAGAGCGTCTGAGAGAGTCTGAGAGTGACACAGAGTGAAAGAGAGTTTCTGAGAGTGTCAGTGAGTGTCAGAGAGTGATAGTGAGTGTCTGAGAGTGTCAGTGAGTTATAGAGAGTGATAGAGAGCCTCTGAGAATGTCAGAGAGTGTCAGAGAGAGATAGAGAGTGTCAGAGAGTGTTAGAGAGTGCCATAGAGTGTCTGAGAGTGTCTGAAAGTGTCAGTGAGTGTCAGAGAGTGATAGAGTGTGTCAGACAGTGATAGAGAGTGACAGAGAGTGTCTTGGAGTGTCAGAGAGTGTCAGAGTATGTGAGAGTGTCAGAGCGTGATAGAGTGTCAGAGAGTGATAGAGAGTGTCAGAGAGTGATAGAGAGAGTCAGGGAGTGATAGAGAGAATCTGAGCGTGTCTGAGAGTGACAGAGAGTGACAGAGAGTGTCTGAGAGTGTCAGTGAGTGTCAGAGAGTGATAGAGAGTGTCTGAGAGTGTCTGAGAGTGATAGAGAGTGATAGACAGTGTCTGAGACAGTCAGAGAGTGTCAGAGATTGATAGAGAGTGATAGAGAGTGTCAGAGAGTGTCAGAGAGTGTCAGAGAGTTTCAGAGAGTGATAGAGAGTGATAGAGCGTGTCAGAGAGTGTCAAAGAGTGATAGAGAGTGTCAGAGAGTGTCAGAGAGTGATAGAGAGTGTCAGAGTGTGTCACAGAATGTCTGAGAGTGTCAGAGTGTGTCAGAGTGTGATAGAGAGTGACAGAGAGTGTCTGAGAGTGTCTGAGAATGTCAGAGTGTGTCAGAGAGAGTCAGAGAATGATAGAGAGTGATAGAGAGTGTCATAGATTGCCATTGAGTGATAGAGAGTTTCAGAGAGTGTCAGAGAGTGATCGAGAGTGTCAGGGAGTGCTAGAGTGTGTCAGAGAGTGATAGAGAGTGTCAGCGAGTGATAGAGAGTGATAGAGAGTGATTAAGTGTGTCAGAGAGTGTTAGAGAGGGATACAGAGTGATAGAGAGTATCTGAGAGTGTCTGAGAGTGATAGAGAGTGATAGACAGTGTCTGAGACAGTCAGAGAGTGTCATGGAGTGATAGAGAGTGATAGAGAGT
The DNA here is from genome assembly GCF_036365525.1 of Heterodontus francisci. NCBI lineage: Eukaryota > Metazoa > Chordata > Chondrichthyes > Heterodontiformes > Heterodontidae > Heterodontus > Heterodontus francisci. The sequence goes on along the minus strand of NC_090411.1, from coordinate 3,724,241 downwards.
GTCAGAGAGTGTCAGAGAGTGTCAGAGAGTGATAGAGAGTGATAGAGAGTGATAGAGCGTGTCAGAGAGTGTCAAAGTGTGATAGAGAGTGTCAGAGAGTGTCAGAGAGTGTCTGAGTCTGATAGAGAGTGATAGAGAGTGTCTGAGAGTGTCTGAGAGTGTCAGTGTGTGTCAGAGAGAGTCAGAGAATGATAGAGGGTGATAGAGAGTGTCATAGAGTGCCATTGAGTGATAGAGAGTTTCTGAGAGTGTCAGAGAGTGTCAGAGAGTGATAGAGAGTGATAGAGAGTGATAGAGAGTGTCTGAGAGTGTCAGAAAGTGTCGGAGAGTGATAGAGAGTGTAAGAGAGTGTCAGAGAGTGATAGAGAGTGTCAGAGAGTGATAGAGAGAGTCTGAGAATGTCAGAGAGTGATAGAGAGTGTCAGAGAGTGATAGAGAGTGTCTGAGAGTTTCAGAGAGTGAGAGAGAGATTCTGAGATTGTCAGAGAGTGTCAGAGAGTGATAGAGAGTGATAGAGAGTGTCTGAGAGTGTCAGAGAGTGTCAGAGCGTGTCAGAGAGTGTCATGAGAGCGAAAGAGAGTGTCAGAGAGTGATAGAGAGTGTCAGAGAGTGATAGAGAGTGTCTGAGAGTGTCTCAGAGTGACGGAGAGTATCTGAGAGTGACAGCGAGTGTCTGAGAGTGTCAGTGAGTGTCAGAGAGTGATAGAGAGTGATAGAGAGTGATGGAGAGTGATAAAGAGTGATAGAGAGTTTCAGAGAGTGTCATTGAGTGATAGAGAGTGTCAGACAGTGTCAGAGTGTGACAGAGTGTGTCAGAGAGTGTCAGAGAGTGATAGAGTGTAAGAGAGTGATAGAGAGTGATAGAGAGTGTCTGAGAGTCTCAGAGAGTGTCAGAGTGTGTCAGAGAGTGATAGAGAGTGATAGAGAGTGTCAGAGAGTGTCATAGAGTGATAGAGAGTGTCAGAGTGTGTCAGAGAGTGACAGAGAGTGATTGAGTGTGTCAGAGAGTGTAAGAGAGCGATTGAGAGTGTCAGAGAGCGATAGAGAGTGTCAGAGAGTGATAGAGAGCGTCTGAGAGAGTCTGAGAGTGACACAGAGTGAAAGAGAGTTTCTGAGAGTGTCAGTGAGTGTCAGAGAGTGATAGTGAGTGTCTGAGAGTGTCAGTGAGTTATAGAGAGTGATAGAGAGCCTCTGAGAATGTCAGAGAGTGTCAGAGAGAGATAGAGAGTGTCAGAGAGTGTTAGAGAGTGCCATAGAGTGTCTGAGAGTGTCTGAAAGTGTCAGTGAGTGTCAGAGAGTGATAGAGAGTGATAGAGAGTGATGGAGAGTGATAAAGAGTGATAGAGAGTTTCAGAGAGTGTCATTGAGTGATAGAGAGTGTCAGACAGTGTCAGAGTGTGACAGAGTGTGTCAGAGAGTGATAGAGAGTGTAAGAGAGTGATAGAGAGTGATAGAGAGTGTCTGAGAGTCTCAGAGAGTGTCAGAGTGTGTCAGAGAGTGATAGAGAGTGATAGAGAGTGTCAGAGAGTGTCATAGAGTGATAGAGAGTGTCAGAGTGTGTCAGAGAGTGACAGAGAGTGATTGAGTGTGTCAGAGAGTGTCAGAGAGTGATTGAGAGTGTCAGAGAGTGATAGAGAGTGTCAGAGAGTGATAGAGAGCGTCTGAGAGAGTCTGAGAGTGACACAGAGTGAAAGAGAGTTTCTGAGAGTGTCAGAGAGTGTCAGAGAGTGATAGTGAGTGTCTGAGAGTGTCAGTGAGTTATAGAGAGTGATAGAGAGCCTCTGAGAATGTCAGAGAGTGTCAGAGAGAGATAGAGAGTGTCAGAGAGTGTTAGAGAGTGCCATAGAGTGCCTGAGAGTGTCTGAAAGTGTCAGTGAGTGTCAGAGAGTGATAGAGTGTGTCAGACAGTGATAGAGAGTGACAGAGAGTGTCTTAGAGTGTCAGAGAGTGTCAGAGTACGTGAGAGTGTCAGAGCGTGATAGAGAGTGTCAGAGAGTGATAGAGAGTGTCAGAGAGTGATAGAGAGAGTCAGGGAGTGATAGAGAGAATCTGAGCGTGTCTGAGAGTGACAGCGAGTGACAGAGAGTGTCTGAGAGTGTCAGTGAGTGTCAGAGAGTGATAGAGAGTGTCTGAGAGTGTCTGAGAGTGATAGACAGTGTCTGAGACAGTCAGAGAGTGTCAGAGATTGATAGAGAGTGATAGAGAGTGTCAGAGAGTGTCAGAGAGTGTCAGAGAGTTTCAGAGAGTGATAGAGAGTGATAGAGCGTGTCAGAGAGTGTCAAAGAGTGATAGAGAGTGTCAGAGAGTGTCAGAGAGTGATAGAGAGTGTCAGAGTGTGTCACAGAATGTCTGAGAGTGTCAGAGTGTGTCAGAGTGTGATAGAGAGTGACAGAGAGTGTCTGAGAGTGTCTGAGAATGTCAGAGTGTGTCAGAGAGAGTCAGAGAATGATAGAGAGTGATAGAGAGTGTCATAGATTGCCATTGAGTGATAGAGAGTTTCAGAGAGTGTCAGAGAGTGATCGAGAGTGTCAGGGAGTGCTAGAGTGTGTCAGAGAGTGATAGAGAGTGTCAGCGAGTGATAGAGAGTGATAGAGAGTGATTAAGTGTGTCAGAGAGTGTTAGAGAGTGATACAGAGTGATAGAGAGTATCTGAGAGTGTCTGAGAGTGATAGAGAGTGATAGACAGTGTCTGAGACAGTCAGAGAGTGTCATGGAGTGATAGAGAGTGATAGAGAGTGTCAGAGAGTGTCAGAGAGTGTCAGAGAGTGATAGAGAGTGATAGAGAGTGATAGAGCGTGTCAGAGAGTGTCAAAGTGTGATAGAGAGTGTCAGAGAGTGTCAGAGAGTGTCTGAGTCTGATAGAGAGTGATAGAGAGTGTCTGAGAGTGTCTGAGAGTGTCAGTGTGTGTCAGAGAGAGTCAGAGAATGATAGAGGGTGATAGAGAGTGTCATAGAGTGCCATTGAGTGATAGAGAGTTTCTGAGAGTGTCAGAGAGTGTCAGAGAGTGATAGAGAGTGATAGAGAGTGATAGAGAGTGTCTGAGAGTGTCAGAAAGTGTCGGAGAGTGATAGAGAGTGTAAGAGAGTGTCAGAGAGTGATAGAGAGTGTCAGAGAGTGATAGAGAGAGTCTGAGAATGTCAGAGAGTGATAGAGAGTGTCAGAGAGTGATAGAGAGTGTCTGAGAGTTTCAGAGAGTGAGAGAGAGATTCTGAGATTGTCAGAGAGTGTCAGAGAGTGATAGAGAGTGATAGAGAGTGTCTGAGAGTGTCAGAGAGTGTCAGAGCGTGTCAGAGAGTGTCATGAGAGCGAAAGAGAGTGTCAGAGAGTGATAGAGAGTGTCAGAGAGTGATAGAGAGTGTCTGAGAGTGTCTCAGAGTGACGGAGAGTATCTGAGAGTGACAGCGAGTGTCTGAGAGTGTCAGTGAGTGTCAGAGAGTGATAGAGAGTGATAGAGAGTGATGGAGAGTGATAAAGAGTGATAGAGAGTTTCAGAGAGTGTCAATGAGTGATAGAGAGTGTCAGACAGTGTCAGAGTGTGACAGAGTGTGTCAGAGAGTGATAGAGAGCGTCTGAGAGAGTCTGAGAGTGACACAGAGTGAAAGAGAGTTTCTGAGAGTGTCAGTGAGTGTCAGAGAGTGATAGTGAGTGTCTGAGAGTGTCAGTGAGTTATAGAGAGTGATAGAGAGCCTCTGAGAATGTCAGAGAGTGTCAGAGAGAGATAGAGAGTGTCAGAGAGTGTTAGAGACTGCCATAGAGTGTCTGAGAGTGTCTGAAAGTGTCAGTGAGTGTCAGAGAGTGATAGAGAGTGATAGAGAGTGATGGAGAGTGATAAAGAGTGATAGAGAGTTTCAGAGAGTGTCATTGAGTGATAGAGAGTGTCAGACAGTGTCAGAGTGTGACAGAGTGTGTCAGAGAGTGTCAGAGAGTGATAGAGAGTGTAAGAGAGTGATAGAGAGTGATAGAGAGTGTCTGAGAGTCTCAGAGAGTGTCAGAGTGTGTCAGAGAGTGATAGAGAGTGATAGAGAGTGTCAGAGAGTGTCATAGAGTGATAGAGAGTGTTAGAGTGTGTCAGAGAGTGACAGAGAGTGATTGAGTGTGTCAGAGAGTGTCAGAGAGCGATTGAGAGTGTCAGAGAGTGATAGAGAGTGTCAGAGAGTGATAGAGAGCGTCTGAGAGAGTCTGAGAGTGACACAGAGTGAAAGAGAGTTTCTGAGAGTGTCAGTGAGTGTCAGAGAGTGATAGTGAGTGTCTGAGAGTGTCAGTGAGTTATAGAGAGTGATAGAGAGCCTCTGAGAATGTCAGAGAGTGTCAGAGAGAGATAGAGAGTGTCAGAGAGTGTTAGAGAGTGCCATAGAGTGTCTGAGAGTGTCTGAAAGTGTCAGTGAGTGTCAGAGAGTGATAGAGTGTGTCAGACAGTGATAGAGAGTGACAGAGAGTGTCTTAGAGTGTCAGAGAGTGTCAGAGTATGTGAGAGTGTCAGAGCGTGATAGAGAGTGTCAGAGAGTGATAGAACATAGAACATAGAACATACAGCACAGAACAGGCCCTTCGGCCCACAATGTTGTGCCGATCCTTTGTCCTCTGTCAAGGACAATTTAATCTATACCCCATCATTCTCCTTTATCCATATACCTATCCAAAAGCCTTTTGAAAGTCCCTAAAGTTTCTGACTCAACAACTTCCCCGGGCAAGGCATTCCATGCCTCGACCACTCTCTGGGTAAAGAACCTTCCCCTGACATCCCCCTTATATCTCCCACCCTTCACCTTAAATTTATGACCCCTTGTAACGCTTTGCTCCACCCGGGGAAAAAGTTTCTGACTGTCTACCCTATCTATTCCCCTGATCATCTTATAAACCTCTATCATGTCACCCCTCATCCTTCTCCGTTCTAATGAGAAGAGGCCTAGAATGTTCAGCCTTTCCTCGTAAGACTTATTCTCCATTCCAGGCAACATCCTGGTAAATCCCCTCTGCACCCTCTCCAAGGCTTCCACATCCTTCCTAAAATGAGGCGACCAGAACTGCACACAGTACTCCAAATGAGGCCTCACCAAGGTCCTGTACAGCTGCATCATCACCTCGCGGCTCTTAAATTCAATCCCTCTGCTAATGAACGCTAACACCCCATATGCCTTCTTCACAGCCCTATCCACTTGAGTTGCAACTTTCAATGATCTATGCACATAGACCCCAAGGTCTCTCTGCTCCTCCACATGCCCAAGAACCCTACCGTTAACCCAGTATTTTGCATTCATGTTTGTCCTTCCAAAATGGACGACCTCACACTTTTCAGGGTTAAACTCCATCTGCCACTTTTCAGCCCAGCACTGCAACCTATCCAAGTCCCTTTGCAGACGACAATAGCCCTCCTCGGTATCCACAACTCCACCAACCTTTGTATCATCTGCAAATTTACTGACCCACCCTTCGACTTCCTCATCCAAGTCGTTAATAAAAATCACAAACAGGAGAGGACCCAGAACTGATCCCTGCGGCACGCCACTGGTAACTGGGCTCCAGGCTGAGTATTTACCATCTAAGACCACTCTCTGCCTTCTATCAGTTAGCCAATTCTTAATCCAACTGGCCACATTCCCCACTATCCCATGCCTCCTGACTTTCTCCATAAGTCTACCATGGGGGACCTTATCAAATGCCTTACTAAAATCCATGTACACCACATCCACTGGTTTACCCTCATCCACTTGCTTGGTCACCTGCTCAAAGAATTCAATCAGGCTTGTGAGGCAAGACCTACCCCTCACAAAACCGTGCTGACTGTCCCGAATCAAGCAGTGTCTTTCCAGATGCTCAGAAATCCTATCCCTCAGCACCTTTTCCATCAACTTGCCTACCACCGAAGTAAGACTAACTGGCCTGTAATTCCCAGGGTTGTTCCTATTCCCTTTCTTGAACAGGGGCACAACATTTGCCACCCTCCAATCACCTGGTACCACCCCCGTCAGCAGAGAAGATGAAAAGATCATTGCCAGCGGCTCTGCAATTTCATCCCTTGCTTCCCATAACATCCTTGGATATACCCCGTCAGGCCCGGGAGACTTGTCTATCTTCAAGTTATTCAAAAACCCCAACACATCTTCCCTCCTAACGAGCACTTCCTCGAGCTTACCAGTCTGCTTCCCACCGTCCTCTTCAGTAATACACCCCTTCTCATTCGTAAATACCGAAGAGAAGTACTCATTCAAAACCTCACTTATCTCTTCCGGCTCAACACACAGTCTCCCGCTATTGTCCTTGACCGGACCTACGGTCCCCCTAGTCATCCTCATATTTCTGACATACGCGTAAAAGGCCTTGGGGTTTTCTTTTATCCTACCCGCCAAGCATTTTTCATGCCCTCTCTTAGCTCTCCTAATCCCTTTCTTCAGATCCTTCCTGGCCATCTTGTATCCCTCCAGAGCTATGCCTGTGCCCTTTTTCCTCAACTTTATATACGCATCCTTCTTCTTCCTAACAAGACTCTCAACCTCTCTTGTCAACCACGGTTCCCTCACATGACCATCCCTTCCCTGTCTGACAGGGACATGCTTATCAATGGCCCCTACTATCTGCTCCTTGAAAAAGTTCCACATTTCGACCGTGCCCTTCCCTGCCAGCATATGCTCCCAACTTATGCTCCTCAGTTCCTGCCTGACAGCATCATATCTACCCTTCCCCCAATTGTAAACCTTGCCCTGTTGCACATACCTATCCCTCTCCATTACCACAGTGAATGCTACAGAATTGTGATCACTATCTCCAAAGTGCTCGCCCACCAACAGCTCTATCACTTGCCCTGGTTCATTACCTAGTACCAAATCCAATATTGCCTCCCCTCTGGTCGGGCAGTCTACATACTGAGTCAGAAAAGCTTCCTGGACATACTGCACAAACACTACCCCATCCAAACTATTCGATCTAAAGAGTTGCCAATCAATATTTGGGAAGTTGAAATCCCCCATAATTACTACCCTGTGACTTCTGCTCCTTTCCAAAATCTGTTTCCCAATCTGCTCTTCCACCTCCCTGCTGCTATTGGGGGGCCTATAGAAAACTCCCATCAAGGTGACTGCTCCTTTCCTGTTCCTGACCTCAACCCACAGTGCTTCAGTCGGCAGATCCTCCTCGAAAATTCTCTCAGCAGTTGTTACACTATTTCTAACTAACAATGCCACCCCCCCCACCTCTTTTACCACCATTCCTAATCTTATGAAAACATCTATAACCAGGTACCTCCAAAAACCATTCCTCCCCCTCACCTATCCACGTTTCAGTGATGGCCACAACATCGTAGTCCCAAGTGCCCATCCACGCCTTCAATTCACTCACCTTATTCCTGATGCTTCTTGCGTTGAAGTATACGCACTTTAACCCTTCTCCGTGCCCATCTGTCCTCTGCGACAGTGCTACCTTCCCCAATACCTCACTACACTCTTTGTCTTTCTGAGTGGACCCACTGGTCCCTGGATTACAAGTCCGGTTCCCATCCCCCTCCCAAACTAGTTTAAACCCTCCCGAACAGTACTAGAGAGTGTCAGAGAGTGATAGAGAGAGTCAGGGAGTGATAGAGAGAATCTGAGCGTGTCTGAGAGTGACAGAGAGTGACAGAGAGTGTCTGAGAGTGTCAGTGAGTGTCAGAGAGTGATAGAGAGTGTCTGAGAGTGTCTGAGAGTGATAGAGAGTGATAGACAGTGTCTGAGACAGTCAGAGAGTGTCAGAGATTGATAGAGAGTGATAGAGAGTGTCAGAGAGTGTCAGAGAGTGTCAGAGAGTTTCAGAGAGTGATAGAGAGTGATAGAGCGTGTCAGAGAGTGTCAAAGAGTGATAGAGAGTGTCAGAGAGTGTCAGAGAGTGATAGAGAGTGTCAGAGTGTGTCACAGAATGTCTGAGAGTGTCAGAGTGTGTCAGAGTGTGATAGAGAGTGACAGAGAGTGTCTGAGAGTGTCTGAGAATGTCAGAGTGTGTCAGAGAGAGTCAGAGAATGATAGAGAGTGATAGAGAGTGTCATAGATTGCCATTGAGTGATAGAGAGTTTCAGAGAGTGTCAGAGAGTGATCGAGAGTGTCAGGGAGTGCTAGAGTGTGTCAGAGAGTGATAGAGAGTGTCAGCGAGTGATAGAGAGTGATAGAGAGTGATTAAGTGTGTCAGAGAGTGTTAGAGAGTGATACAGAGTGATAGAGAGTATCTGAGAGTGTCTGAGAGTGATAGAGAGTGATAGACAGTGTCTGAGACAGTCAGAGAGTGTCATGGAGTGATAGAGAGTGATAGAGAGTGTCAGAGAGTGTCAGAGAGTGTCAGAGAGTGATAGAGAGTGATAGAGAGTGATAGAGCGTGTCAGAGAGTGTCAAAGTGTGATAGAGAGTGTCAGAGAGTGTCAGAGAGTGTCTGAGTCTGATAGAGAGTGATAGAGAGTGTCTGAGAGTGTCAGTGTGTGTCAGAGAGAGTCAGAGAATGATAGAGGGTGATAGAGAGTGTCATAGAGTGCCATTGAGTGATAGAGAGTTTCTGAGAGTGTCAGAGAGTGTCAGAGAGTGATAGAGAGTGATAGAGAGTGATAGAGAGTGTCTGAGAGTGTCAGAAAGTGTCGGAGAGTGATAGAGAGTGTAAGAGAGTGTCAGAGAGTGATAGAGAGTGTCAGAGAGTGATAGAGAGAGTCTGAGAATGTCAGAGAGTGATAGAGAGTGTCAGAGAGTGATAGAGAGTGTCTGAGAGTTTCAGAGAGTGAGAGAGAGATTCTGAGATTGTCAGAGAGTGTCAGAGAGTGATAGAGAGTGTCTGAGAGTGTCAGAGAGTGTCAGAGCGTGTCAGAGAGTGTCATGAGAGCGAAAGAGAGTGTCAGAGAGTGATAGAGAGTGTCAGAGAGTGATAGAGAGTGTCTGAGAGTGTCTCAGAGTGACGGAGAGTATCTGAGAGTGACAGCGAGTGTCTGAGAGTGTCAGTGAGTGTCAGAGAGTGATAGAGAGTGATAGAGAGTGATGGAGAGTGATAAAGAGTGATAGAGAGTTTCAGAGAGTGTCATTGAGTGATAGAGAGTGTCAGCGAGTGATAGAGAGTGATAGAGAGTGATTAAGTGTGTCAGAGAGTGTTAGAGAGTGATACAGAGTGATAGAGAGTATCTGAGAGTGTCTGTGAGTGTCAGAGAGTGTCAGAGAGTGTCAGAGAGAGACAAAGGGTGACAGAAAGTGTCTGAGAGAGTCAGAGTGTGTCACAGAGTGTCTGAGTGTGTCAGAGAGTGTCAGAGAGTGATATAGAGTTACAGAGAGTGTCAGAGAGTGTCAGTGAGTGATAGAGAGTGATAGCGAGTGTCAGAGAGTGTCAGCGAGTGATAGAGAGAGATAGAGAGTGTCTGAGAGTGACAGAGAGGTTCTGAGAGTGTCACAGAGTGTCAGAGAGTGAGAGAGAGTATATGAGAGTGTCTGAGAGTGTCAGTGAGTGTCAGAGAGTGATAGAGAGTGATAGAGAGTGACAGAAAGTTTCAGAGTGAGTCATTGAGTGATATGAGTGTCCGAGAGTGTCAGAGAGTGTCAGAGTGTGATAGAGAGTGTCAGAGAGTGATAGAGAGTGATAGAGAGTGTCAGAGAGTGTCAGAGAGTGTCAGAGAGTCATGAAGAATGTTAGAGAGTGTCAGAGTGATAGAGAGTGATTGAGTGTGTCTGAGAGCGTCAGAGAGTGTCAGAGCGTGATAGAGAGTTTCTGAGAGTGATAGAGAGTGTCTGAGAGTGTCTGAGAGCGTCCGAGAGTGTCAGAGAGTGATAGAGAGTGATAGAGAGCGTCAGAGAGTGTCATAGAGTGATAGAGAGTGTCAGAGTGTGTAACAGAGTGTCTGAGTATGGCAGAGAGTGTCAGATAGTGATAGAGAGTGTTACAGAGTGTCATTGAGTGATAGAGAGTGTCACAGAGTGATAGAGAGTGATAGAGCGTGTCAGAGAGTGTCAAAGTGTGATAGAGAGTGTCAGAGAGTGTCAGAGAGTGTCTGAGTCTGATAGAGAGTGATAGAGAGTGTCTGAGAGTGTCTGAGAGTGTCAGTGTGTGTCAGGGAGAGTCAGAGAATGATAGAGAGTGATAGAGAGTGTCATAGAGTGCCATTGAGTGATAGAGAGTTTCTGAGAGTGTCAGAGAGTGTCAGAGAGTGCTAGAGAGTGATAGAGAGTGTCTGAGAGTGTCAGAAAGTGTCGGAGAGTGATAGAGAGTGTCAGAGAGTGTCAGAGAGTGATAGAGAGTGTCAGAGAGTGATAGAGAGAGTCTGAGAATGTCAGAGAGTGAGAGAGAGTGTCAGAGAGTGATAGAGAGTGTCTGAGAGTTTCAGAGAGTGAGAGAGAGATTCTGAGATTGTCAGAGAGTGTCAGAGAGTGATAGAGAGTGATAGAGAGTGTCTGAGAGTGTCAGAGAGTGTCAGAGCGTGTCAGAGAGTGTCATGAGAGCGAAAGAGAGTGTCAGAGAGTGATAGAGAGTGTCAGAGAGTGATAGAGAGTGTCTGAGAGTGTCTCAGAGTGACAGAGAGTATCTGAGAGTGACAGTGAGTGTCTGAGAGTGTCAGTGAGTGTCAGAGAGTGATAGAGAGTGATAGAGAGTGATGGAGAGTGATAAAGAGTGATAGAGAGTTTCAGAGAGTGTCATTGAGTGATAGAGAGTGTCAGACAGTGTCAGAGTGTGACAGAGTGTGTCAGAGAGTGTCAGAGAGTGATAGAGAGTGTAAGAGAGTGATAGAGAGTGACAGAGAGTGTCTGAGAGTGTCAGAGAGTGTCAGAGTGTGTCAGAGAGTGATAGAGAGTGATAGAGAGTGTCAGAGAGTGTCATAGAGTGATAGAGAGTGTCAGAGAGTGTCAGAGAGTGTCAGACAGTTTCAGAGAGTGATAGAGAGTGATAGAGCGTGTCAGAGAGTGTCAAAGAGTGATAGAGAGTGTCAGAGAGTGTCAGAGAGTGATAGAGAGTGTCAGAGTGTGTCACAGAATGTCTGAGAGTGTCAGAGTGTGTCAGAGTGTGATAGAGAGTGACAGAGAGTGTCTGAGAGTGTCTGAGAATGTCAGAGTGTGTCAGAGAGAGTCAGAGAATGATAGAGAGTGATAGAGAGTGTCATAGATTGCCATTGAGTGATAGAGAGTTTCAGAGAGTGTCAGAGAGTGATCGAGAGTGTCAGGGAGTGCTAGAGTGTGTCAGAGAGTGATAGAGAGTGTCAGCGAGTGATAGAGAGTGATAGAGAGTGATTAAGTGTGTCAGAGAGTGTTAGAGAGTGATACAGAGTGATAGAGAGTATCTGAGAGTGTCTGTGAGTGTCAGAGAGTGTCAGAGAGTGTCAGAGAGAGACAAAGGGTGACAGAAAGTGTCTGAGAGAGTCAGAGTGTGTCACAGAGTGTCTGAGTGTGTCAGAGAGTGTCAGAGAGTGATATAGAGTTACAGAGAGTGTCAGAGAGTGTCAGTGAGTGATAGAGAGTGATAGCGAGTGTCAGAGAGTGTCAGCGAGTGATAGAGAGAGATAGAGAGTGTCTGAGAGTGACAGAGAGGTTCTGAGAGTGTCACAGAGTGTCAGAGAGTGAGAGAGAGTGTATGAGAGTGTCTGAGAGTGTCAGTGAGTGTCAGAGAGTGATAGAGAGTGATAGAGAGTGACAGAAAGTTTCAGAGTGAGTCATTGAGTGATATGAGTGTCAGAGAGTGTCAGAGTGTGATAGAGAGTGTCAGAGAGTGATAGAGAGTGATAGAGAGTGTCAGAGAGTGTCAGAGAGTGTCAGAGAGTCATGAAGAATGTTAGAGAGTGTCAGAGTGATAGAGAGTGATTGAGTGTGTCTGAGAGCGTCAGAGAGTGTCAGAGCGTGATAGAGAGTTTCTGAGAGTGATAGAGAGTGTCTGAGAGTGTCTGAGAGCGTCCGAGAGTGTCAGAGAGTGATAGAGAGTGATAGAGAGCGTCAGAGAGTGTCATAGAGTGATAGAGAGAGTCAGAGTGTGTAACAGAGTGTCTGAGTATGTCAGAGAGTGTCAGATAGTGATAGAGAGTGTTACAGAGTGTCATTGAGTGATAGAGAGTGTCACAGAGTGATAGAGAGTGATAGAGCGTGTCAGAGAGTGTCAAAGTGTGATAGAGAGTGTCAGAGAGTGTCAGAGAGTGTCTGAGTCTGATAGAGAGTGATAGAGAGTGTCTGAGAGTGTCTGAGAGTGTCAGTGTGTGTCAGAGAGAGTCAGAGAATGATAGAGAGTGATAGAGAGTGTCATAGAGTGCCATTGAGTGATAGAGAGTTTCTGAGAGTGTCAGAGAGTGTCAGAGAGTGATAGAGAGTGATAGAGAGTGTCTGAGAGTGTCAGAAAGTGTCGGAGAGTGATAGAGAGTGTCAGAGAGTGTCAGAGAGTGATAGAGAGTGTCAGAGAGTGATAGAGAGAGTCTGAGAATGTCAGAGAGTGAGAGAGAGTGTCAGAGAGTGATAGAGAGTGTCTGAGAGTTTCAGAGAGTGAGAGAGAGATTCTGAGATTGTCAGAGAGTGTCAGAGAGTGATAGAGAGTGATAGAGAGTGTCTGAGAGTGTCAGAGAGTGTCAGAGCGTGTCAGAGAGTGTCATGAGAGCGAAAGAGAGTGTCAGAGAGTGATAGAGAGTGTCAGAGAGTGATAGAGAGTGTCTGAGAGTGTCTCAGAGTGACAGAGAGTATCTGAGAGTGACAGTGAGTGTCTGAGAGTGTCAGTGAGTGTCAGAGAGTGATAGAGAGTGATAGAGAGTGATGGAGAGTGATAAAGAGTGATAGAGAGTTTCAGAGAGTGTCATTGAGTGATAGAGAGTGTCAGACAGTGTCAGAGTGTGACAGAGTGTGTCAGAGAGTGTCAGAGAGTGATAGAGAGTGTAAGAGAGTGATAGAGAGTGATAGAGAGTGTCTGAGAGTGTCAGAGAGTGTCAGAGTGTGTCAGAGTGTGTCAGAGAGTGATAGAGAGTGATAGAGAGTGTCAGAGAGTGTCATAGAGTGATAGAGAGTGTCAGAGTGTGTCAGAGAGTGACAGAGAGTGATTGAGTGTGTCAGAGAGTGTCAGAGAGCGATTGAGAGTGTCAGAGAGTGATAGAGAGTGTCAGAGAGTGATAGAGAGCGTCTGAGAGAGTCTGAGAGTGACACAGAGTGAAAGAGAGTTTCTGAGAGTGTCAGTGAGTGTCAGAGAGTGATAGTGAGTGTCTGAGAGTGTCAGTGAGTTATAGAGAGTGATAGAGAGCCTCTGAGAATGTCAGAGAGTGTCAGAGAGTGATAGAGAGTGTCAGAGAGTGTTAGAGAGTGCCATAGAGTGTCTGAGAGTGTCTGAAAGTGTCAGTGAGTGTCAGAGAGTGATAGAGTGTGTCAGACAGTGATAGAGAGTGACAGAGAGTGTCTGACGGTGTCAGAGAGTGTCAGAGTATGTGAGAGTGTCAGAGCGCGATAGAGAGTGTCAGAGAGTGATAGAGAGTGTCAGAGAGTGATAGAGAGAGTCAGGGAGTGATAGAGAGAATCTGAGCGTGTCTGAGAGTGTCAGAGTTTGATAGAGAGTGTCAGAGAGTGTCAGAGAGTGTCTGAGTCTGATAGAGAGTGATAGAGAGTGTCTGAGAGTGTCTGAGAGTGTCAGTGTGTGTCAGAGAGAGTCAGAGAATGATAGAGAGTGATAGAGAGTGTCACAGAGTGCCATTGAGTGATAGAGAGTTTCTGAGAGTGTCAGAGAGTGTCAGAGAGTGATAGAGAGTGATAGAGAGTGTCTGAGAGTGTCAGAAAGTGTCGGAGAGTGATAGAGAGTGTCAGAGAGTGTCAGAGAGTGATAGAGAGTGTCAGAGAGTGATAGAGAGAGTCTGAGAATGTCAGAGAGTGAGAGAGAGTGTCAGAGAGTGATAGAGAGTGTCTGAGAGTTTCAGAGAGTGAGAGAGAGATTCTGAGATTGTCAGAGAGTGTCAGAGAGTGATAGAGAGTGATAGAGAGTGTCTGAGAGTGTCAGAGAGTGTCAGAGCGTGTCAGAGAGTGTCATGAGAGCGAAAGAGAGTGTCAGAGAGTGATAGAGAGTGTCAGAGAGTGATAGAGAGTGTCTGAGAGTGTCTCAGAGTGACAGAGAGTATCTGAGAGTGACAGTGAGTGTCTGAGAGTGTCAGTGAGTGTCAGAGAGTGATAGAGAGTGATAGAGAGTGATGGAGAGTGTCAGAGAGTGTCAGAGTGTGTCAGAGTGTGTCAGAGAGTGATAGAGAGTGATAGAGAGTTTCAGAGAGTGTCATTGAGTGATAGAGAGTGTCAGACAGTGTCAGAGTGTGACAGAGTGTGTCAGAGAGTGTCAGAGAGTGATAGAGAGTGTAAGAGAGTGATAGAGAGTGATAGAGAGTGTCTGAGAGTGTCAGAGAGTGTCAGAGTGTGTCAGAGTGTGTCAGAGAGTGATAGAGAGTGATAGAGAGTGTCAGAGAGTGTCATAGAGTGATAGAGAGTGTCAGAGTGTGTCAGAGAGTGACAGAGAGTGATTGAGTGTGTCAGAGAGTGTCAGAGAGCGATTGAGAGTGTCAGAGAGTGATAGAGAGTGTCAGAGAGTGATAGAGAGCGTCTGAGAGAGTCTGAGAGTGACACAGAGTGAAAGAGAGTTTCTGAGAGTGTCAGTGAGTGTCAGAGAGTGATAGTGAGTGTCTGAGAGTGTCAGTGAGTTATAGAGAGTGATAGAGAGCCTCTGAGAATGTCAGAGAGTGTCAGAGAGTGATAGAGAGTGTCAGAGAGTGTTAGAGAGTGCCATAGAGTGTCTGAGAGTGTCTGAAAGTGTCAGTGAGTGTCAGAGAGTGATAGAGTGTGTCAGACAGTGATAGAGAGTGACAGAGAGTGTCTGACGGTGTCAGAGAGTGTCAGAGTATGTGAGAGTGTCAGAGCGCGATAGAGAGTGTCAGAGAGTGATAGAGAGTGTCAGAGAGTGATAGAGAGAGTCAGGGAGTGATAGAGAGAATCTGAACGTGTCTGAGAGTGTCAGAGTTTGATAGAGAGTGATAGGGAGTGATAGAGACTTTCAGAGTGAGTCATTGAGTGATGGAGAGTGTCAGACAGTGTCAGATGGTGATAGAGTGTGTCAGAGAGTGTCAGAGAGTGTTAGAGAGTGTAAGAGAGTGATAGAGAGTGATAGAGAGTGTCAGAGAGTGATAGAGAGAGACAGAGAGTGATAGAGAGTGACAGAGAATGTCTGAGAGTGTCAGAGAGTGTCAGTGTGTCAGAGAGTGATAGAGAGTGATAGAGAGTGTCAGAGAGTGTCATAGAGTGATAGAGAGTGTCAGAGTGCGTCAGAGAGTGATAGAGAGTGATTGAGTGTGTCAGAGAGTTTCAGAGAGCGATTGAGAGTGTCAGAGAGTGATAGAGAGTGTCAGAGAGTGTCAGAGAGTGATAGAGAGTGTCAGAGAGTGATAGAGAGCGTCTGAGAGAGTCTGAGAGTGACAGAGAGTGAAAGAGAGTGACAGAGAGTGAAAGAGAGTGTCTAAGAGTGTCAGTGAGTGTCAGAGAGCGATAGTGAGCGTCTGAGAGTGTCAGTGAGTGATAGAGAGTGTCAGAGAGTGATAGAGAGTGTCAGAGAGTGATAGAGAGTCTAAGAGAGTGAGAGAGAGTGATAGAGAGTGTCAGAGAGTGATATAGAGTGTCAGAGAGTGATAGAGAGTGACAGAGAGTGACAGAGAGTGTCTGAGAGTGTCAGAGAGTGTCCGAGTGTGTCAGAGAGTGTCACAGAGTGATAGAGAGTGTCAGAGAGTGTCATAGAGTGATGGAGAGAGTCAGAGAGTGATAGAGAGTGACTGAGAGTGTCTGAGAGTGACAGAGAGTGAAAGCGAGTGTCTGAGAGTGTCAGTGAGTGTCAGAGAGTGATAGAAAGTGTCAGAGAGTGTCAGAGAGTGACAGATAGTGAAAGCGAGTGTCTGAGAGTGTCAGTGAGTGAAAGGGAGTGTCTGAAAGCGTCAGTGAGTGTCAGAGAGTGATAGAGAGTGTCAGAGAGTGTCAGAGAGTGACATAGAGTGAAAACGAGTGTCTGAGAGTGTCAGTGAGCGAAAGAGAGTGATAGAGAGTGATAGAGAGTGTCAGAGAGTGATAGAGAGTGTCCGAGAGTGTCTGAGAGTGACAGAGAGTTTCTGAGAGTGATAGTGACAGAGAGTGTCAGAGAGTGTCAGAGAATGATAGAGAGTGTCAGAGAGTGATAGAGAGTGTCTGAGAATGTCAGAGAGTGATAGAGAGTTTCAGAGAGTGATAGAGAGTGTCTGAGAGTGTCAGAGAATGAGAGAGAGATTCTGAGAGTGTCAGAGAGTGTCATGGTGTGATAGAGATTGATAGAGATTGACAGAGAATGTCTGAGAGTGTCAGAGAGTGTCAGAGTGTGTCAGAGAGTGATAGAGAGTGTCAGAGTGTGTCATAGTGTGATAGGGAGTGTCAGAGTGCTTCAGAGAGTGATAGAGAGTGATTGAGTGTGTCAGAGAGTTTCAGAGAGCGATTGAGAGTGTCAGAGAGTGATAGAGAGTGTCAGAGAGTGATAGAGAGCGTCTGAGAGAGTCTGAGAGTGACAGAGAGTGAAAGAGAGTGTCTGAGAGTCTCAGTGAGTGTCAGAGAGTGATAGTGAGCGTCTCAGTGTGTCAGTGAGTGATAGAGAGTGATCGAGAGCCTCTGAGAGTGTCAGAGAGTGATAGAGAGTGTCAGAGAGAGTTAGAGAGTGACAGAGAGTGTCTGAGAGTGTCAGTGTTTGTCAGAGAGTGATAGAGAGTGTCAGAGAGTGATAGAGAGTGATAGAGAGTGTCAGAGAGTGATAGAGAGTGTAAGAGAGTGATAGAGAGAGTAAGAGAGTGAAAGAGAGTGATAGAGAGTGTCAGAGAGTGATAGAGAGTGTCAGAGAGTGATAGAGAGTGACAGAGAGTGTCTGAGAGTGTCAGAGAGTGTCAGAGTGTGTCAGAGAGTGATAGAGAGTGTCAGAGAGTGTCAGAGAGTGACATAGAGTGAAAACGAGTGTCTGAGAGTGTCAGTGAGCGAAAGAGAGTGATAGAGAGTGATAGAGAGTGTCAGAGAGTGATAGAGAGTGTCCGAGAGTGTCTGAGAGTGACAGAGAGTTTCTGAGAGTGATAGTGACAGAGAGTGTCAGAGAGTGTCAGAGAATGATAGAGAGTGTCAGAGAGTGATAGAGAGTGTCTGAGAATGTCAGAGAGTGATAGAGAGTTTCAGAGAGTGATAGAGAGTGTCTGAGAGTGTCAGAGAATGAGAGAGAGATTCTGAGAGTGTCCGAGAGTGTCATGGTGTGATAGAGATTGATAGAGATTGACAGAGAATGTCTGAGAGTGTCAGAGAGTGTCAGAGTGTGTCAGAGAGTGATAGAGAGTGTCAGAGTGTGTCATAGTGTGATAGGGAGTGTCAGAGTGCTTCAGAGAGTGATAGAGAGTGATTGAGTGTGTCAGAGAGTTTCAGAGAGCGATTGAGAGTGTCAGAGAGTGATAGAGAGTGTCAGAGAGTGATAGAGAGCGTCTGAGAGAGTCTGAGAGTGACAGAGAGTGAAAGAGAGTGTCTGAGAGTCTCAGTGAGTGTCAGAGAGTGATAGTGAGCGTCTCAGTGTGTCAGTGAGTGATAGAGAGTGATCGAGAGCCTCTGAGAGTGTCAGAGAGTGATAGAGAGTGTCAGAGAGAGTTAGAGAGTGACAGAGAGTGTCTGAGAGTGTCAGTGTTTGTCAGAGAGTGATAGAGAGTGTCAGAGAGTGATAGAGAGTGATAGAGAGTGTCAGAGAGTGATAGAGAGTGTAAGAGAGTGATAGAGAGAGTAAGAGAGTGAAAGAGAGTGATAGAGAGTGTCAGAGAGTGATAGAGAGTGTCAGAGAGTGATAGAGAGTGACAGAGAGTGTCTGAGAGTGTCAGAGAGTGTCAGAGTGTGTCAGAGAGTGATAGAGAGTGTCAGAGAGTGTCATAGAGTGATAGAGAG
This sequence comes from Heterodontus francisci, assembly GCF_036365525.1. Classification (NCBI taxonomy): domain Eukaryota; kingdom Metazoa; phylum Chordata; class Chondrichthyes; order Heterodontiformes; family Heterodontidae; genus Heterodontus; species Heterodontus francisci. The sequence goes on along the minus strand of NC_090411.1, from coordinate 3,706,361 downwards.
TGTCAGAGAGTGATATAGAGTGTCTGATAGTGTCTGAGAGTGACAGAGAGTGAAAGCGAGTGTCTGAGAGTGTCAGTGAGTGTCAGAGAGTGATAGAGAGTGTCTGAGTGTGTCAGTGAGCGAAAGAGAGTGATAGAGAGCCTCTGAGAGTGTCAGAGAGTGTCAGAGAGTGATATAGATTGTCAGAGAGTGATAGAGAGCGACAGAGAGCGTCTGAGAGTGTCAGTGAGTGTCAGAGAGTGATAGAGAGTGTCAGAGAGTGTCAGAGAGTGTCAGAGTGTGTCAGAGGGTGTCAGAGAGTGTCAGAGAGTGTCAGAGAGTGATAGAGAGTGATAGAGAGTGTCAGAGTGTTTCAGAGTGTGTCAGAGAGTGATAGAGAGTGATCGAGAGCGTCAGAGAGTGTCATAGAGTGATAAAGAGGGATAGAGAGTGTCACAGAGTGTCATTGAGTAAGAGAGAGTGTCAGAGAGTGTCAGAGAATGATAGAGAGTGATAGAGAGTGTCAGAGAGTGTCAGAGAGTGAGAGAGAGTGTCAGGGAGTGTCACAGAGTGATAGAGAGTGATGGAGAGTGTCACAGAGTGTCACAGAGTGTCAGAGAGTGATACGGAGAGTGAAAGAGAGTGTCTGACAGTGTCAGAGAGTGTCAGAGAGTGATGGAGAGTGATAGAGAGTGTCAGAGAGTGCTAGAGTGTGTCAGAGAGTGATAGAGAGTGTCAGAGAGTGATAGAGAGTGTCAGAGAGTGTCAGAGAGTGATAGAGAGTGTCAGAGAGTGATAGAGAGTGATAGAGAGTGTCTGAGAGTGTCAGAGTGTGTCAGAGAGAGTCAGAGAATGATAGAGAGTGATAGAGAGTCTCATAGAGTGTCATTGAGTGATAGAGAGTTTCAGAGAGTGTCAGAGAGTGATCAAGAGTGTCAGAGAGTGCTAGAGTGTGTCAGAGAGTGATAGAGAGTGTCAGAGAGTGATAGAGAGTGTCAGAGAGTGATTAAGTGTGTCAGAGTGTTAGAGAGTGATACAGAGAGATAGAGAGTATCTGAGACTGTGAGTGTCAGAGAGTGTCCGAGAGTGTCAGTGAGTGTCAGAGAGTGACAAAGGGTGTTAGAATGTGTCTGAGAGTGTCAGAGAGTGTCAGAGAGTGTCATAGAATGATAGAGAGTGTCAGAGTGTGTCACAGAGTGTCTGAGTGTGTCAGAGAGTGTCAGAGAGTGATAGAGAGTTACAGAGAGTGTCATAGAGTGTCAGAGAGTGATATAGATTGTCAGAGAGTGATAGAGAGCGACAGAGAGTGTCTGAGAGTGTCAGTGAGTGTCAGAGAGTGATAGAGAGTGTCAGAGTGTGTCAGAGTGTGTCAGAGGGTGTCAGAGAGTGTCAGAGAGTGTCAGAGAGTGATACAGAGTGATAGAGAGTGTCAGAGAGTGTCATAGACTGATGGAGAGTGTCAGAGAGTGTAAGAGAGTGTTAGAGAGTGTCATAGTGTGATAGGGAGTGTCAGAGTGCTTCAGAGAGTGATAGAGAGTGATTGAGTGTGTCAGAGAGTTTCAGAGAGCGATTGAGAGTGTCAGAGAGTGATAGAGAGTGTCAGAGAGTGATAGAGAGCGTCTGAGAGAGTCTGAGAGTGACAGAGAGTGAAAGAGAGTGTCTGAGAGTCTCAGTGAGTGTCAGAGAGTGATAGTGAGCGTCTCAGAGTGTCAGTGAGTGATAGAGAGTGATCGAGAGCCTCTGAGAGTGTCAGAGAGTGATAGAGAGTGTCAGAGAGTGATAGAGAGTGTCAGAGAGTGATCAAGAGTGTCAGAGAGTGCTAGAGTGTGTCAGAGAGTGATAGAGAGTGTCAGAGAGTGATATAGAGTGTCAGAGAGTGATTAAGTGTGTCAGAGTGTTAGAGAGTGATACAGAGAGATAGAGAGTATCTGAGACTGTGAGTGTCAGAGAGTGTCCGAGAGTGTCAGTGAGTGTCAGAGAGTGACAAAGGGTGTTAGAATGTGTCTGAGAGTGTCAGAGAGTGTCAGAGAGTGTCATAGAATGATAGAGAGTGTCAGAGTGTGTCACAGAGTGTCTGAGTGTGTCAGAGAGTGTCAGAGAGTGATAGAGAGTTACAGAGAGTGTCATAGAGTGTCAGAGAGTGATAGAGAGTGTCAGAGAGTGTCAGAGAGTGATAGAGAGTGATAGAGAGTGTCTGAGAGTGTCTGAGAGTGAAAGAGAGTGATAGAGAGCCTCTGAGAGTGTCAGAGAGTGTCAGAGAGTGATATAGATTGTCAGAGAGTGATAGAGAGCGACAGAGAGTGTCTGAGAGTGTCAGTGAGTGTCAGAGAGTGATAGAGAGTGTCAGAGTGTGTCAGAGTGTGTCAGAGGGTGTCAGAGAGTGTCAGAGAGTGATACAGAGTGATAGAGAGTGTAAGAGAGTGTTAGAGAGTGATAGAGAGTGTCAGAGGGTGTCAGAGAGTGTCAGAGAGTGATAGAGAGTGATAGAGAGTGATAGAGAGTGTCAGAGAGTGTCATTGAGTGATGGAGAGTGTCAGAGAGTGTCAGAGAGTGTCAGAGAGTGATTAAGTGTGTCAGAGAGTGTTAGAGAGTGATACAGAGAGATAAAGAGTATCTGAGACTGTCTGTGAGTGTCAGAGAGTGTCCGAGAGTGTCAGAGAGTGTCAGAGAGTGACAAAGGGTGTTAGAAAGTGTCTGAGAGTGTCAGAGAGTGTCAGAGAGTGTCAGAGAGTGTCAGAGAGTGTCATAGAATGATAGAGAGTGTCAGAGTGTGTCACAGAGTGTCTGAGTGTGTCAGAGAGTGTCAGAGAGTGATAGAGAGTTACAAAGACTGTCATAGAGTGTCAGAGAGTGATAGAGAGTGATAGAGAGTGTCAGAGAGTGTCAGAGAGTGATAGAGAGTGATAGAGAGTGTCTGAGAGTGTCAGAGAGTGTCTGAGAGTGTCAGAGAGTGTCAGAGAGCTAGAGAGAGTGTATGAGAGTGTCTGAGATTGTCAGTGAGTGTCAGAGCGTGATAGAGAGTGATAGAGAGTGTCATAGTGTGATAGGGAGTGTCAGAGTGCTTCAGAGAGTGATTGAGTGTGTCAGAGAGTTTCAGAGAGCGATTGAGAGTGTCAGAGAGTGATAGAGAGTGTCAGAGAGTGATAGAGAGCGTCTGAGAGAGTCTGAGAGTGACAGAGAGTGAAAGAGAGTGAAAGAGAGTCTCAGTGAGTGTCAGAGTGTGATAGTGAGCGTCTCAGAGTGTCAGTGAGTGATAGAGAGTGATCGAGAGCCTCTGAGAGTGTCAGAGAGTGATAGAGAGTGTCAGAGAGAGTTAGAGAGTGACAGAGAGTGTCTGAGAGTGTCAGTGTGTGTCAGAGAGTGATAGAGAGTGTCAGAGAGTGATAGAGAGTGATAGAGAGTGTCAGAGAGTGATAGAGAGTGTAAGAGAGTGATAGAGAGAGTAAGAGAGTGAAAGAGAGTGATAGAGAGTGTCAGAGAGTGATAGAGAGTGTCAGAGAGTGATAGAGAGTGACAGAGAGTGTCTGAGAGTGTCAGAGAGTGTCAGAGTGTGTCAGAGAGTGATAGAGAGTGTCAGAGAGTGTCATAGAGTGATAGAGAGTGTCAGAGAGTGATATAGAGTGTCTGATAGTGTCTGAGAGTGACAGAGAGTGAAAGCGAGTGTCTGAGAGTGTCAGTGAGTGTCAGAGAGTGATAGAGAGTGTCTGAGTGTGTCAGTGAGCGAAAGAGAGTGATAGAGAGCCTCTGAGAGTGTCAGAGAGTGTCAGAGAGTGATATAGATTGTCAGAGAGTGATAGAGAGCGACAGAGAGTGTCTGAGAGTGTCAGTGAGTGTCAGAGAGTGATAGAGAGTGTCAGAGAGTGTCAGAGTGTGTCAGAGGGTGTCAGAGAGTGTCAGAGAGTGTCAGAGAGTGATAGAGAGTTATAGAGAGTGTCAGAGTGTTTCAGAGTGTGTCAGAGAGTGATAGAGAGTGATCGAGAGCGTCAGAGAGTGTCATAGAGTGATAAAGAGGGATAGAGAGTGTCACAGAGTGTCATTGAGTAAGAGAGAGTGTCAGAGAGTGTCAGAGAATGATAGAGAGTGATAGAGAGTGTCAGAGAGTGTCAGAGAGTGAGAGAGAGTGTCAGGGAGTGTCACAGAGTGATAGAGAGTGATGGAGAGTGTCACAGAGTGTCAGAAAGTGATACGGAGAGTGAAAGAGAGTGTCTGACAGTGTCAGAGAGTGTCAGAGAGTGATGGAGAGTGATAGAGAGTGTCACAGAGTGTCATTGAGTGATAGAGAGTGTCAGAGAGTGTCAGAGAGTGTCAGAGAGTGATAGAGAGTGTCAGAGAGTGATAGAGAGTGATAGAGAGTGTCTGAGAGTGTCAGAGTGTGTCAGAGAGAGTCAGAGAATGATAGAGAGTGATAGAGAGTCTCATAGAGTGTCATTGAGTGATAGAGAGTTTCAGAGAGTGTCAGAGAGTGATCAAGAGTGTCAGAGAGTGCTAGAGTGTGTCAGAGAGTGATAGAGAGTGTCAGAGAGTGATAGAGAGTGTCAGAGAGTGATTAAGTGTGTCAGAGTGTTAGAGAGTGATACAGAGAGATAGAGAGTATCTGAGACTGTAAGTGTCAGAGAGTGTCCGAGAGTGTCAGTGAGTGTCAGAGAGTGACAAAGGGTGTTAGAATGTGTCTGAGAGTGTCAGAGAGTGTCACAGAGTGTCATAGAATGATAGAGAGTGTCAGAGTGTGTCACAGAGTGTCTGAGTGTATCAGAGAGTGTCAGAGAGTGATAGTGAGTTACAGAGAGTGTCATAGAGTGTCAGAGAGTGATAGAGAGTCTCAGAGAGTGTCAGAGAGTGATAGAGAGTGATAGAGAATGTCTGAGAGTTTCTGAGAGTGAAAGAGAGTGATAGAGAGCCTCTGAGAGTGTCAGAGAGTGTCAGAGAGTGATATAGATTGTCAGAGAGTGATAGAGAGCGACAGAGAGTGTCTGAGAGTGTCAGTGAGTGTCAGAGAGTGATAGAGAGTGTCAGAGTGTGTCAGAGTGTGTCAGAGGGTGTCAGAGAGTGTCAGAGAGTGTCAGAGAGTGATACAGAGAGATAGAGAGTGTCAGAGAGTGTCATAGACTGATGGAGAGTGTCAGAGAGTGTAAGAGAGTGTTAGAGAGTGATAGAGAGTGTCAGAGGGTGTCAGAGAGTGTCAGAGAGTGATAGAGAGTGATAGAGAGTGATAGAGCGTGTCAGAGAGTGTCATTGAGTGATGGAGAGTGTCAGAGAGTGTCAGAGAGTGTCAGAGAGTGATTAAGTGTGTCAGAGAGTGTTAGAAAGTGATACAGAGAGATAAAGAGTATCTGAGACTTTCTGTGAGTGTCAGAGAGTGTCCGAGAGTGTCAGAGAGTGTCAGAGAGTGACAAAGGGTGTTAGAAAGTGTCTGAGAGTGACAGAGAGTGTCAGAGAGTGTCAGAGAGTGTCAGAGAGTGTCATAGAATGATAGAGAGTGTCAGAGTGTGTCACAGAGTGTCTGAGTGTGTCAGAGAGTGTCAGAGAGTGATAGAGAGTTACAGAGACTGTCATAGAGTGTCAGAGAGTGATAGAGAGTGATAGAGAGTGTCAGAGAGTGTCAGAGAGTGATAGAGAGTGATAGAGAGTGTCTGAGAGTGTCAGAGAGTGTCTGAGAGTGTCAGAGAGTGTCAGAGAGTTAGAGAGAGTGTATGAGAGTGTCTGAGATTGTCAGTGAGTGTCAGAGAGTGATAGAGAGTGATAGAGAGTGACAGAGATGTTCAGAGTGTGTCATTGAGTGATAGAGAGTGTCAGAGAGTGTCAGAGTGTGATAGAGAGTGTCAGATAATGTCAGAGAGTGATAGAGAGTGTCAGAGAGTGATAGAGAATGATAGAGAGTGATAGAGCGTGTCAGAGAGTGTCAGAGTGTGTCAGAGAGTGATGAAGAATGTTAGAGAGTGTCAGAGAGTGGTAGAGAGTGATTGAGTGTGTCTGAGAGCTTCAGAGAGTGTCAGAGCGTGATAGAGAGTGTCTGAGAGTGATAGAGAGTGTCTGAGAGTGTATGAGAGGGTCAGAGAGTGTCAGAGAGTGATAGAGAGTGATAGAGAGCGTCAGAGAGTGTATGAGAGGGTCAGAGAGTGTCAGAGAGTGATAGAGAGTGATAGAGAGCGTCAGAGAGTGTCATAGAGCGATAGAGAGTGTCAGAGTGTGTCACAGAGTGTCTGAGTGTGTCAGAGAGTTTCAGATAGTGATAGAGAGTGATAGAGAGTGTCACAGAGTGTCAATGAGTGATGGAGAGTGTCAGAGAGTGTCAGAGAGTGATAGAGAATGATAGAGAGTGTCAGAGAGTGTCAGAGAGTGATAGAGAGTAATAGAGTGTGTCAGAGTGTGTCAGAGGGTGTCGGAGGGTGTCGGAGAGTGTCAGAGAGTGTCAGAGAGTGATACAGAGTGATAGAGAGTGTCAGAGAGTGTCATAGAGTGATGGAGAGTGTCAGAGAGTGTAAAAGAGTGTTAGAGAGTGATAGAGAGTGATAGAGAGTGTCAGAGGGTTTCAGAGAGTGATGGAGAGTGTCAGAGAGTGTCAGAGAGTGATAGAGAGTGATAGAGAGTGTCAGAGTGTTTCGGAGAGTGTCATAGAGTGATAGAGAGGGATAGAGAGTGTCACAGAGTGTCATTGAGTAAGAGAGAGTGTCAGAGAGTGTCAGAGAATGTCAGAGAGTGTCAGAGTGTGTCAGAGAGTGATAGAGAGTGTAAGAGAGTGATAGAGAGTGTAAGAGAGTGATAGAGAGTGAAAGAGAGTGTCAGAGAGTGATAGAGAGTGTCAGAGAGTGATAGAGAGTGTCACAGAGTCTCATTGAGTGATGGAGAGTGTCAGAGAGTGTCAGAGAGTGATAGAGAGTGATAGAGAGTGTCAGAGAGTGTCAGAGAGTGATAGAGAGAGTCGGAGAGTGTCATAGAGTGATAGAGAGTGTCAGAGAGTGTTATAGAGTGTCTGATAGTGTCTGAGAGTGACAGAGAGTGAAAGCGCGTGTCTGAGAGTGTCAGTGAATGTCAGAGAGTGATAGAGAGTGTCTGAGTGTGTCAGTGAGTGAAAGAGAGTGATAGAGAGCCTCTGAGAGTGTCAGAGAGTGTCAGAGAGTGATATAGATTGTCAGAGAGTGATAGAGAGCGACAGAGAGTGATATAGATTGTCAGAGAGTGTCAGAGAGTGATAGAGAGTGTCAGAGTGTGTCAGAGTGTGTCAGAGTGTGTCAGAGAGTGTCAGAGAGTGTCAGAGAGTGATACAGAGTGATAGAGAGTGTCAGAGAGTGTCATAGAGTGATGGAGAGTGTCAGAGAGTGTAAGAGAGTGTTAGAGAGTGATAGAGAGTGATAGAGAGTGTCAGAGGGTGTCAGAGAGTGTCAGAGAGTGATAGAGAGTGATAGAGAGTGATAGAGAGTGTCAGAGAGTGTCACAGAGTGTCTGAGAGTGACAGAGAGCGAAAGAGAGTGTCTGAGAGTGTCAGTGAGTGTCAGAGAGTGATAGAGAGTTTTTGAGTGTGTCAGTGAGTGATAGAGAGTGTCAGAGAGTGATACAGAGTGATGGAGAGTGTCAGAGTGTGTCAGATAGTGTCAGAGAGTTTCAGAGTGTGTCAGAGTGTGTCAGAGTGTGTCAGAGGGTGTAAGAGAGTGTCAGAGAGTGATAGAGAGTGATCGAGAGTGTCAGAGAGTGTCATGGAGTGATGGAGAGTGTCAGAGAGTGTCAGAGCGTGATAGAGAGTGTCTGTGAGTGATAGAGGGTGTCTGAGAGCGTCAGAGAGCGTCAGAGAGTGTCAGAGAGTGATAGAGAGTGATAGAGAGCGTCAGAGAGTGATAGAGAGTGTCAGAGTGTGTCACAGAGTGTCTGAGTATGTCACAGAGTGTCAGATAGTGATAGATTGTGATAGAGAGTGTCACAGAGTGTCATTGAGTGATATAGAGTGTCAGAGAGTGTCAGAGAGTGATAGAGAGTGATAGAGAGTGTCTGAGAGTGTCAGAGAGCGATAGAGAGTGTCAGAGAGTGATATAGATAGTCAGAGAGTGATAGAGAGTGTCTGTAAGTGTCTGAGAGCGAAAGAGAGTGTCTGAGAGTGTCAGTGAGTGTCAGAGAGTGATAAAGAGTTTTCGAGTGTGTCAGAGTGTGTCAGATAGTGATGGAGAGTGATAGAGAGTGTCACAGAGTGTCATTGAGTGATATAGAGTGTCAGAGAGTGTCAGAGAGTGATAGAGAGTGATAGAGAGTGTCTGAAAGTGTCTGAGAGCGAAAGAGAGTGTCTGAGAGTGTCAGTGAGTGTCAGAGAGTGATAAAGAGTTTTCGAGTGTGTCAGAGTGTGTCAGATAGTGATGGAGAGTGATAGAGAGTGTCACAGAGTGTCATTGAGTGATAGAGAGTGTCAGAGAGTGTCAGAGAGTGATAGAGAGTGATAGAGAGTGTCAGAGAGTGTCATGGAGTGATGGAGAGTGTCAGAGAGTGTCAGAGCGTGATAGAGAGTGTCTGTGAGTGAGAGAGATTGTCTGAGAGCGTCAGAGAGTGTCAGAGAGTGATAGAGAGCGTCAGAGAGTGTCATAGAGTGATAGAGAGTGTCAGAGTGTGTCACAGAGTGTCTGAGAGTGACAGAGAGCGAAAGAGAGTGTCTGAGAGTGTCAGTGAGTGTCAGAGAGTGATAGAGAGTTTTTGAGTGTGTCAGTGAGTGATAGAGAGTGATAGAGAGCCTCTGAGAGTGTCAGAGAGTGTCAGAGGGAGATAGAGAGTGATAGAGAGTGTCTGAGAGTGTCTGAGAGTGATAGAGAGTGTCTGAGAGTGATAGAGTGTGTCAGAGAGAGATAGTGAGTGTCAGAGAGAGATCGTGAGTGTCAGAGATTGTCAGAGAGTGATTGAGTGTGATAGAGAGTGTCAGAGAGAGTTAGAGAGTGTCAGAGAGTGATAGTGAGTGTCTGAGAGTGTCTGAGAGAGATAGAGAGTGTCAGAGAGTGATAGTGAGTGCCAAAGAGTGTCAGAGAGTGTCAGAGTGTGTCAGAGAGTGATAGTGAGTGTCAGAGAGTGATAGTGAGTGTCAGAGAGTATCAGAGAGTGATAGTGAGTCTCTGAGAGTGATAGTGAGTGTCAGAGAGTAAGAGAGAGAGTGTCAGAGACTGATAGAGAGTGTCAGAGAGTGTCAGAGAGTGATAGTGAGAGTGTCAGAGAGTGTCAGAGAGTGTCAGAGAGTGTTAGAGAGTTTCACAGAGTGTCAGAGAGTGATAGTGAGTGTCCAAGAGTGTCAGAGAGTGTCAGAGTGTGTCAGAGATTGATAGAGAGTGATAGAGAGTGACAGAGAGTGTCAGAGAGTTTCGAGAGTGTCAGAGTGTGTCAGAGAGTGATAGTAAGTGTCAGAGAGCATCAGATAGTGTCAGAGAGTGTCAGAGAGTGACAGTGAGTGTCAGAGAGTGTCAGAGAGTGTCAGAGAGTGATAGTGAGTGTCTGTGAGTGACTGAGAGTATCAGAGAGTGTCAGAGAGTGATAGAGAGTGTCAGAGAGTGATAGTGATTCTCTGAGAGTGTCTAAGAGTGATAGAGAGTGTCAGAGAGTGATAGTAAGTGTCTGAGACTGTCAGAGAGTGATAGAGAGTGTCAGACAGTGATAGTGAGTGTCAGAGAGTGATAGTGAGTGTCAGAGAGTGTCAGTGAGTGATAGAGAGAGTCAGAGAGTGTCAGAGAGTGATAGAGAGTGTCAGAGAGTGATAGAGAGTGATAGAGAGTGATAGAGAGTGTCAGAGAGTGATAGAGAGTGTCAGACAGTGATAGAGAGTGTCAGAGATTGATAGTGAGCGTCTCAGAGTGTCTGAGAGTGATAGAGAGTGTCAGAGAGTGTCAGAGAGTGATAGAGAGTGTCAGAGAGTGTGAGAGAGTGTCAGAGAGTGTCAGAGAGTGATAGAGAGTGATAGAGAGTGTCAGAGAGTGATAGAGAGTGTCAGACAGTGATAGAGAGTGTCAGAGAGTGATAGTGAGTGCAAGAGAGTGTCAGAGAGTGATAGAGAGTGTCAGAGAGTGATATTGAGTGTCAGAGAGTGTCAGAGAGTGATAGTGAGTGTCTGTGAGTGTCTGAGGGTATCAGAGAGTGTCAGAGAGCGATAGAGAGTGTCAGAGAGTGTCAGAGAGTGATAGTGATTGTCTGAGAGTGTCAGAGAGTGATAGAGAGTGTCAGAGAGTGATAGTAAGTGTCTGAGAGTGTAAGAGAGTGATAGAGAGTGTCAGACAGTGATAGTGAGTGTCAGAGAGGGTCAGAGAGTGATAGTGAGTGTCAGAGAGTGTCAGAGAGTGATAGAGAGTGTCAGAGAGTGATAGTGAGTGTCAGAGAGTATCAGAGAGTGATAGTGAGTGTCAGAGAGTATCAGAGAGTGATAGTGAGTGTCTGAGACTGTCTGAGAGTGCCAGAGAGAGTCAGAGAGTGATAGAGATTTTCAGAGAGAGATAGAGAGTTTCAGAGAGTGTCAGAGAGAGTGAGAGAGTGTTAGAGAGTGATAGTGAGTGTCAGAGAGTGATAGTGAGTGTCTGAGAGTGTCTGAGAGTGATAGAGTGTGTCAGAGAGAGATAGTGAGTGTCAGAGAGAGATAGTGAGTGTCAGAGAGTGTCAGAGAGAGATAGAGAGTGTCAGAGAGTGATAGTGAGTGTCTGAGAGTGTCTGAGAGAGATAGAGAGTGTCAGAGAGTGATAGTGAGTATCTGAGTGTGTCTGAGAGTGATAGAGAGTATCAGAGAGTGATAGTGAGTGTCTGTGAGTTTCAGAGAGTGATAGAGAGTGTCAGAGAGTGATAGAGAGTGTCAGAGAGTGATAGTGAGTGCCAGAGAGTGTCAGAGAGTGTCAGAGAGTGTCAGAGAGTATCAGAGAGTGATAGAGAGTGTCAGAGAGTGATAGTGAGCGTCTGAGAGTATCAGAGAGTGATAGTGAGCGTCAGAGAGTATCAGAGAGTGATAGTGAGTGTCAGAGAGTATCAGAGAGTGATAGTGAGTGTCTGAGAGTGTCTGAGAGTGTTAGAAAGTGTCAGAGAGTGTCAGAGAGTGATTGAGAGTGTCAGACAGTGTCAGAGAGTGATAGAGAGTGTCAGAGTGAGATAGAGAGTTTCAGAGAGTGCGAGAGAGTGTGAGAGAGTGTCAGAGAGTGATAGTGAGTGTCAGAGAGTGATAGTGAGTGTCTGAGAGTGTAAGAGAGTGATAGAGAGTGTCAGACAGTGATAGTGAGTGTCAGAGAGGGTCAGAGAGTGATAGATAGTGTCAGAGAGTGATAGTGAGTGTCAGAGAGTATCAGAGAGTGATAGTGAGTGTCAGAGAGTATCAGAGAGTGATAGTGAGTGTCTGAGAGTGTCTGAGTGTGTCAGAGAGAGTCAGAGAGTGATAGAGAGTTTCAGAGAGAGATAGAGTGTTTCAGAGATTGTCAGAGAGTGTGAGAGAGTGTTAGAGAGTGATAGAGAGTGTCAGAGAGTGATAGTGAGTGTCTGAGAGTGTCTGAGAGTGATAGAGAGTGTCTGAGAGTGATAGAGTGTGTCAGAGAGAGATAGTGAGTGTCAGAGAGAGATAGTGAGTGTCAGAGATTGTCAGAGAGTGATAGAGAGTGATAGAGAGTGATAGAGAGTGATAGAGAGTGTCAGAGAGAGTTAGAGAGTGTCAGAGAGTGATAGTGAGTGTCTGAGAGTGTCTGAGAGTGATAGAGAGTATCAGAGAGTGATAGTGAGTGTCTGAGAGTGTCTGAGAGTGATAGAGAGTATCAGAGAGTGATAGTGAGTGTATGTGAGTATCAGAGAGTGATAGAGAGTGTCAGAGAGTGATAGTGAGTGTCTGAGAGTGTCTGAGAGTGATAGAGTGTATCAGAGAGTGATAGTGAGTGTATGTGAGTATCAGAGAGTGATAGAGAGTGTCAGAGTGTGATAGAGAGTGTCAGAGAGTGATAGTGAGTGCCAAAGAGTGTCAGAGAGTGTCAGAGAGTGTCAGAGAGTGATAGTGAGTGTCTGCGAGTGATAGTGAGTGTCAGAGAGTAAGAGAGAGTGTCAGAGAGTGATAGTGAGTGTCACAGAGTATCAGAGAGTGATAGAGAGTGTCTGAGAGTGATAGAGTGTGTCAGAGAGAGATAGTGAGTGTCAGAGAGAGATAGTGAGTGTCAGAGAGTGTCAGAGAGAGATAGAGAGTGTCAGAGAGTGTCAGAGAGTGTCAGAGAGTGATAGTGAGTGTCTGAGAGTGATAGTGAGTGTCTGAGTGTGTCTGAGAGTGATAGAGAGTATCAGAGAGTGATAGTGAGTGTCTGTGAGTTTCAGAGAGTGATAGAGAGTGTCAGAGAGTGATAGAGAGTGTCAGAGAGTGATAGTGAGTGCCAGAGAGTGTCAGAGAGTGTCAGAGAGTGATAGAGAGTGTCAGAGAGTGATAGTGAGTGCCAGAGAGTGTCAGAGAGTGTCAGAGAGTGTCAGAGAGTATCAGAGAGTGATAGAGAATGTCAGAGAGTGATAGTGAGTGTCAGAGAGTATCAGAGAGTGATAGTGAGCGTCAGAGAGTATCAGAGAGTGATAGTGAGTGTCAGAGAGTATCAGAGAGTGATAGTGAGTGTCTGAGAGTGTCTGAGTGTGTTAGAAAATGTCAGAGAGTGTCAGAGAGTGATTGAGATTGTCAGACAGTGTCAGAGAGTGATAGAGAGTGTCAGAGTGAGATAGAGAGTTTCAGAGAGTGCGAGAGAGTGTGAGAGAGTGTCAGAGAGTGATAGTGAGTGTCAGAGAGTGATAGTGAGTGTCTGAGAGTGTAAGAGAGTGATAGAGAGTGTCAGACAGTGATAGTGAGTGTCAGAGACTGTCAGAGAGTGATAGAGAGTGTCAGAGAGTGATAGTGAGTGTCAGAGAGTATCAGAGAGTGATAGTGAGTGTCAGAGAGTATCAGAGAGTGATAGTGAGTGTCTGAGAGTGTCTGAGTGTGTCAGAGAGAGTCAGAGAGTGATAGAGAGTTTCAGAGAGAGATAGAGTGTTTCAGAGAGTGTCAGAGAGTGTGAGAGAGTGTTATAGAGTGATAGAGAGTGTCAGAGAGTGATAGTGAGTGTCTGAGAGTGATAGAGAGTGTCTGAGAGTGTCTGAGAGTGATAGAGAGTATCAGAGAGTGATAGTGAGTGTCTGAGAGTGTCTGAGAGAGATAGAGAGTGTCAGAGAGTGATAGTGAGTGTCTGAGAGTGTCTGAGAGTGATAGAGAGTATCAGAGAGTGATAGTGAGTGTATGTGAATATCAGAGAGTGATAGAGAGTGTCAGAGATTGTCAGAGAGTGATAGAGAGTAATAGAGAGTGATAGAGAGTGTCAGAGAGAGAGTTAGAGAGTGTCAGAGAGTGATAGTGAGTGTCTGAGAGTGTCTGAGAGTGATAGAGAGTATCAGAGAGTGATAGTGAGTGTCTGAGAGTGTCTGAGAGAGATAGAGAGTGTCAGAGAGTGATAGTGAGTGTCTGAGAGTGTCTGAGAGTGATAGAGAGTATCAGAGAGTGATAGTGAGTGTATGTGAGTATCAGAGAGTGATAGAGAGTGTCAGAGAGCGATAGTGAGTGTCTGAGAGTGTCTGAGAGTGATAGAGAGTATCAGAGAGTGATAGAGAGTGTCAGAGAGAGATAGTGAGTGTCAGAGATTGTCAGAGAGTGATAGAGAGTGATAGAGAGTGATAGAGAGTGTCAGAGAGAGTTAGAGAGTGTCAGAGAGTGATAGTGAGTGTCTGAGAGTGTCTGAGAGTGATAGAGAGTATCAGAGAGTGATAGTGAGTGTCTGAGAGTGTCTGAGAGAGATAGAGAGTGTCAGAGAGTGATAGTGAGTGTCTGAGAGTGTCTGAGAGTGATAGAGAGTATCAGAGAGTGATAGTGAGTGTATGTGAGTATCAGAGAGTGATAGAGAGTGTCAGAGAGCGATAGTGAGTATCTGAGAGTGTCTGAGAGTGATAGAGAGTATCAGAGAGTGATAGTGAGTGTATGTGAGTATCAGAGAGTGATAGAGAGTGTCAGAGAGTGATAGAGAGTGTCAGAGAGTGATAGTGAGTGCCAAAGAGTGTCAGAGAGTGTCAGAGAGTGTCAGAGAGTGATAGTGAGTGTCTGAGAGTGATAGTGAGTGTCAGAGAGTAAGAGAGAGTGTCAGAGAGTGATATTGAGTTTCAGAGAGTATCAGAGAGTGATAGTGAGTGTCTGAGAGTGATAGTGAGTGTCAGAGAGTAAGAGAGAGTGTCAGAGAGTGATAGAGAGTGTCAGAGAGTGTCAGAGAGTGTCAGAGAGTGTGCGAGAGTGTCTGAGAGTGATAGTGAGCGTCAGAGATTGATAGTGAGTGTCTCAGAGTGTCTGAGAGTGATAGAGAGAGTCTGAGAGTGATAGAGTGTGTCAGAGAGAGATAGTGAGTGTCAGAGAGAGATAGTGAGTGTCAGACATTGTCAGAGAGTGATAGAGAGTGATAGAGAGTGATAGAGAGTGTCAGAGAGAGTTAGAGAGTGTCAGAGAGTGATAGTGAGTGTCTGAGAGTGTCTGAGAGTGATAGAGAGTATCAGAGAGTGATAGTGAGTGTCTGAGAGTGTCTGAGAGAGATAGAGAGTGTCAGAGAGCGATAGTGAGTGTCTGAGAGTGTCTGAGAGTGATAGAGAGTATCAGAGAGTGATAGTGAGTGTATGTGAGTATCAGAGAGTGATAGAGAGTGTCAGAGAGTGATAGAGAGTGTCAGAGAGTGATAGTGAGTGCCAAAGTGTGTCAGAGAGTGTCAGACAGTGATAGTGAGTGTCTGAGAGTGATAGTGAGTGTCAGAGAGTAAGAGAGAGTGTCAGAGAGTGATAGTGAGTATCAGAGAGTGATAGTGAGTGTCTGAGAGTGATAGTGAGTGTCAGAGAGTAAGAGAGAGTGTCAGAGAGTGATAGACAGTGTCAGAGACTGTCAGAGAGTGTCAGAGAGTGATAGTGAGAGTGTCAGAGAGTGTCAGAGAGTGTCAGAGAGTGTCAGAGAGTGTCAGAGAGTGTTAGAGAGTTTCACAGAGTGTCAGAGAGTGATAGTGAGTGTCCAAGAGTTACAGAGAGTGTCAGAGTGTGTCAGAGATTGATAGAGAGTGATAGAGAGTGACAGAGAGTGACAGAGAGTGACAGAGAGTGTCGAGAGTGTCAGAGTGTGTCAGAGTGTGATAGTGAGTGTCAGAGAGCATCAGAGAGTGTCAGAGAGTGTCAGAGAGTGTCAGAGAGTGACAGTGAGTGTCAGAGAGTGTCAGAGAGTGTCAGAGAGTGATAGTGAGTGTCTGTGAGAGACTGAGAGTATCAGAGAGTGTCAGAGAGTGATAGAGAGTGTCAGAGAATGATAGTGATTGTCTGAGAGTGTCTAAGAGTGATAGAGAGTGTCAGAGAGTGATAGTAAGTGTCTGAGAGTGTCAGAGAGTGATAGAGAGTGTCAGACAGTGATAGTGAGTGTCAGAGAGTGATAGTGAGTGTCAGAGAGTGTCAGAGAGTGATGGAGAGTGTCAGAGAGTGATAGTGAGTGTCAGAGAGTATCAGAGTGTGGTAGTGAGTGTCAGAGAGTGTCAGAGAGTGTCAGAGAGTGTCAGAGAGTGATAGAGAGTATCAGAGAGAGATAGAGAGTTTCAGAGAGTGTCAGAGAGTGTGCGAGAGTGTCTGAGAGTGATAGAGAGAGTCTGAGAGTGATAGAGTGTCAGAGAGAGATAGTGAGTGTCAGAGAGTGTCAGAGAGAGATAGAGAGTGATAGAGAGTGTCAGAGAGAGATAGAGAGTGTCTGAGAGTGATAGTGAGTGTCTGAGAGTGTCTGAGAGTGATAGAGAGTGTCAGAGAGTGTCAGAGAGTGATAGAGAGTGTCAGAGAGTGTCAGAGAGTGTCAGAGAGTGATAGTGAGCGTCTGAGAGTGTCAGAGAGTGATAGAGAGTGTCAGAGAGTGATAGTGAGTGCAAGAGAGTGTCAGAGAGTGATAGAGAGTGTCAGAGAGTGATATTGAGTGTCAGAGAGTGTCAGAGAGTGATAGTGAGTGTCTGTGAGTGTCTGAGAGTATCAGAGAGTGTCAGAGAGTGATAGAGAGTGTCAGAGAGTTTCAGAGAGTGATAGTGAGAGTGTCAGACAGTATCAGAGAGTGTTAGAGAGTTTCACAGAGTGTCAGAGAGTGATAGTGAGTGTCCAAGAGTGTCAGAGAGTGTCAGAGTGTTTCAGAGATTGATAGAGAGTGATAGAGAGTGACAGAGAGTGTCAGAGAGTGTCGAGAGTGTCAGAGAGTGTCAGAGAGTGATAGTGAGTGTCTGTGAGTGACTGAGAGTATCAGAGAGTGTCAGAGAGTGATAGAGATTGTCAGAGAGTGATAGTGATTGTCTGAGAGTGTCTAAGAGTCATAGAGAGTGTCAGAGAGTGATAGTAAGTGTCTGAGAGTGTCAGAGAGTGATAGAGAGTGTCAGAAAGTGATAGTGAGTGTCAGAGAGTGATAGTGAGTGTCAGAGAGTGTCAGAGAGTGATAGAGAGTGTCAGAGAGTGATAGTGAGCGTCAGAGAGTATCAGAGTGTGATAGTGATTGTCTGAGAGTGTCAGAGAGTGTCGGAGAGTGTCAGAGAGTGATAGAGAGTTTCAGAGAGAGATAGAGAGTTTCAGAGAGTGTCAGAGAGTGTGCGAGAGTGTCTGAGAGTGATAGTGAGCGTCAGAGATTGATAGTGGGTGTCTCAGAGTGTCTGAGAGTGATAGAGAGAGTCTAAGAGTGATAGAGTGTCAGAGAGAGATAGTGAGTGTCAGAGAGTGTCAGAGAGAGATAGAGAGTGATAGAGAGTGTCAGAGAGAGATAGAGAGTGTCTGAGAGTGATAGTGAGTGTCTGAGAGTGTCTGAGAGTGATAGAGAGTGTCAGAGAGTGTCAGAGAGTGATAGAGAGTGTCAGAGAGTTTGAGAGAATGTCAGAGAGTGTCAGAGAGGGTCAGAGAGTGATAGAGAGTGTCAGAGAGTGATAGAGAGTGTCAGAGAGTGATAGTGAGTGCAAGAGAGTGTCAGGGAGTGATAGAGAGTGTCAGAGAGTGATATTGAGTGTCAGAGAGAGTCAGAGAGTGATAGTGAGTGTCTGTGAGTGTCTGAGAGTATCAGAGAGTGTCAGAGAGTGATAGAGAGTGTCAGAGAGTGTCAGAGAGTGTCAGAGAGTGATAGTGATTGTCTGAGAGTGTCAGAGAGTGATAGAGAGTGTCAGAGAGTGATAGTAAGTGTCTGAGAGTGTAAGAGAGTGATAGAGAGTGTCAGAGAGTGATAGAGAGTTTCAGAGAGAGATAGAGTGTTTCAGAGAGTGTCAGAGAGTGTGAGAGAGTGTTAGAGAGTGATAGAGAGTGTCAGAGAGTGATAGTGAGTGTCTGAGAGTGTCTGTGAGTGATAGAGAGTGTCTGAGAGTGATAGAGTGTGTCAGAGAGAGATAGTGAGTGTCAGAGAGAGATAGTGAGTGTCAGAGATTGTCAGAGAGTGATAGAGAGTGATAGAGAGTGATAGAGAGTGATAGAGAGTGTCAGAGAGAGTTAGAGAGTGTCAGAGAGTGATAGTGAGTGTCTGAGAGTGTCTGAGAGTGATAGAGAGTATCAGAGAGTGATAGTGAGTGTCTGAGAGTGTCTGACAGTGATAGAGAGTATCAGAGAGTGATAGTGAGTGTCTGAGAGTGTCTGAGAGAGATAGAGAGTGTCAGAGAGTGATAGTGAGTGTCTGAGAGTGTCTGAGAGTGATAGAGAGTATCAGAGAGTGATAGTGAGTGTATGTGAATATCAGAGAGTGATAGAGAGTGTCAGAGATTGTCAGAGAGTGATAGAGAGTGATAGAGAGTGATAGAGAGTGTCAGAGAGAGAGTTAGAGAGTGTCAGAGAGTGATAGTGAGTGTCTGAGAGTGTCTGAGAGTGATAGAGAGTATCAGAGAGTGATAGTGAGTGTCTGAGAGTGTCTGAGAGAGATAGAGACTGTCAGAGAGTGATAGTGAGTGTCTGAGAGTGTCTGAGAGTGATAGAGACCATCAGAGAGTGATAGTGAGTGTATGTGAGTATCAGAGAGTGATAGTGAGTGTCAGAGAGCGATAGTGAGTGTCTGAGAGTGTCTGAGAGTGATAGAGAGTATCAGAGAGTGATAGAGAGTGTCAGAGAGAGATAGTGAGTGTCAGAGATTGTCAGAGAGTGATAGAGAGTGATAGAGAGTGATAGAGAGTGTCAGAGAGAGTTAGAGAGTGTCAGAGAGTGATAGTGAGTGTCTGAGAGTGTCTGAGAGTGATAGAGAGTATCAGAGAGTGATAGTGAGTGTCTGAGAGTGTCTGAGAGAGATAGAGAGTGTCAGAGAGTGATAGTGAGTGTCTGAGAGTGTCTGAGAGTGATAGAGAGTATCAGAGAGTGATAGTGAGTGTATGTGAGTATCAGAGAGTGATAGAGAGTGTCAGAGAGCGATAGTGAGTGTCTGAGAGTGTCTGAGAGTGATAGAGAGTATCAGAGAGTGATAGTGAGTGTATGTGAGTATCAGAGAGTGATAGAGAGTGTCAGAGAGT
The DNA here is from genome assembly GCF_036365525.1 of Heterodontus francisci. NCBI lineage: Eukaryota > Metazoa > Chordata > Chondrichthyes > Heterodontiformes > Heterodontidae > Heterodontus > Heterodontus francisci. The sequence continues at coordinate 3,687,909 of NC_090411.1, read as the reverse complement.
GATAGAGAGTGTCAGAGAGTGATAGTGAGTGCCAAAGAGTGTCAGAGAGTGTCAGAGAGTGTCAGAGAGTGATAGTGAGTGTCTGAGAGTGATAGTGAGTGTCAGAGAGTAAGAGAGAGTGTCAGAGAGTGATAGTGAGTGTCAGAGAGTATCAGAGAGTGATAGTGAGTGTCTGAGAGTGATAGTGAGTGTCAGAGAGTAAGAGAGAGTGTCAGAGAGAGATAGAGAGTGTCAGAGAGTGTCAGAGAGTGTCAGAGAGTTTGCGAGAGTGTCTGAGAGTTATAGTGAGCGTCAGAGATTGATAGTGAGTGTCTCAGAGTGTCTGAGAGTGATAGAGAGAGTCTGAGAGTGATAGAGTGTGTCAGAGAGAGATAGTGAGTGTCAGAGAGAGATAGTGAGTGTCAGACATTGTCAGAGAGTGATAGAGAGTGTCAGAGAGAGTTAGAGAGTGTCAGAGAGTGATAGTGAGTGTCTGAGAGTGTCTGAGAGTGATAGAGAGTATCAGAGAGTGATAGTGAGTGTCTGAGAGTGTCTGAGAGAGATAGAGAGTGTCAGAGAGCGATAGTGAGTGTCTGAGAGTGTCTGAGAGTGTCTGAGAGTGATAGAGAGTATCAGAGAGTGATAGTGAGTGTATGTGAGTATCAGAGAGTGATAGAGAGTGTCAGAGAGTGATAGAGAGTGTCAGAGAGTGATAGTGAGTGCCAAAGTGTGTCAGAGAGTGTCAGACAGTGATAGTGAGTGTCTGAGAGTGATAGTGAGTGTCAGAGAGTAAGAGAGAGTGTCAGAGAGTGATAGTGAGTATCAGAGAGTGATAGTGAGTGTCTGAGAGTGATAGTGAGTGTCAGAGAGTAAGAGAGAGTGTCAGAGAGTGATAGACAGTGTCAGAGACTGTCAGAGAGTGTCAGAGAGTGATAGTGAGAGTGTCAGAGAGTGTCAGAGAGTGTCAGAGAGTGTCAGAGAGTGTCAGAGAGTTTCACAGAGTGTCAGAGAGTGATAGTGAGTGTCCAAGAGTTTCAGAGAGTGTCAGAGTGTGTCAGAGATTGATAGAGAGTGATAGACAGTGACAGAGAGTGACAGAGTGTGTCGAGAGTGTCAGAGTGTGTCAGAGTGTGATAGTGAGTGTCAGAGAGCTTCAGAGAGTGTCAGAGAGTGTCAGAGAGTGTCAGAGAGTGTCAGAGAGTGACAGTGAGTGTCAGAGAGTGTCAGAGAGTGTCAGAGAGTGTCAGAGAGTGATAGTGAGTGTCTGTGAGAGACTGAGAGTATCAGAGAGTGTCAGAGAGTGATAGAGAGTGTCAGAGAATGATAGTGATTGTCTGAGAGTGTCTAAGAGTGATGGAGAGTGTCAGAGAGTGATAGTGAGTGTCAGAGAGTATCAGAGTGTGATAGTGAGTGTCAGAGAGTGTCAGAGAGTGTCAGAGAGTGTCAGAGAGTGATAGAGTGTATCAGAGAGAGATAGAGAGTTTCAGAGAGTGTCAGAGAGTGTGCGAGAGTGTCTGAGAGTGATAGAGAGAGTCTGAGAGTGATAGAGTGTCAGAGAGAGATAGTGAGTGTCAGAGAGTGTCAGAGAGAGATAGGGAGTGATAGAGAGTGTCAGAGAGAGATAGAGAGTGTCTGAGAGTGATAGTGAGTGTCTGAGAGTGTCTGAGAGTGATAGTGAGCGTCTGAGAGTGTCAGAGAGTGATAGAGAGTGTCAGAGAGTGATAGAGAGTGTCAGAGAGTGATAGTGAGTGCAAGAGAGTGTCAGAGAGTGATAGAGAGTGTCAGAGAGTGATATTGAGTGTCAGAGAGTGTCAGAGAGTGATAGTGAGTGTCTGTGAGTGTCTGAGAGTATCAGAGAGTGTCAGAGAGTGATAGAGAGTGTCAGAGAGTTTCAGAGAGTGATAGTGAGAGTGTCAGAGAGTATCAGAGAGTGTTAGAGAGTTTCACAGAGTGCCAGAGAGTGATAGTGAGTGTCCAAGAGTGTCAGAGAGTGTCAGAGTGTTTCAGAGATTGATAGAGAGTGATAGAGAGTGACAGAGAGTGTCAGAGAGTGTCGAGAGTGTCAGAGTGTGTCAGAGTGTGTCAGAGAGTGATAGTGAGTGTCAGAGAGCATCAGAGAGTGTCAGAGAGTGTCAGAGAGTGATAGTGAGTGTCTGTGAGTGACTGAGAGTATCAGAGAGTGTCAGAGAGTGATAGAGATTGTCAGAGAGTGATAGTGATTGTCTGAGAGTGTCTAAGAGTCATAGAGAGTGTCAGAGAGTGATAGTAAGTGTCTGAGAGTGTCAGAGAGTGGTAGAGAGTGTCAGACAGTGATAGTGAGTGTCAGAGAGTGATAGTGAGTGTCAGAGAGTGTCAGAGAGTGATAGAGAGTGTCAGAGAGTGATAGTGAGCGTCAGAGAGTATCAGAGTGTGATAGTGATTGTCTGAGAGTGTCAGAGAGTGTCGGAGAGTGTCAGAGAGTGATAGAGAGTTTCGGAGAGAGATAGAGAGTTTCAGAGAGTGTCAGAGAGTGTGCGAGAGTGTCTGAGAGTGATAGTGAGCGTCAGAGATTGATAGTGGGTGTCTCAGAGTGTCTGAGAGTGATAGAGAGAGTCTGAGAGTGATAGAGTGTCAGAGAGAGATAGTGAGTGTCAGAGAGTGTCAGAGAGAGATAGAGAGTGATAGAGAGTGTCAGAGAGAGATAGAGAGTGTCTGAGAGTGATAGTGAGTGTCTGAGAGTGTCTGAGAGTGATAGAGAGTGTCAGAGAGTGTCAGAGAGTGATAGAGAGTGTCAGAGAGTTTGAGAGAATGTCAGAGAGTGTCAGAGAGGGTCAGAGAGTGATAGAGAGTGTCAGAGAGTGATAGAGAGTGTCAGAGAGTGATAGAGAGTGTCAGAGAGTGATATTGAGTGTCAGAGAGAGTCAGAGAGTGATAGTGAGTGTATGTGAGTGTCTGAGAGTATCAGAGAGTGTCAGAGAGTGATAGAGAGTGTCAGAGAGTGTCAGAGAGTGTCAGAGAGTGATAGTGATTGTCTGAGAGTGTCAGAGAGTGATAGAGAGTGTCAGAGAGTGATAGTAAGTGTCTGAGAGTGTACGAGAGTGATAGAGAGTGTCAGAGAGTGATAGAGAGTTTCAGAGAGAGATAGAGTGTTTCAGAGAGTGTCAGAGAGTGTGAGAGAGTTTTAGAGAGTGATAGAGAGTGTCAGAGAGTGATAGTGAGTGTCTGAGAGTGTCTGAGAGTGATAGAGAGTGTCTGAGAGTGATAGAGTGTGTCAGAGAGAGATAGTGAGTGTCAGAGAGAGATAGTGTGTGTCAGAGATTGTCAGAGAGTGATAGAGAGTGATAGAGAGTGATAGAGAGTGATAGAGAGTGTCAGAGAGAGTTAGAGAGTGTCAGAGAGTGATAGTGAGTGTCTGAGAGTGCCTGAGAGTGATAGAGAGTATCAGAGAGTGATAGTGAGTGTCTGAGAGTGTCTGAGAGAGATAGAGACTGTCAGAGAGTGATAGTGAGTGTCTGAGAGTGTCTGAGAGTGATAGAGAGTATCAGAGAGTGATAGTGAGTGTATGTGAGTATCAGAGAGTGATAGAGAGTGTCAGAGAGTGATAGTGAGTGTCTGAGAGTGTCTGAGAGTGATAGAGAGTATCAGAGAGTGATAGTGAGTGTATGTGAATATCAGAGAGTGATAGAGAGTGTCAGAGAGTGATAGAGAGTGTCAGAGAGTGATAGTGAGTGCCAAAGAGTGTCAGAGAGTGTCAGAGAGTGTCAGAGAGTGATAGTGAGTGTCTGAGAGTGATAGTGAGTGTCAGAGAGTAAGAGAGAGTGTCAGAGAGTGATAGTGAGTGTCAGAGAGTATCAGAGAGTGATAGTGAGTGTCTGAGAGTGATAGTGAGTGTCAGAGAGTAAGAGATAGTGTCAGAGAGTGATAGAGAGTGTCAGAGAGTGTCAGAGAGTGTCAGAGAGTGTGCGAGAGTGTCTGAGAGTGATAGTGAGCGCCAGAGATTGATAGTGAGTGTCTCAGAGTGTCTGAGAGTGATAGAGAGAGTCTGAGAGTGATAGAGTGTGTCAGAGAGAGATAGTGAGTGTCAGAGAGAGATAGTGAGTGTCAGACATTGTCAGAGAGTGATAGAGAGTGATAGAGAGTGATAGAGAGTGTCAGAGAGAGTTAGAGAGTGTCAGAGAGTGATAGTGAGTGTCTGAGAGTGTCTGAGAGTGATAGAGAGTATCAGAGAGTGATCGTGAGTGTATGTGAGTATCAGAGAGTGATAGAGAGTGTCAGAGAGTGATAGAGAGTGTCAGAGAGTGATAGTGAGTGCCAAAGTGTGTCAGAGAGTGTCAGAGAGTGATAGTGAGTGTCTGAGAGTGATAGTGAGTGTCAGAGAGTAAGAGAGAGTGTCAGAGAGTGATAGTGAGTGTCAGAGAGTATCAGAGAGTGATAGTGAGTGTCTGAGAGTGATAGTGAGTGTCAGAGAGTAAGAGAGAGTGTCAGAGAGTGATAGAGAGTGTCAGAGACTGTCAGAGAGTGTCAGAGAGTGATAGTGAGAGTGTCAGAGAGTGTCAGAGTGTGTCAGGGTGTGTTAGAGAGTTTCACAGAGTGTCAGAGAGTGATAGTGAGTGTCCAAGAGTGTCAGAGAGTGTCAGAGATTGATAGAGAGTGATAGAGAGTGACAGAGAGTGACAGAGAGTGACAGAGCGTGACAGAGAGTGTCGAGAGTGTCAGAGTGTGTCAGAGTGTGATAGTGAGTGTCAGAGAGCATCAGAGAGTGTCAGAGAGTGTCAGAGAGTGTCAGAGAGTGACAGTGAGTGTCAGAGAGTGTCAGAGAGTGTCAGAGAGTGATAGTGAGTGTCTGTGAGTGACTGAGAGTATCAGAGAGTGTCAGAGAGTGATAGAGAGTGTCAGAGAGTGATAGTGATTGTCTGAGAGTGTCTAAGAGTGATAGAGAGTGTCAGAGAGTGATAGTAAGTGTCTGAGAGTGTCAGAGAGTGATAGAGAGTGTCAGACAGTGATAGTGAGTGTCAGAGAGTGATAGTGAGTGTCAGAGAGTGATGGAGAGTGTCAGAGAGTTTTAGTGAGTGTCAGAGAGTATCAGAGTGTGATAGTGAGTGTCAGAGAGTGTCAGAGAGTGTCAGAGAGTGATAGAGTGTTTCAGAGAGAGATAGAGAGTTTCAGAGAGTGTCAGAGAGTGTGCGAGAGTGTCTGAGAGTGATAGAGAGAGTCTGAGAGTGATAGAGTGTCAGAGAGAGATAGTGAGTGTCAGAGAGTGTCAGAGAGAGATAGAGAGTGATAGAGAGTGTCAGAGAGAGATAGAGAGTGTCTGAGAGTGATAGTGAGTATCTGAGAGTGTCTGAGAGTGATAGAGAGTGTCAGAGAGTGTCAGAGAGTGATAGAGAGTGTCAGAGAGTGTGAGAGAGTGTCAGAGAGTGATAGTGAGCGTCTGAGAGTGTCAGAGAGTGATAGAGAGTGTCAGAGAGTGATAGTGAGTGCAAGAGAGTGTCAGAGAGTGATAGAGAGTGTCAGAGAGTGATATTGAGTGTCAGAGAGTGATAGTGAGTGTCTGTGAGTGTCTGAGAGTATCAGAGAGTGTCAGAGAGTGATAGAGAGTGTCAGAGAGTTTCAGAGAGTGATAGTGAGAGTGTCAGAGAGTGTCAGAGAGTATCAGAGAGTGTTAGAGAGTTTCACAGAGTGTCAGAGAGTGATAGTGAGTGTCCAAGAGTGTCAGAGAGTGTCAGAGTGCGTCAGAGATTGATAGAGAGTGATAGAGAGTGACAGAGAGTGTCAGAGAGTGTCGAGAGTGTCAGAGTGTGTCAGAGTGTGATAGTGAGTGTCAGAGAGCATCAGAGATTGTCAGAGAGTGTCAGAGAGTGACAGTGAGTGTCAGAGAGTGTCAGAGAGTGTCAGAGAGTGATAGTGAGTGTCTGTGAGTGACTGAGAGTATCAGAGAGTGTCAGAGAGTGATAGAGATTGTCAGAGAGTGATAGTGATTGTCTGAGAGTGTCTAAGAGTGATAGAGAGTGTCAGAGAGTGATAGTAAGTGTCTGAGAGTGTCAGAGAGTGATAGAGAGTGTCAGACAGTGATAGTGAGTGTCAGAGAGTGATAGTGAGTGTCAGAGAGTGTCAGAGAGTGATAGAGAGTGTCAGAGAGTGATAGTGAGCGTCAGAGAGTATCAGAGTGTGATAGTGAGTGTCTGAGAGTGTCAGAGAGTGTCAGAGAGTGTCAGAGAGTGATAGAGAGTTTCAGAGAGAGATAGAGAGTTTCAGAGAGTGTCAGAGAGTGTGCGAGAGTGTCTGAGAGTGATAGTGAGCGTCAGAGATTGATAGTGAGTGTCTCAGAGAGTCTGAGAGTGATAGAGTGTCAGAGAGAGATAGTGAGTGTCAGAGAGTGTCAGAGAGAGATAGAGAGTGATAGAGAGTGTCAGAGAGAGATAGAGAGTGTCTGAGAGTGATAGTGAGTGTCTGAGAGTGTCTGAGAGTGATAGAGAGTGTCAGAGAGTGTCAGAGAGTGATAGAGAGTGTCAGAGAGTGATAGTGAGTGTCTGAGAGTGTCTGAGAGTGATAGAGAGAGTCTGAGAGTGATAGAGTGTCAGAGAGAGATAGTGAGTGTCAGAGAGTGTCAGAGAGAGATAAAGAGTGATAGAGCGTGTCAGAGAGAGATAGAGAGTGTCTGAGAGTGATAGTGAGTGTCTGAGAGTATCTGAGAGTGATAGAGAGTGTCAGAGAGTGTCAGAGAGTGATAGAGAGTGTCAGAGAGTTTGAGAGAGTGTCAGAGAGTGTCAGAGAGTGTCAGAGAGTGATAGAGAGTGTCAGAGAGTGATAGAGAGTGTCAGAGAGTGATAGTGAGTGCAAGAGAGTGTCAGAGAGTGATATTGAGTGTCAGAGAGAGTCAGAGAGTGACAGTGAGTGTCTGTGAGTGTCTGAGAGTATCAGAGAGTGTCAGAGAGTGATAGAGAGTGTCAGAGAGTGTCAGAGAGTGTCAGAGAGTGATAGTGATTGTCTGAGAGTGTCAGAGAGTGATAGAGAGTGTCAGAGAGTGATAGTAAGTGTCTGAGAGTGTAAGAGAGTGATAGAGAGTGTCAGAGAGTGATAGAGAGTTTCAGAGAGAGATAGAGTGTTTCAGAGAGTGTCAGAGAGTGTGAGAGAGTGTTAGAGAGTGATAGAGAGTTTCAGAGAGTGATAGTGAGTGTCTGAGAGTGTCTGAGAGTGATAGAGAGTGTCTGAGAGTGATAGAGTGTGTCAGAGAGAGATAGTGAGTGTCAGAGAGAGATAGTGAGTGTCAGAGATTGTCAGAGAGTGATAGAGAGTGATAGAGATTGATAGAGAGTGTCAGAGAGAGTTAGAGAGTGTCAGAGAGTGATAGTGAGTGTCTGAGAGTGTCTGAGAGTGATAGAGAGCATCAGAGAGTGATAGTGAGTGTCTGAGAGTGTCTGAGAGAGATAGAGAGTGTCAGAGAGTGATAGTGAGTGTCTGAGAGTGTCTGAGAGTGATAGAGAGTATCAGAGAGTGATAGTGAGTGTATGTGAGTATCAGAGAGTGATAGAGAGTGTCAGAGAGTGATAGAGAGTGTCAGAGAGTGATAGTGAGTGCCAAAGAGTGTCAGAGAGTGTCAGAGAGTGTCAGAGAGTGATAGTGAGTGTCTGAGAGTGATAGTGAGTGTCAGAGAGTAAGAGAGAGTGTCAGAGAGTGATAGTGAGTGTCAGAGAGTATCAGAGAGTGATAGTGAGTGTCTGAGAGTGATAGTGAGTGTCAGAGAGTGATAGAGAGTGTCAGAGAGTGATAGAGAGTGTCAGAGAGTGTCAGAGAGTGTCAGAGAGTGTGCAAGAGTGTCTGAGAGTGATAGTGAGCGTCAGAGTTTGATAGTGAGTGTCTCAGAGTGTCTGAGAGTGATAGAGAGAGTCTGAGAGTGATAGAGTGTGTCAGAGAGAGATAGTGAGTGTCAGAGAGAGATAGTGAGTGTCAGACATTGTCAGAGAGTGATAAAGAGTGATAGAGAGTGATAGAGAGTGTCAGAGAGAGTAAGAGAGTGTCAGAAAGTGATAGTGAGTGTCTGAGAGTGTCTGAGAGTGATAGAGAGTATCAGAGAGTGATAGTGAGTGTCTGAGAGTGTCTGAGAGAGATAGAGAGTGTCAGAGAGTGATAGTGAGTGTCTGAGAGTGTCTGAGAGTGATAGAGAGTATCAGAGAGTGATAGTGAGTGTATGTGAGTATCAGAGAGTGATAGAGAGTGTCAGAGAGTGATAGAGAGTGTCAGAGAGTGATAGTGAGTGCCAAAGTGTGTCAGAGAGTGTCAGAGAGTGATAGTGAGTGTCTGAGAGTGATAGTGAGTGTCAGAGAGTAAGAGAGAGTGTCAGAGAGTGATAGTGAGTGTCAGAGAGTATCAGAGAGTGATAGTGAGTGTCTGAGAGTGATAGTGAGTGTCAGAGAGTAAGAGAGAGTGTCAGAGAGTGATAGAGAGTGTCAGAGACTGTCAGAGAGTGTCAGAGAGTGATAGTGAGAGTGTCAGAGAGTGTCAGAGAGTGTCAGAGAGTGTCAGAGATTGATAGAGAGTGATAGAGAGTGACAGAGAGTGACAGAGAGTGACAGAGAGTGTCGAGAGTGTCAGAGTGTGTCAGAGTGTGATAGTGAGTGTCTGAGAGTGATAGTGAGTGTCAGAGAGTAAGAGAGAGTGTCAGAGAGTGATAGAGAGTGTCAGAGACTGTCAGAGAGTGTCAGAGAGTGATAGTGAGAGTGTCAGAGAGTGTCAGAGAGTGTCAGAGAGTGTTAGAGAGTTTCACAGAGTGTCAGAGAGTGATAGTGAGTGTCCAAGAGTGTCAGAGAGTGTCAGAGATTGATAGAGAGTGATAGAGAGTGACAGAGAGTGACAGAGAGTGACAGAGAGTGTCGAGAGTGTCAGAGTGTGTCAGAGTGTGATAGTGAGTGTCAGAGAGCATCAGAGAGTGTCAGAGAGTGTCAGAGAGTGACAGTGAGTGTCAGAGAGTGTCAGAGAGTGTCAGAGAGTGTCAGAGAGTGATAGTGAGTGTCTGTGAGTGACTGAGAGTATCAGAGAGTGTCAGAGAGTGATAGAGAGTGTCAGAGAGTGATAGTGATTGTCTGAGAGTGTCTAAGAGTGATAGAGAGTGTCAGAGAGTGATAGTAAGTGTCTGAGAGTGTCAGAGAGTGATAGAGAGTGTCAGACAGTGATAGTGAGTGTCAGAGAGTGATAGTGAGTGTCAGAGAGTGTCAGAGAGTGATGGAGAGTGTCAGAGAGTGATAGTGAGTGTCAGAGAGTATCAGAGTGTGATACCGAGTGTCAGAGAGTGTCAGAGAGTGTCAGAGAGTGTCAGAGAGTGATAGAGAGTTTCAGAGAGAGATAGAGAGTTTCAGAGAGTTTCAGAGAGTGTGCGAGAGTGTCTGAGAGTGATAGAGAGAGTCTGAGAGTGATAGAGTGTCAGAGAGAGATAGTGAGTGTCAGAGAGTGTCAGAGAGAGATAGAGAGTGATAGAGAGTGTCAGAGAGAGATAGAGAGTGTCTGAGAGTGATAGTGAGTGTCTGAGAGTGTCTGAGAGTGATAGAGAGTGTCAGAGAGTGTCAGAGAGTGATAGAGAGTGTCAGAGAGTGATAGTGAGCGTCTGAGAGTGTCAGAGAGTGATAGAGTGTCAGAGAGTGATAGAGAGTGTCAGAGAGTGATAGTGAGTGTCAGAGAGTGATAGTGAGTGTAAGAGAGTGTCAGAGAGTGATAGAGAGTGTCAGAGAGTGATATTGAGTGTCAGAGAGTGTCAGAGAGTGATAGTGATTGTCTGTGAGTGTCTGAGAGTATCAGAGAGTGTCAGAGAGTGATAGAGAGTGTCAGAGAGTTTCAGAGAGTGATAGTGAGAGTGTCAGAGAGTGTCACTGAGTATCAGAGAGTGTTAGAGAGTTTCACAGAGTGTCAGAGAGTGATAGTGAGTGTCCAAGAGTGTCAGAGAGTGTCAGAGTGTGTCAGAGATTGAGAGAGAGTGATAGAGAGTGACAGAGAGTGTCAGAGAGTGTCGAGAGTGTCAGAGTGTGTCAGAGAGTGATCGTGAGTGTCAGAGAGCATCAGAGATTGTCAGAGAGTGTCAGAGAGTGATAGTGAGTGTCAGAGAGTGTCAGAGAGTGTCAGAGAGTGATAGTGAGTGTCTGTGAGTGACTGAGAGTATCAGAGAGTGTCAGAGAGTGATAGAGATTGTCAGAGAGTGATAGTGATTGTCTGAGAGTGTCTAAGAGTGATAGAGAGTGTCAGAGAGTGATAGTAAGTGTCTGAGAGTGTCAGAGAGTGATAGAGAGTGTCAGACAGTGATAGTGAGTGTCAGAGAGTGATAGTGAGTGTCAGAGAGTGTCAGAGAGTGATAGAGAGTGTCAGAGAGTGATAGTGAGCGTCAGAGAGTATCAGAGTGTGATAGTGAGTGTCTGAGAGTGTCAGAGAGTGTCGGAGAGTGTCAGAGAGTGATAGAGAGTTTCAGAGAGAGATAGAGAGTTTCAGAGAGTGTCAGAGAGTGTGCGAGAGTGTCTGAGAGTGATAGTGAGCGTCAGAGATTGATAGTGAGTGTCTCAGAGAGTCTGAGAGTGATAGAGTGTCAGAGAGAGATAGTGAGTGTCAGAGAGTGTCAGAGAGAGATAGAGAGTGATAGAGAGTGTCAGAGAGAGATAGAGAGTGTCTGAGAGTGATAGTGAGTGTCTGAGAGTGTCTGAGAGTGATAGAGAGTGTCAGAGAGTGTCAGAGAGTGACAGAGAGTGTCAGAGAGTTTGAGAGAGTGTCAGAGAGTGTCAGAGAGTGTCAGAGAGTGATAGAGAGTGTCAGAGAGTGATAGAGAGTGTCAGAGAGTGATAGTGAGTGCAAGAGAGTGTCAGAGAGTGATATTGAGTGTCAGAGAGAGTCAGAGAGTGTCAGAGAGTGACAGTGAGTGTCAGAGAGTGTCAGAGAGTGTCAGAGAGTGGTAGTGAGTGTCTGTGAGTGACTGAGAGTATCAGAGAGTGTCAGAGAGTGATAGAGATTGTCAGAGAGTGATAGTGATTGTCTGAGAGTGTCTAAGAGTGATAGAGAGTGTCAGAGAGTGATAGTAGGTGTCTGAGAGTGTCAGAGAGTGATAGAGAGTGTCAGACAGTGATAGAGAGTTTCAGAGAGAGATAGAGAGTTTCAGAGAGTTTCAGAGAGTGTGCGAGAGTGTCTGAGAGTGATAGAGAGAGTCTGAGAGTGATAGAGTGTCAGAGAGAGATAGTGAGTGTCAGAGAGTGTCAGAGAGAGATAGAGAGTGATAGAGAGTGTCAGAGAGAGATAGAGAGTGTCTGAGAGTGATAGTGAGTGTCTGAGAGTGTCTGAGAGTGATAGAGAGTGTCAGAGAGTGTCAGAGAGTGATAGAGAGTGTCAGAGAGTGGTAGTGAGTGTCTGTGAGTGACTGAGAGTATCAGAGAGTGTCAGAGAGTGATAGAGATTGTCAGAGAGTGATAGTGATTGTCTGAGAGTGTCTAAGAGTGATAGAGAGTGTCAGAGAGTGATAGTAGGTGTCTGAGAGTGTCAGAGAGTGTCAGAGAGTGTCAGAGAGTGATAGAGAGTTTCAGAGAGAGATAGAGAGTTTCAGAGAGTTTCAGAGAGTGTGCGAGAGTGTCTGAGAGTGATAGAGAGAGTCTGAGAGTGATAGAGTGTCAGAGAGAGATAGTGAGTGTCAGAGAGTGTCAGAGAGAGATAGAGAGTGATAGAGAGTGTCAGAGAGAGATAGAGAGTGTCTGAGAGTGATAGTGAGTGTCTGAGAGTGTCTGAGAGTGATAGAGAGTGTCAGAGAGTGTCAGAGAGTGATAGAGAGTGTCAGAGAGTGATAGTGAGCGTCTGAGAGTGTCAGAGAGTGATAGAGTGTCAGAGAGTGATAGAGAGTGTCAGAGAGTGATAGTGAGTGTCAGAGAGTGATAGTGAGTGCAAGAGAGTGTCAGAGAGTGATAGAGAGTGTCAGAGAGTGATATTGAGTGTCAGAGAGTGTCAGAGAGTGATAGTGATTGTCTGTGAGTGTCTGAGAGTATCAGAGAGTGTCAGAGAGTGATAGAGAGTGTCAGAGAGTTTCAGAGAGTGATAGTGAGAGTGTCAGAGAGTGTCACTGAGTATCAGAGAGTGTTAGAGAGTTTCACAGAGTGTCAGAGAGTGATAGTGAGTGTCCAAGAGTGTCAGAGAGTGTCAGAGTGTGTCAGAGATTGAGAGAGAGTGATAGAGAGTGACAGAGAGTGTCAGAGAGTGTCGAGAGTGTCAGAGTGTGTCAGAGAGTGATCGTGAGTGTCAGAGAGCATCAGAGATTGTCAGAGAGTGTCAGAGAGTGATAGTGAGTGTCAGAGAGTGTCAGAGAGTGTCAGAGAGTGATAGTGAGTGTCTGTGAGTGACTGAGAGTATCAGAGAGTGTCAGAGAGTGATAGAGATTGTCAGAGAGTGATAGTGATTGTCTGAGAGTGTCTAAGAGTGATAGAGAGTGTCAGAGAGTGATAGTAAGTGTCTGAGAGTGTCAGAGAGTGATAGAGAGTGTCAGACAGTGATAGTGAGTGTCAGAGAGTGATAGTGAGTGTCAGAGAGTGTCAGAGAGTGATAGAGAGTGTCAGAGAGTGATAGTGAGCGTCAGAGAGTATCAGAGTGTGATAGTGAGTGTCTGAGAGTGTCAGAGAGTGTCGGAGAGTGTCAGAGAGTGATAGAGAGTTTCAGAGAGAGATAGAGAGTTTCAGAGAGTGTCAGAGAGTGTGCGAGAGTGTCTGAGAGTGATAGTGAGCGTCAGAGATTGATAGTGAGTGTCTCAGAGAGTCTAAGAGTGATAGAGTGTCAGAGAGAGATAGTGAGTGTCAGAGAGTGTCAGAGAGAGATAGAGAGTGATAGAGAGTGTCAGAGAGAGATAGAGAGTGTCTGAGAGTGATAGTGAGTGTCTGAGAGTGTCTGAGAGTGATAGAGAGTGTCAGAGAGTGTCAGAGAGTGATAGAGAGTGTCAGAGAGTTTGAGAGAGTGTCAGAGAGTGTCAGAGAGTGTCAGAGAGTGATAGAGAGTGTCAGAGAGTGATAGAGAGTGTCAGAGAGTGATAGTGAGTGCAAGAGAGTGTCAGAGAGTGATATTGAGTGTCAGAGAGAGTCAGAGAGTGTCAGAGAGTGACAGTGAGTGTCAGAGAGTGTCAGAGAGTGTCAGAGAGTGGTAGTGAGTGTCTGTGAGTGACTGAGAGTATCAGAGAGTGTCAGAGAGTGATAGAGATTGTCAGAGAGTGATAGTGATTGTCTGAGAGTGTCTAAGAGTGATAGAGAGTGTCAGAGAGTGATAGTAGGTGTCTGAGAGTGTCAGAGAGTGATAGAGAGTGTCAGACAGTGATAGTGAGTGTCAGAGAGTGATAGTGAGTGTCAGAGAGTGTCAGAGAGTGATAGAGAGTGTCAGAGAGTGATAGTGAGCGTCAGAGAGTATCAGAGTGTGATAGTGAGTGTCTGAGAGTGTCAGAGAGTGTCGGAGAGTGTCAGAGATTGATAGAGAGTTTCAGAGAGAGATAGAGAGTTTCAGAGAGTGTCAGAGAGTGTGCGAGAGTGTCTGAGAGTGATAGTGAGCGTCAGAGATTGATAGTGAGTGTCTCAGAGTGTCTGAGAGTGATAGAGAGAGTCTGAGAGCGATAGAGTGTCAGAGAGAGATAGTGAGTGTCAGAGAGTGTCAGAGAGAGATAAAGAGTGATAGAGAGTGTCAGAGAGAGATAGAGAGTGTCTGAGAGTGATAGTCAGTGTCTGAGAGTGTCTGAGAGTGATAGAGAGTGTCAGAGAGTGTCAGAGAGTGATAGAGAGTGTCAGAGAGTTTGAGAGAGTGTCAGAGAGTGTCAGAGAGTGTCAGAGAGTGATAGAGAGTGTCAGAGAGTGATAGAGAGTGTCAGAGAGTGATAGTGAGTGCAAGAGAGTGTCAGAGAGTGATATTGAGTGTCAGAGAGAGTCAGAGAGTGACAGTGAGTGTCTGTGAGTGTCTGAGAGTATCAGAGAGTGTCAGAGAGTGATAGAGAGTGTCAGAGAGTGTCAGAGAGTGTCAGAGAGTGATAGTGATTGTCTGAGAGTGTCAGAGAGTGATAGAGAGTGTCAGAGAGTGATAGTAAGTGTCTGAGAGTGTAAGAGAGTGATAGAGAGTGTCAGAGAGTGATAGAGAGTTTCAGAGAGAGATAGAGAGTTTCAGAGAGTTTCAGAGAGTGTGCGAGAGTGTCTGAGAGTGATAGAGAGAGTCTGAGAGTGATAGACTGTCAGAGAGAGATAGTGAGTGTCAGAGAGTGTCAGAGAGAGATAGAGAGTGATAGAGAGTGTCAGAGAGAGATAGAGAGTGTCTGAGAGTGATAGTGAGTGTCTGAGAGTGTCTGAGAGTGATAGAGAGTGTCAGAGAGTGTCAGAGAGTGATAGAGAGTGTCAGAGAGTGGTAGTGAGTGTCTGTGAGTGACTGAGAGTATCAGAGAGTGTCAGAGAGTGATAGAGATTGTCAGAGAGTGATAGTGATTGTCTGAGAGTGTCTAAGAGTGATAGAGAGTGTCAGAGAGTGATAGTAGGTGTCTGAGAGTGTCAGAGAGTGTCAGAGAGTGTCAGAGAGTGATAGAGAGTTTCAGAGAGAGATAGAGAGTTTCAGAGAGTTTCAGAGAGTGTGCGAGAGTGTCTGAGAGTGATAGAGAGAGTCTGAGAGTGATAGAGTGTCAGAGAGAGATAGTGAGTGTCAGAGAGTGTCAGAGAGAGATAGAGAGTGATAGAGAGTGTCAGAGAGAGATAGAGAGTGTCTGAGAGTGATAGTGAGTGTCTGAGAGTGTCTGAGAGTGATAGAGAGTGTCAGAGAATGTCAGAGAGTGATAGAGAGTGTCAGAGAGTGATAGTGAGCGTCTGAGAGTGTCAGAGAGTGATAGAGTGTCAGAGAGTGATAGAGAGTGTCAGAGAGTGATAGTGAGTGTCAGAGAGTGATAGTGAGTGCAAGAGAGTGTCAGAGAGTGATAGAGAGTGTCAGAGAGTGATATTGAGTGTCAGAGAGTGTCAGAGAGTGATAGTGATTGTCTGTGAGTGTCTGAGAGTATCAGAGAGTGTCAGAGAGTGATAGAGAGTGTCAGAGAGTTTCAGAGAGTGATAGTGAGAGTGTCAGAGAGTGTCACTGAGTATCAGAGAGTGTTAGAGAGTTTCACAGAGTGTCAGAGAGTGATAGTGAGTGTCCAAGAGTGTCAGAGAGTGTCAGAGTGTGTCAGAGATTGAGAGAGAGTGATAGAGAGTGACAGAGAGTGTCAGAGAGTGTCGAGAGTGTCAGAGTGTGTCAGAGAGTGATCGTGAGTGTCAGAGAGCATCAGAGATTGTCAGAGAGTGTCAGAGAGTGATAGTGAGTGTCAGAGAGTGTCAGAGAGTGTCAGAGAGTGATAGTGAGTGTCTGTGAGTGACTGAGAGTATCAGAGAGTGTCAGAGAGTGATAGAGATTGTCAGAGAGTGATAGTGATTGTCTGAGAGTGTCTAAGAGTGATAGAGAGTGTCAGAGAGTGATAGTAAGTGTCTGAGAGTGTCAGAGAGTGATAGAGAGTGTCAGACAGTGATAGTGAGTGTCAGAGAGTGATAGTGAGTGTCAGAGAGTGTCAGAGAGTGATAGAGAGTGTCAGAGAGTGATAGTGAGCGTCAGAGAGTATCAGAGTGTGATAGTGAGTGTCTGAGAGTGTCAGAGAGTGTCGGAGAGTGTCAGAGAGTGATAGAGAGTTTCAGAGAGAGATAGAGAGTTTCAGAGAGTGTCAGAGAGTGTGCGAGAGTGTCTGAGAGTGATAGTGAGCGTCAGAGATTGATAGTGAGTGTCTCAGAGAGTCTAAGAGTGATAGAGTGTCAGAGAGAGATAGTGAGTGTCAGAGAGTGTCAGAGAGAGATAGAGAGTGATAGAGAGTGTCAGAGAGAGATAGAGAGTGTCTGAGAGTGATAGTGAGTGTCTGAGAGTGTCTGAGAGTGATAGAGAGTGTCAGAGAGTGTCAGAGAGTGATAGAGAGTGTCAGAGAGTTTGAGAGAGTGTCAGAGAGTGTCAGAGAGTGTCAGAGAGTGATAGAGAGTGTCAGAGAGTGATAGAGAGTGTCAGAGAGTGATAGTGAGTGCAAGAGAGTGTCAGAGAGTGATATTGAGTGTCAGAGAGAGTCAGAGAGTGTCAGAGAGTGACAGTGAGTGTCAGAGAGTGTCAGAGAGTGTCAGAGAGTGGTAGTGAGTGTCTGTGAGTGACTGAGAGTATCAGAGAGTGTCAGAGAGTGATAGAGATTGTCAGAGAGTGATAGTGATTGTCTGAGAGTGTCTAAGAGTGATAGAGAGTGTCAGAGAGTGATAGTAGGTGTCTGAGAGTGTCAGAGAGTGATAGAGAGTGTCAGACAGTGATAGTGAGTGTCAGAGAGTGATAGTGAGTGTCAGAGAGTGTCAGAGAGTGATAGAGAGTGTCAGAGAGTGATAGTGAGCGTCAGAGAGTATCAGAGTGTGATAGTGAGTGTCTGAGAGTGTCAGAGAGTGTCGGAGAGTGTCAGAGATTGATAGAGAGTTTCAGAGAGAGATAGAGAGTTTCAGAGAGTGTCAGAGAGTGTGCGAGAGTGTCTGAGAGTGATAGTGAGCGTCAGAGATTGATAGTGAGTGTCTCAGAGTGTCTGAGAGTGATAGAGAGAGTCTGAGAGCGATAGAGTGTCAGAGAGAGATAGTGAGTGTCAGAGAGTGTCAGAGAGAGATAAAGAGTGATAGAGAGTGTCAGAGAGAGATAGAGAGTGTCTGAGAGTGATAGTCAGTGTCTGAGAGTGTCTGAGAGTGATAGAGAGTGTCAGAGAGTGTCAGAGAGTGATAGAGAGTGTCAGAGAGTTTGAGAGAGTGTCAGAGAGTGTCAGAGAGTGTCAGAGAGTGATAGAGAGTGTCAGAGAGTGATAGAGAGTGTCAGAGAGTGATAGTGAGTGCAAGAGAGTGTCAGAGAGTGATATTGAGTGTCAGAGAGAGTCAGAGAGTGACAGTGAGTGTCTGTGAGTGTCTGAGAGTATCAGAGAGTGTCAGAGAGTGATAGAGAGTGTCAGAGAGTGTCAGAGAGTGTCAGAGAGTGATAGTGATTGTCTGAGAGTGTCAGAGAGTGATAGAGAGTGTCAGAGAGTGATAGTAAGTGTCTGAGAGTGTAAGAGAGTGATAGAGAGTGTCAGAGAGTGATAGAGAGTTTCAGAGAGAGATAGAGTGTTTCAGAGAGTGTCAGAGAGTGTGAGAGAGTGTTAGAGAGTGATAGAGAGTGTCAGAGAGTGATAGTGAGTGTCTGAGAGTGTCTGAGAGTGATAGAGAGTGTCTGAGAGTGATAGAGTGTGTCAGAGAGAGATAGTGAGTGTCAGAGAGAGATAGTGAGTGTCAGAGATTGTCAGAGAGTGATAGAGAGTGATAGAGAGTGATAGAGAGTGATAGAGAGTGTCAGAGAGAGTTAGAGAGTGTCAGAGAGTGATAGTGAGTGTCTGAGAGTGTCTGAGAGTGATAGAGAGTATCAGAGAGTGATAGTGAGTGTCTGAGAGTGTCTGAGAGAGATAGAGAGTGTCAGAGAGTGATAGTGAGTGTCTGAGAGTGTCTGAGAGTGATAGAGAGTATCAGAGAGTGATAGTGAGTGTATGTGAGTATCAGAGAGTGATAGAGAGTGTCAGAGAGTGATAGTGAGTGTCTGAGAGTGTCTGAGAGTGATAGAGAGTATCAGAGAGTGATAGTGAGTGTATTTGAGTATCAGAGAGTGATAGAGAGTGTCAGAGAGTGATAGTGAGTGCCAAAGAGTGTCAGAGAGTGTCAGAGAGTGTCAGAGAGTGATAGTGAGTGTCTGAGAGTGATAGTGAGTGTCAGAGAGTAAGAGAGAGTGTCAGAGAGTGATAGTGAGTGTCAGAGAGTATCAGAGAGTGATAGTGAGTGTCTGAGAGTGATAGTGAGTGTCAGAGAGTGATAGAGAGTGTCAGAGAGTGATAGAGAGTGTCAGAGAGTGTCAGAGAGTGTCAGAGAGTGTGCAAGAGTGTCTGAGAGTGATAGTGAGCGTCAGAGATTGATAGTGAGTGTCTCAGAGTGTCTGAGAGTGATAGAGAGAGTCTGAGAGTGATAGAGTGTGTCAGAGAGAGATAGTGAGTGTCAGAGAGAGATAGTGAGTGTCAAACATTGTCAGAGAGTGATAGAGAGTGATAGAGAGTGATAGAGAGTGTCAGAGAGAGTAAGAGAGTGTCAGAAAGTGATAGTGAGTGTCTGAGAGTGTCTGAGAGTGATAGAGAGTATCAGAGACTGATAGTGAGTGTCTGAGAGTGTCTGAGAGAGATAGAGAGTGTCAGAGAGTGATAGTGAGTGTCTGAGAGTGTCTGAGAGTGATAGAGAGTATCAGAGAGTGATAGTGAGTGTATGTGAGTATCAGAGAGTGATAGAGAGTGTCAGAGAGTGATAGAGAGTGTCAGAGAGTGATAGTGAGTGCCAAAGTGTGTCAGAGAGTGTCAGAGAGTGATAGTGAGTGTCTGAGAGTGATAGTGAGTGTCAGAGAGTAAGAGAGAGTGTCAGAGAGTGATAGTGAGTGTCAGAGAGTATCAGAGAGTGATAGTGAGTGTCTGAGAGTGATAGTGAGTGTCAGAGAGTAAGAGAGAGTGTCAGAGAGTGATAGAGAGTGTCAGAGACTGTCAGAGAGTGTCAGAGAGTGATAGTGAGAGTGTCAGAGAGTGTCAGAGAGTGTCAGAGAGTGTCAGAGATTGATAGAGAGTGATAGAGAGTGACAGAGAGTGACAGAGAGTGACAGAGAGTGTCGAGAGTGTCAGTGTGTGTCAGAGTGTGATAGTGAGTGTCTGAGAGTGATAGTGAGTGTCAGAGAGTAAGAGAGAGTGTCAGAGAGTGATAGAGAGTGTCAGAGACTGTCAGAGAGTGTCAGAGAGTGATAGTGAGAGTGTCAGAGAGTGTCAGAGAGTGTCAGAGAGTGTTAGAGAGTTTCACAGAGTGTCAGAGAGTGATAGTGAGTGTCCAAGAGTGTCAGAGAGTGTCAGAGATTGATAGAGAGTGATAGAGAGTGACAAAGAGTGACAGAGAGTGACAGAGAGTGTCGAGAGTGTCAGAGTGTGTCAGAGTGTGATAGTGAGTGTCAGAGAGCATCAGAGAGTGTCAGAGAGTGTCAGAGATTGTCAGAGAGTGACAGTGAGTGTCAGAGAGTGTCAGAGAGTGTCAGAGAGTGTCAGAGAGTGATAGTGAGTGTCTGTGAGTGACTGAGAGTATCAGAGAGTGTCAGAGAGTGATAGAGAGTGTCAGAGAGTGATAGTAATTGTCTGAGAGTGTCTAAGAGTGATAGAGAGTGTCAGAGAGTGATAGTAAGTGTCTGAGAGTGTCAGAGAGTGATAGAGAGTGTCAGACAGTGATAGTGAGTGTCAGAGAGTGATAGTGAGTGTCAGAGAGTGTCAGAGAGTGATGGAGAGTGTCAGAGAGTGATAGTGAGTGTCAGAGAGTATCAGAGTGTGATACTGAGTGTCAGAGAGTGTCAGAGAGTGTCAGAGAGTGATAGAGAGTTTCAGAGAGAGATAGAGAGTTTCAGAGAGTTTCAGAGAGTGTGCGAGAGTGTCTGAGAGTGATAGAGAGAGTCTGAGAGTGATAGAGTGTCAGAGAGAGATAGTGAGTGTCAGAGAGTGTCAGAGAGAGATAGAGAGTGATAGCGAGTGTCAGAGAGAGATAGAGAGTGTCTGAGAGTGATAGTGAGTGTCTGAGAGTGTCTGAGAGTGATAGAGAGTGTCAGAGAGTGTCAGAGAGTGATAGAGAGTGTCAGAGAGTGATAGTGAGCGTCTGAGAGTGTCAGAGAGTGATAGAGTGTCAGAGAGTGATAGAGAGTGTCAGAGAGTGATAGTGAGTGCAAGAGAGTGTCAGAGAGTGATAGAGAGTGTCAGAGAGTGATATTGAGTGTCAGAGAGTGTCAGAGAGTGATAGTGAGTGTCTGTGAGTGTCTGAGAGTATCAGAGAGTGTCAGAGAACATAGAACATAGAACATAGAACATACAGCACAGAACAGGCCCTTCGGCCCACAATGTTGTGCCGATCCTTTGTCCTCTGTCAAGGACAATTTAATCTATACCCCATCATTCTCCTTTATCCATATACCTATCCAAAAGCCTTTTGAAAGTCCCTAAAGTTTCTGACTCAACAACTTCCCCGGGCAAGGCATTCCATGCCTCGACCACTCTCTGGGTAAAGAACCTTCCCCTGACATCCCCCTTATATCTCCCACCCTTCACCTTAAATTTATGACCCCTTGTAACGCTTTGCTCCACCCGGGGAAAAAGTTTCTGACTGTCTACCCTATCTATTCCCCTGATCATCTTATAAACCTCTATCATGTCACCCCTCATCCTTCTCCTTTCTAATGAGAAGAGGCCTAGAATGTTCAGCCTTTCCTCGTAAGACTTATTCTCCATTCCAGGCAACATCCTGGTAAATCTCCTCTGCACCCTCTCCAAGGCTTCCACATCCTTCCTAAAATGAGGCGACCAGAACTGCACACAGTACTCCAAATGAGGCCTTACCAAGGTCCTGTACAGCTGCATCATCACCTCACGGCTCTTAAATTCAATCCCTCTGCTAATGAACGCTAACACCCCATATGCCTTCTTCACAGCCCTATCCACTTGAGTTGCAACTTTCAATGATCTATGCACATAGACCCCAAGGTCTCTCTGCTCCTCCACATGCCCAAGAACCCTACCGTTAACCCAGTATTTTGCATTCATGTTTGTCCTTCCAAAATGGACGACCTCACACTTTTCAGGGTTAAACTCCATCTGCCACTTTTCAGCCCAGCACTGCAACCTATCCAAGTCCCTTTGCAGACGACAATAGCCCTCCTCGGTATCCACAACTCCACCAACCTTTGTATCATCTGCAAATTTACTGACCCACCCTTCGACTTCCTCATCCAAGTCGTTAATAAAAATCACAAACAGGAGAGGACCCAGAACTGATCCCTGCGGCACGCCACTGGTAACTGGGCTCCAGGCTGAGTATTTACCATCTAAGACCACTCTCTGCCTTCTATCAGTTAGCCAATTCTTAATCCAACTGGCCACATTCCCCACTATCCCATGCCTCCTGACTTTCTCCATAAGTCTACCATGGGGGACCTTATCAAATGCCTTACTAAAATCCATGTACACCACATCCACTGGTTTACCCTCATCCACTTGCTTGGTCACCTGCTCAAAGAATTCAATCAGGCTTGTGAGGCAAGACCTACCCCTCACAAAACCGTGCTGACTGTCCCGAATCAAGCAGTGTCTTTCCAGATGCTCAGAAATCCTATCCCTCAGCACCTTTTCCATCAACTTACCTACCACCGAAGTAAGACTAACTGGCCTGTAATTCCCAGGGTTGTTCCTATTCCCTTTCTTGAACAGGGGCACAACATTTGCCACCCTCCAATCACCTGGTACCACCCCCGTCAGCAGAGAAGATGAAAAGATCATTGCCAGCGGCTCTGCAATTTCATCCCTTGCTTCCCATAACATCCTTGGATATACCCCGTCAGGCCCGGGAGACTTGTCTATCTTCAAGTTATTCAAAAACCCCAACACATCTTCCCTCCTAACGAGCACTTCCTCGAGCTTACCAGTCTGTTTCACACCGTCCTCTTCAGTAATACACCCCTTCTCATTCGTAAATACCGAAGAGAAGTACTCATTCAAAACCTCACTTATCTCTTCCGGCTCAACACACAGTCTCCCGCTATTGTCCTTGACCGGACCTACGGTCCCCCTGGTCATCCTCATATTTCTGACATACGCGTAAAAGGCCTTGGGGTTTTCTTTTATCCTACCCGCCAAGCATTTTTCATGCCCTCTCTTAGCTCTCCTAATCCCTTTCTTCAGATCCTTCCTGGCCATCTTGTATCCCTCCAGAGCTATGCCTGTGCCCTTTTTCCTCAACTTTATATACGCATCCTTCTTCTTCCTAACAAGACTCTCAACCTCTCTTGTCAACCACGGTTCCCTCACATGACCATCCCTTCCCTGTCTGACAGGGACATGCTTATCAATGGCCCCTACTATCTGCTCCTTGAAAAAGTTCCACATTTCGACCGTGCCCTTCCCTGCCAGCATATGCTCCCAACTTATGCTCCTCAGTTCCTGCCTGACAGCATCATATCTACCCTTCCCCCAATTGTAAACCTTGCCCTGTTGCACATACCTATCCCTCTCCATTACCACAGTGAATGCTACAGAATTGTGATCACTATCTCCAAAGTGCTCGCCCACCAACAGCTCTATCACTTGCCCTGGTTCATTACCTAGTACCAAATCCAATATTGCCTCCCCTCTGGTCGGGCAGTCTACATACTGAGTCAGAAAAGCTTCCTGGACATACTGCACAAACACTACCCCATCCAAACTATTCGATCTAAAGAGTTGCCAATCAATATTTGGGAAGTTGAAATCCCCCATAATTACTACCCTGTGACTTCTGCTCCTTTCCAAAATCTGTTTCCCAATCTGCTCTTCCACCTCCCTGCTGCTATTGGGGGGCCTATAGAAAACTCCCATCAAGGTGACTGCTCCTTTCCTGTTCCTGACCTCAACCCACAGTGCCTCAGTCGGCAGATCCTCCTCGAAAATTCTTTCAGCAGTTGTTACACTATTTCTAACTAACAATGCCACCCCCCCACCTCTTTTACCACCATTCCTAATCTTATGAAAACATCTATAACCAGGTACCTCCAAAAACCATTCCTCCCCCTCACCTATCCACGTTTCAGTGATGGCCACAACATCGTAGTCCCAAGTGCCCATCCACGCCTTCAATTCACTCACCTTATTCCTGATGCTTCTTGCGTTGAAGTATACGCACTTTAACCCTTCTCCGTGCCCATCTGTCCTCTGTGACAGTGCTACCTTCCCCAATACCTCACTACACTCTTTGTCTTTCTGAGTGGACCCACTGGTCCCTGGATTACAAGTCCGGTTCCCATCCCCCTCCCAAACTAGTTTAAACCCTCCCGAACAGTACTAGCAAACCTCCCTCCCAGGATATTGGTGCCCCTCTGGTTCAGATGCAGCCCGTCCTGTTTGAACAGGTCCCATCTTCCCCAGAATGCAGTCCAATTATCCAAGAACTGGAAGCCCTCCCTCCTACACCATTCCTGCAGCCACGTGTTCAGCTGTGCTCTCTCCCTATTCCTAGCCTCACTATCACGTGGCGCCGGCAACAAACCAGAGATAACAACTCTGTCCGTCCGAGCTTTCAGCTTCCAGCCTAACTCCCTAAACTCACTTCTAACATCTGTGCCACCCTTCCTTCCTACGTCGTTGGTGCCAATGTGCACCACGACCTCTGGCTGCTCCCCCTCCCCTTTAAGGATCCTGAAGACGCGATCACAAACATCACGGACCCTGGCACCAGGGAGGCAACAAACCATCCGTGCGTCTCGCCTGCGCCCACAGAACCGCCTGTCCGTACTCCTCACCATCGAGTCCCCGATGACTAGTGCTCTCCCATTTTCCCTCCTTCCCTTCTGAGCCACAGTGCAGGACCCCGTGCCAGAGGCCCGGTCACTGCAGCCTGCCCCCGATAGGCCGTCCCCCCCAACAGTATCTAAAACTGTATACTTGTTGTTGAGGGGAACGACCACAGGAGATCCCTGCACTGACCTCTTCCCACCTCTAAGTGTCAGAGAGTGTCAGAGAGTGATAGAGAGTGTCAGAGAGTTTCAGAGAGTGATAGTGAGAGTGTCAGAGAGTGACAGAGAGTATCAGAGAGTGTTAGAGAGTTTCACAGAGTGTCAGAGAGTGATAGTGAGTGTCCAAGAGTGTCAGAGAGTGTCAGAGTGTGTCAGAGATTGATAGAGAGTGCCAGAGAGTGACAGAGAGTGTCAGACAGTGTCGAGAGTGTCAGAGTGTGTCAGAGAGTGATAGTGAGTGTCAGAGAGCATCAGAGAGTGTCAGAGAGTGTCAGAGAGTGACAGTGAGTGTCAGAGAGTGTCAGAGAGTGTCAGAGAGTGTCAGAGAGTGATAGTGAGTGTCTGTGAGTGACTGAGAGTATCAGAGAGTGTCAGAGAGTGATAGAGATTGTCAGAGAGTGATAGTGATTGTCTGAGAGTGTCTAAGAGTGATAGAGAGTGTCAGAGAGTGATAGTAAGTTTCTGAGAGTGTCAGAGAGTGATAGAGAGTGTCAGACAGTGATAGTGAGTGTCAGAGAGTGATAGTGAGTGTCAGAGAGTGTCAGAGAGTGATAGAGAGTGTCAGAGAGTGATAGTGAGCGTCAGAGAGTATCAGAGTGTGATAGTGAGTGTCTGAGAGTGTCAGAGAGTGTCGGAGAGTGTCAGAGAGTGATAGAGAGTTTCAGAGAGAGACAGATAGTTTCAGAGAGTGTCAGAGAGTGTGCGAGAGTGTCTGAGAGTGATAGTGAGCGTCAGAGATTGATAGTGAGTGTCTCAGAGTGTCTGAGAATGATAGAGAGAGTCTGAGAGTGATAGAGTGTCAGAGAGAGATAGTGAGTGTCAGAGAGTGTCAGAGAGAGATAGAGAGTGATAGAGAGTGTCAGAGAGAGATCGAGAGTGTCAGAGAGTTTGAGAGAGTGTCAGAGAGTGTCAGAGAGTGTCAGAGAGTGATAGAGAGTGTCAGAGAGTGATAGAGAGTGTCAGAGAGTGATAGTGAGTGCAAGAGAGTGTCAGAGAGTGATAGAGAGTGTCAGAGAGTGATATTGAGTGTCAGAGAGAGTCAGAGAGTGATAGTGAGTGTCTGTGAGTGTCTGAGAGTATCAGAGAGTGTCAGAGAGTGATAGAGAGTGTCAGAGAGTGTCAGAGAGTGTCAGAGAGTGATAGTGATTGTCTGAGAGTGTCAGAGAGTGATAGAGAGTGTCAGAGAGTGATAGTAAGTGTCTGAGAGTGTAAGAGAGTGATAGAGAGTGTCAGACAGTGATAGTGAGTGTCAGAGAGGGTCAGAGAGTGATAGTGAGTGTCAGGGAGTGTCAGAGAGTGATAGAGTGTCAGAGAGTGATAGTGAGTGTCAGAGAGTATCAGAGTGATAGTGAGTGTCGGAGAGTATCAGAGAGTGATAGTGAGTGTCTGAGACTGTCTGAGAGTGCCAGAGAGAGTCAGAGAGTGATAGAGAGTTTCAGAGAGAGATAGAGAGTTTCAGAGAGTGTCAGAGAGTGTGAGAGAGTGTTAGAGAGTAATAGTGAGTGTCAGAGAGTGTCTGAGAGTGATAGAGAGTGTCTGAGAGTGATAGAGTGTGTCAGAGAGAGATAGTGAGTGTCAGAGAGAGATAGTGAGTGTCAGAGAGTGTCAGAGAGAGATAGAGAGTGTCAGACAGTGATAGTGAGTGTCTGAGAGTGTCTGAGAGTGATAGAGAGTGTCAGAGAGTGATAGTGAGTGTCTGAGAGTGTCTGAGAGTGATAGAGAGTATCAGAGAGTGATAGTGAGTGTCTGTGAGTGTCAGAGAGTGATAGAGAGTGTCAGAGAGTGATAGAGAGTGTCAGAGAGTGATAGTGAGTGCCAGAGAGTGTCAGAGAGTGTCAGAGAGTGATAGTGATTGTCTGAGAGTGTCAGAGAGTGATAGAGAGTGTCAGAGAGTGATAGTAAGTGTCTGAGAGTGTAAGAGAGTGATAGAGAGTGTCAGACAGTGATATTGAGTGTCAGAGAGGGTCAGAGAGTGATAGTGAGTGTCAGAGAGTGATAGTGAGTGTCAGAGAGTATCAGAGAGTGATAGTGAGTGTCAGAGAGTATCAGAGAGTGATAGTGAGTGTCTGAGACTGTCTGAGAGTGCCAGAGAGAGTCAGAGAGTGATAGTGAGTGTCAGAGAGTGATAGTGAGTGTCTGAGAGTGTCTGAGAGTGATAGAGAGTGTCTGAGAGTGATAGAGTGTGTCAGAGAGAGATAGTGAGTGTCAGAGAGAGATAGTGAGTGTCAGAGAGTGTCAGAGAGAGATAGAGAGTGTCAGAGAGTGATAGTGAGTGTCTGAGAGTGTCTGAGAGTGATAGAGAGTGTCAGAGAGTGATAGTGAGTGTCTGAGAGTGTCTGAGAGTGATATAGAGTATCAGAGAGTGATAGTGAGTGTCTGTGAGTGTCAGAGAGTGATAGAGAGTGTCAGAGAGTGATAGAGAGTGTCAGAGAGTGATAGTGAGTGCCAGAGAGTGTCAGAGAGTGTCAGAGAGTGTCAGAGAGTGTCAGAGAGTGATAGAGAGTGTCAGAGAGTGATAGTGAGTGTCTGAGAGCGTCTGAGAGTGATATAGAGTATCAGAGAGTGATAGTGAGTGTCAGAGAGTGTCTGAGAGTGTCTGAGAGTGATAGAGAGTGTCAGAGAGTGATAGTGAGTGTCTGAGAGTGTCTGAGAGTGATATAGAGTATCAGAGAGTGATAGTGAGTGTCTGTGAGTGTCAGAGAGTGATAGAGAGTGTCAGAGAGTGATAGTGAGTGTCTGAGAGTGTCTGAGAGTGATAGAGAGTATCAGAGAGTGATAGTGAGTGTCTGTGAGTGTCAGAGAGTGATAGAGAGTGTCAGAGAGTGATAGAGAGTGTCAGAGAGTGATAGTGAGTGCCAGAGAGTGTCAGAGAGTGTCAGAGAGTGTCAGAGAGTGTCAGAGAGTATCAGAGATTGATAGAGAGTGTCAGAGAGTGATAGTGAGTGTCAGAGAGTTTCAGAGAGTGATAGTGAGTGTCAGAGAGTATCAGAGAGTGATAGTGAGTGTCTGAGAGTTTCTGAGAGTATCTGAAAGTGTCAGAGAGTGTCAGAGAGTGATTGAGAGTGTCAGATAGTGTCAGAGAGTGATAGAGAGTGTCAGAGTGAGATAGAGAGTTTCAGAGAGTGTGAGAGAGTGTCAGAGAGTGTCAGAGAGTGATAGTGAGTGTCAGAGAGTGATAGTGAGTGATAGTGAGTGTCTGAGAGTGTAAGAGAGTGATAGAGAGTGTCAGACAGTGATAGTGAGTATCAGAGAGGGTCAGACAGTGATAGTGAGTGTCAGAGAGTGTCAGAGAGTGATAGAGAGTGTCAGAGAGTGATAGTGAGTGTCAGAGAGTATCAGAGAGTGATAGTGAGTGTCAGAGAGTATCAGAGTGTGATAGTGACTGTCTGAGAGTGTCTGAGAGTGTCAGAGAGAGTCAGAGAGTGATAGAGAGTTTCAGAGAGAGATAGATTGTTTCAGAGAGTGTCGGAGAGTGTGAGAGAGTGTTAGAGAGTGATAGTGAGTGTCAGAGAGTGATAGTGAGTGTCTGAGAGTGTCTGAGAGTGATAGAGAGTGTCTGAGAGTGATAGAGTGTGTCAGAGAGAGATAGTGAGTGTCAGAGAGAGATAGTGAGTGGCAGAGATTGTCAGAGAGTGATAGAGAGTGATAGAGAGTGATAGAGAGTGTCAGAGAGAGTTAGAGAGTGTCAGAGAGTGATAGTGAGTGTCTGAGAGTGTGTGAGAGTGATAGAGAGTATCAGAGAGTGATAGTGAGTGTCTGAGAGTGTCTGAGAGAGATAGAGAGTGTCAGAGAGTGATAGTGAGTGTCTGAGAGTGTCTGAGAGTGATAGAGAGTGTCTGAGAGTGATAGAGTGTGTCAGAGAGAGATAGTGAGTGTCAGAGAGAGATAGTGAGTGTCAGAGATTGTCAGAGAGTGATAGAGAGTGATAGAGAGTGATAGAGAGTGTCAGAGAGAGTTAGAGAGTGTCAGAGAGTGATAGTGAGTGTCTGAGAGTGTCTGAGAGAGATAGAGAGTGTCAGAGAGTGATAGTGAGTGTCTGAGAGTGTCTGAGAGTGATAGAGAGTGTCTGAGAGTGATAGAGAGTATCAGAGAGTGATAGTGAGTGTATGTGAGTATCAGAGAGTGATAGAGAGTGTCAGAGAGTGATAGAGAGTGTCAGAGAGTGATAGTGAGTGCCAAAGAGTGTCAGAGAGTGTCAGAGAGTGTCAGAGAGTGATAGTGAGTGTCTGAGAGTGATAGTGAGTGTCAGAGAGTAAGAGAGAGTGTCAGAGAGTGATAGTGAGTGTCAGAGAGTATCAGAGAGTGATAGTGAGTGTCTGAGAGTGATAGTGAGTGTCAGAGAGTAAGAGAGAGTGTCAGAGAGTGATAGAGAGTGTCAGAGAGTGTCAGAGAGTGTCAGAGAGTGTCAGAGTGTGATAGTGAGAGTGTCAGAGAGTGTCAGAGAGTGTCAGAGAGTGTCAGAGAGTGTTAGAGAGTTTCACAGAGTGTCAGAGAGTGATAGTGAGTGTCCAAGAGTGTCAGAGAGTGTCAGAGTGTGTCAGAGATTGATAGAGAGTGATAGAGAGTGACAGAGAGTGACAGAGAGTGATAGTGAGTGTCTGTGAGTGACTGAGAGTATCAGAGAGTGTCAGAGAGTGATAGAGAGTGTCAGAGAGTGATAGTGATTGTCTGAGAGTGTCTAAGAGTGATAGAGAGTGTCAGAGAGTGATAGTAAGTGTCTGAGAGTGTCAGAGAGCGATAAAGAGTGTCAGACAGTGATAGTGAGTGTCTGAGAGTGTCTAAGAGTGATAGAGAGTGTCAGAGAGTGATAGTAAATGTCTGAGAGTGTCAGAGAGTGATAGAGAGTGTCAGACAGTGATAGTGAGTGTCAGAGAGTGATAGTGAGTGTCAGAGAATGTCAGAGAGTGATAGAGAGTGTCAGAGAGTGATAGTGAGTGTCAGAGAGTATCAGAGTGTGATAGTGAGTGTCTGAGAGTGTCAGAGAGTGTCAGAGAGTGATAGAGAGTTTCAGAGAGAGATAGAGAGTTTCAGAGAGTGTCAGAGAGTGTGCGAGAGTGTCTGAGAGTGATAGTGAGCGTCAGAGATTGATAGTGAGTGTCTCAGAGTGTCTGAGAGTGATAGAGAGAGTCTGAGAGTGATAGAGTGTCAGAGAGAGATAGTGAGTGCAAGAGAGTGTCAGAGAGTGATAGAGAGTGTCAGAGAGTGATAGAGTGTGTCAGAGAGTGTCAGAGAGTGATAGTGAGTGCCAGAGAGTGTCAGAGAGTGTCAGAGAGTGTCAGAGAGTATCAGAGAGTGATAGAGAGTGTCAGAGAGTGATAGTGAGTGTCAGAGAGTATCAGAGAGTGATAGTGAGTGTCAGAGAGTTTCAGAGAGTGATAGTGAGTGTCGGAGAGTATCAGAGAGTGATAGTGAGTGTCTGAGAGTTTCTGAGAGTGTCTGAAAGTGTCAGAGAGTGTCAGAGAGTGATTGAGAGTGTCAGATAGTGTCAGAGAGTGATAGAGAGTGTCAGAGTGAGATAGAGTGTTTCAGAGAGTGTGAGAGAGTGTAAGAGAGTGTCAGAGAGTGATAGTGAGTGTCAGAGAGTGATAGTGAGTGATAGTGAGTGTCTGAGAGTGTAAGAGAGTGATAGAGAGTGTCAGACAGTGATAGTGAGTGTCAGAGAGGGTCAGACAGTGATAGTAAGTGTCTGAGAGTGTCAGAGAGCGATAAAGAGTGTCAGACAGTGATAGTGAGTGTCTGAGAGTGTCTAAGAGTGATAGAGAGTGTCAGAGAGTGATAGTAAATGTCTGAGAGTGTCAGAGAGTGATAGAGAGTGTCAGACAGTGATAGTGAGTGTCAGAGAGTGATAGTGAGTGTCAGAGAATGTCAGAGAGTGATAGAGAGTGTCAGAGAGTGATAGTGAGTGTCAGAGAGTATCAGAGTGTGATAGTGAGTGTCTGAGAGTGTCAGAGAGTGTCAGAGAGTGTCAGAGAGTGATAGAGAGTTTCAGAGAGAGATAGAGAGTTTCAGAGAGTGTCAGAGAGTGTGCGAGAGTGTCTGAGAGTGATAGTGAGCGTCAGAGATTGATAGTGAGTGTCTCAGAGTGTCTGAGAGAGATAGAGAGAGTCTGAGAGTGATAGAGTGTCAGAGAGAGATAGTGAGTGCAAGAGAGTGTCAGAGAGTGATAGAGAGTGTCAGAGAGTGATAGAGTGTGTCAGAGAGTGTCAGAGAGTGATAGTGAGTGCCAGAGAGTGTCAGAGAGTGTCAGAGAGTGTCAGAGAGTATCAGAGAGTGATAGAGAGTGTCAGAGAGTGATAGTGAGTGGCAGAGAGTATCAGAGAGTGATAGTGAGTGTCAGAGAGTTTCAGAGAGTGATAGTGAGTGTCGGAGAGTATCAGAGAGTGATAGTGAGTGTCTGAGAGTTTCTGAGAGTGTCTGAAAGTGTCAGAGAGTGTCAGAGAGTGATTGAGAGTGTCAGATAGTGTCAGAGAGTGATAGAGAGTGTCAGAGTGAGATAGAGTGTTTCAGAGAGTGTAAGAGAGTGATAGAGAGTGTCAGAGAGTGATAGTGAGTGTCAGAGAGTGATAGTGAGTGATAGTGAGTGTCTGAGAGTGTAAGAGAGTGATAGAGAGTGTCAGAGAGTGATAGTGAGTGTCAGAGAGTATCAGAGAGTGATAGTGAGTGTCAGAGAGTATCAGAGTGTGATAGTGACTGTCTGAGAGTGTCTGAGAGTGTCAGAGAGAGTCAGAGAGTGATAGAGAGTTTCAGAGAGAGATAGAGTGTTTCAGAGAGTGTTGGAGAGTGTGAGAGAGTGTTAGAGAGTGATAGTGAGTGTCAGAGAGTGATAGTGAGTGTGTGAGAGTGTCTGAGAGTGATAGAGAGTGTCTGAGTGTGATAGAGTGTGTCAGAGAGAGATAGTGAGTGTCAGAGAGAGATAGTGAGTGTCAGAGATTGTCAGAGAGTGATAGAGAGTGATAGAGAGTGATAGAGAGTGTCAGAGAGAGTTAGAGAGTGTCAGAGAGTGATAGTGAGTGTCTGAGAGTGTGTGAGAGTGATAGAGAGTATCAGAGAGTGATAGTGAGTGTCTGAGAGTGTCTGAGAGAGATAGAGAGTGTCAGAGAGTGATAGTGAGTGTCTGAGAGTGTCTGAGAGTGATAGAGAGTGTCAGAGAGTGATAGAGAGTGTCAGAGAGTGATAGTGAGTGCCAAAGAGTGTCAGAGAGTGTCAGAGAGTGATAGTGAGTGTCTGAGAGTGATAGTGAGTGTCAGAGAGTAAGAGAGAGTGTCAGAGAGTGATAGTGAGTGTCAGAGAGTATCAGAGAGTGATAGTGAGTGTCTGAGAGTGATAGTGAGTGTCAGAGAGTAAGAGAGAGTGTCAGAGAGTGATAGAGAGTGTCAGAGAGTGTCAGAGAGTGTCAGAGAGTGTCAGAGTGTGATAGTGAGAGTGTCAGAGAGTGTCAGAGAGTGTCAGAGAGTGTCAGAGAGTGTTAGAGAGTTTCACAGAGTGTCAGAGAGTGATAGTGAGTGTCCAAGAGTGTCAGAGAGTGTCAGAGTGTGTCAGAGATTGATAGAGAGTGATAGAGAGTGACAGAGAGTGACAGAGAGTGATAGTGAGTGTCTGTGAGTGACTGAGAGTATCAGAGAGTGTCAGAGAGTGATAGAGAGTGTCAGAGAGTGATAGTAAGTGTCTGAGAGTGTCAGAGAGCGATAAAGAGTGTCAGACAGTGATAGTGAGTGTCTGAGAGTGTCTAAGAGTGATAGAGAGTGTCAGAGAGTGATAGTAAGTGTCTGAGAGTGTCAGAGAGTGATAGAGAGTGTCAGACAGTGATAGTGAGTGTCAGAGAGTGATAGTGAGTGTCAGAGAATGTCAGAGAGTGATAGAGAGTGTCAGAGAGTGATAGTGAGTGTCAGAGAGTATCAGAGTGTGATAGTGAGTGTCTGAGAGTGTCAGAGAGTGTCAGAGAGTGTCAGAGAGTGATAGAGAGTTTCAGAGAGAGATAGAGAGTTTCAGAGAGTGTCAGAGAGTGTGCGAGAGTGTCTGAGAGTGATAGTGAGCGTCAGAGATTGATAGTGAGTGTCTCAGAGTGTCTGAGAGTGATAGAGAGAGTCTGAGAGTGATAGAGTGTCAGAGAGAGATAGTGAGTGCAAGAGAGTGTCAGAGAGTGATAGAGAGTGTCAGAGAGTGATATTGAGTGTCAGAGAGTGTCAGAGAGTGATAGTGAGTGTCTGTGAGTGTCTGAGTGTATCAGAGAGTGTCAGAGAGTGATAGAGTGTGTCAGAGAGTGTCAGAGAGTGATAGTGAGTGCCAGAGAGTGTCAGAGAGTGTCAGAGAGTGTCAGAGAGTGTCAGAGAGTATCAGAGAGTGATAGAGAGTGTCAGAGAGTGATAGTGAGTGTCAGAGAGTATCAGAGAGTGATAGTGAGTGTCAGAGAGTTTCAGAGAGTGATAGTGAGTGTCGGAGAGTATCAGATAGTGATAGTGAGTGTCTGAGAGTTTCTGAGAGTGTCTGAAAGTGTCAGAGAGTGTCAGAGAGTGATTGAGAGTGTCAGATAGTGTCAGAGAGTGATAGAGAGTGTCAGAGTGAGATAGAGAGTTTCAGAGAGTGTGAGAGAGTGTAAGAGAGTGTCAGAGAGTGATAGTGAGTGTCAGAGAGTGATAGTGAGTGATAGTGAGTGTCTGAGAGTGTAAGAGAGTGATAGAGAGTGTCAGACAGTGATAGTGAGTGTCAGAGAGGGTCAGACAGTGATAGTGAGTGTCAGAGAGTGTCAGAGAGTGATAGAGAGTGTCAGAGAGTGATAGTGAGTGTCAGAGAGTATCAGAGAGTGATAGTGAGTGTCAGAGAGTATCAGAGTGTGATAGTGACTGTCTGAGAGTGTCAGAGAGAGTCAGAGAGTGATAGAGAGTTTCAGAGAGAGATAGAGTGTTTCAGAGAGTGTCGGAGAGTGTGAGAGAGTGTTAGAGAGTGATAGTGAGTGTCAGAGAGTGATAGTGAGTGTCTGAGAGTGTCTGAGAGTGATAGAGAGTGTCTGAGAGTGATAGAGTGTGTCAGAGAGAGATAGTGAGTGTCAGAGAGAGATAGTGAGTGTCAGAGATTGTCAGAGAGTGATAGAGAGTGATAGAGAGTGATAGAGAGTGTCAGAGAGAGTTAGAGAGTGTCAGAGAGTGATAGTGAGTGTCTGAGAGTGTGTGAGAGTGATAGAGAGTATCAGAGAGTGATAGTGAGTGTCTGAGAGTGTCTGAGAGAGATAGAGAGTGTCAGAGAGTGATAGTGAGTGTCTGAGAGTGTCTGAGAGTGATAGAGAGTATCAGAGAGTGATAGTGAGTGTATGTGAGTATCAGAGAGTGATAGAGAGTGTCAGAGAGTGATAGAGAGTGTCAGAGAGTGATAGTGAGTGCCAAAGAGTGTCAGAGAGTGTCAGACAGTGATAGCGAGTGTCTGAGAGTGATAGTGAGTGTCAGAGAGTAAGAGAGAGTGTCAGAGAGTGATAGTGAGTGTCAGAGAGTATCAGAGAGTGATAGTGAGTGTCTGAGAGTGATAGTGAGTGTCAGAGAGTAAGAGAGAGTGTCAGAGAGTGATAGTGAGTGTCAGAGAGTATCAGAGAGTGATAGTGAGTGTCTGAGAGTGATAGTGAGTGTCAGAGAGTAAGAGAGAGTGTCAGAGAGTGTCAGAGAGTGTCAGAGTGTGATAGTGAGAGTGTCAGAGAGTGTCAGAGAGTGTCAGAGAGTGTTAGAGAGTTTCACAGAGTGTCAGAGAGTGATAGTGAGTGTCCAAGAGTGTCAGAGAGTGTCAGAGTGTGTCAGAGATTGATAGAGAGTGATAGAGAGTGACAGAGAGTGACAGAGAGTGATAGTGAGTGTCTGTGAGTGACTGAGAGTATCAGAGAGTGTCAGAGAGTGATAGAGAGTGTCAGAGAGTGATAGTGATTGTCTGAGAGTGTCTAAGAGTGATAGAGAGTGTCAGAGAGTGATAGTAAGTGTCTGAGAGTGTCAGAGAGCGATAAAGAGTGTCAGACAGTGATAGTGAGTGTCTGAGAGTGTCTAAGAGTGATAGAGAGTGTCAGAGAGTGATAGTAAGTGTCTGAGAGTGTCAGAGAGTGATAGAGAGTGTCAGACAGTGATAGTGAGTGTCAGAGAGTGATAGTGAGTGTCAGAGAATGTCAGAGAGTGATAGAGAGTGTCAGAGAGTGATAGTGAGTGTCAGAGAGTATCAGAGTGTGATAGTGAGTGTCTGAGAGTGTCAGAGAGTGTCAGAGAGTGTCAGAGAGTGATAGAGAGTTTCAGAGAGAGATAGAGAGTTTCAGAGAGTGTCAGAGAGTGTGCGAGAGTGTCTGAGAGTGATAGTGAGCGTCAGAGATTGATAGTGAGTGTCTCAGAGTGTCTGAGAGTGATAGAGAGAGTCTGAGAGTGATAGAGTGTCTGAGAGAGATAGTGAGTGCAAGAGAGTGTCAGAGAGTGATAGAGAGTGTCAGACAGTGATATTGAGTGTCAGAGAGTGTCAGAGAGTGATAGTGAGTGTCTGTGAGTGTCTGAGTGTATCAGAGAGTGTCAGAGAGTGATAGAGTGTGTCAGAGAGTGTCAGAGAGTGATAGTGATTGTCTGAGAGTGTCAGAGAGTGATAGAGAGTGTCAGAGAGTGATAGTAAGTGTCTGAGAGTGTAAGAGAGTGATAGAGAGTGTCAGAAAGTGATAGTGAGTGTCAGAGAGGGTCAGAGAGTGATAGTGAGTGTCAGAGCGTGTCAGAGAGTGAGAGAGAGTGTCAGAGAGTGATAGTGAGTGTCAGAGAGTATCAGAGAGTGATAGTGAGTGTCAGAGTGTATCAGAGAGTGATAGAGAGTTTCAGAGAGAGATAGAGAGTTTCAGAGTGTGTCAGAGAGTGTGAGAGAGTGTTAGAGAGTGATAGTGAGTGTCAGAGAGTGATAGTGAGTGTCTGAGAGTGTCTGAGAGTGATAGAGAGTGTCTGAGAGTGATAGAGTGTGTCAGAGAGAGATAGTGAGAGTCAGAGAGAGATAGTGAGTGTCAGAGAGTGTCAGAGAGAGATAGAGAGTGTCAGAGAGTGATAGTGAGTGTCTGAGAGTGTCTGAGAGAGATAGAGAGTGTCAGAGAGTAATAGTGAGTGTCTGAGAGTGTCTGAGAGTGATAGAGAGTATCAGAGAGTGATAGTGAGTGTCTGTGAGTGTCAGAGAGTTATAGAGAGTGTCAGAGAGTGATAGAGAGTGTCAGAGTGTGATAGTGAGTGTCAGAGAGTGATAGTGAGTGCCAGAGAGTGTCAGAGAGTGTCAGAGAGTGTCAGAGAGTGATAGAGAGTGTCAGAGAGTGATATTGAGTGTCAGAGAGTATCAGAGAGTGATAGTGAGCGTCAGAGAGTATCAGAGAGTGATAGTGAGTGTCAGAGATTGATAGAGAGTGACAGAGAGTGTCAGAGAGTGTCGAGAGTGTCAGAGTGTGTCAGAGAGTGATAGTGAGTGTCAGAGAGCATCAGAGAGTGTCAGAGAGTGTCAGAGAGTGACAGTGAGTGTCAGAGAGTGTCAGAGAGTGTCAGAGAGTGATAGTGAGTGTCTGTGAGTGACTGAGAGTATCAGAGAGTGTCAGAGAGTGATAGAGATTGTCAGAGAGTGATAGTGATTGTCTGAGAGTGTCTAAGAGTGATAGAGAGTGTCAGAGAGTGATAGTAAGTGTCTGAGAGTGTCAGAGAGTGATAGAGAGTGTCAGACAGTGATAGTGAGTGTCAGAGAGTGATAGTGAGTGTCAGAGAGTGTCAGAGAGTGATAGAGAGTGTCAGAGAGTGATAGTGAGCGTCAGAGAGTATCAGAGTGTGATAGTGAGTGTCTGAGAGTGTCAGAGAGTGTCGGAGAGTGTCAGAGAGTGATAGAGAGTTTCAGAGAGAGATAGAGAGTTTCAGAGAGTGTCAGAGAGTGTGTGAGAGTGTCTGAGAGTGATAGTGAGCGTCAGAGATTGATAGTGAGTGTCTCAGAGTGTCTGAGAGTGATAGAGAGAGTCTGAGAGTGATAGAGTGTCAGAGAGAGATAGTGAGTGTCAGAGAGTGTCAGAGAGAGATAGAGAGTGATAGAGAGTGTCAGAGAGAGATCGAGAGTGTCTGAGAGTGATAGTGAGTGTCTGAGAGTGTCTGAGAGTGATAGAGAGTGTCAGAGAGTGTCAGAGAGTGTCAGAGAGTGTCAGAGAGTGATAGAGAGTGTCAGAGAGTGATAGAGAGTGTCAGAGAGTGATAGTGAGTGCAAGAGAGTGTCAGAGAGTGATAGAGAGTGTCAGAGAGTGATATTGAGTGTCAGAGAGAGTCAGAGAGTGATAGTGAGTGTCTGTGAGTGTCTGAGAGTATCAGAGAGTGTCAGAGAGTGATAGAGAGTGTCAGAGAGTGTCAGAGAGTGATAGTGATTGTCTGAGAGTGTCAGAGAGTGATAGAGAGTGTCAGAGAGTGATAGTATTTGTCTGAGAGTGTAAGAGAGTGATAGAGAGTGTCAGAGAGTGATAGTGAGTGTCAGAGAGGGTCAGAGAGTGATAGTGAGTGTCAGAGAGTGTCAGAGAGTGATCGAGTGTGTCAGAGAGTGATAGAGAGTGTCAGAGAGTGATAGTGAGTGTCAGAGAGTATCAGAGAGTGATAGTGAGTGTCAGAGAGTATCAGAGAGTGATAGTGAGTGTCAGAGACTGTCTGAGACTGCCAGAGAGAGTCAGAGAGTGATAGAGAGTTTCAGAGAGAGATAGAGAGTTTCAGAGAGTGTCAGAGAGTGTGAGAGAGTGTTAGAGAGTGATAGTGAGTGTCAGAGAGTGATAGTGAGTGTCTGAGAGTGTCTGAGAGTGATAGAGAGTGTCTGAGAGTGATAGAGTGTGTCAGAGAGAGATAGTGAGTGTCAGAGAGAGATAGTGAGTGTCAGAGAGTGTCAGAGAGAGATAGAGAGTGTCAGAGAGTGAAAGTGAGTGTCTGAGAGTGTCTGAGAGAGATAGAGAGTGTCAGAGAGTGATAGTGAGTGTCTGAGAGTGTCTGAGAGTGATAGAGAGTATCAGAGAGTGATAGTGAGTGTCTGTGAGTGTCAGAGAGTGATAGAGAGTGTCAGAGAGTGATAGAGAGTGTCAGAGAGTGATAGTGAATGCCTGAGATTGTCAGAGAGTGTCAGAGAGTATCAGAGAGTGATAGAGAGTGTCAGAGAGAGATAGTGAGTGTCAGAGAGTATCAGAGAGTGATAGTGAGTGTCAGAGAGTTTCAGAGAGTGATAGTGAGTGTCAGAGAGTATCAGAGAGTGATAGTGAGTGTCTGAGAGTGTCTGAGAATGTCTGAAAGTGTCAGAGAGTGTCAGAGAGTGATTGAGAGTTTCAGATAGTGTCAGAGAGTGATAGAGAGTGTCAGAGTGAGATAGAGAGTTTCAGAGAGTGTGAGAGAGTGTAAGAGAGTGTCAGAGAGTGATAGTGAGTGTCAGAGAGTGATAGTGAGTGAGAGTGAGTGTCTGAGAGTGTAAGAGAGTGATAGAGAGTGTCAGACAGTGTTAGTGAGTGTCAGAGAGGGTCAGACAGTGATAGTGAGTGTCAGAGAGTGTCAGAGAGTGACAGAGAGTGTCAGAGAGTGATAGTGAGTGTCAGAGAGTATCAGAGAGTGATAGAGAGTGTCAGAGAGTGATAGAGAGTGTCAGAGAGTGATAGTGAGTGCCAGAGAGTGTCAGAGAGTGTCAGAGAGTGTCAGAGAGTGTCAGAGAGTGTCAGAGTGTGATAGTGAGAGTGTCAGAGAGTGTCAGAGAGTGTCAGAGAGTGTCAGAGAGTGTTAGAGAGTTTCACAGAGTGTCAGAGAGTGATAGTGAGTGTCTGAGAGTGTCTGAGAGTGATATAGAGTATCAGAGAGTGATAGTGAGTGTCTGTGAGTGTCAGAGAGTGATAGAGAGTGTCAGAGAGTGATAGTGAGTGTCTGAGAGTGTCTGAGAGTGATAGAGAGTATCAGAGAGTGATAGTGAGTGTCTGTGAGTGTCAGAGAGTGATAGAGAGTGTCAGAGAGTGATAGAGAGTGTCAGAGAGTGATAGTGAGTGCCAGAGAGTGTCAGAGAGTGTCAGAGAGTGTCAGAGAGTGTCAGAGAGTGTCAGAGAGTATCAGAGATTGATAGAGAGTGTCAGAGAGTGATAGTGAGTGTCAGAGAGTATCAGAGAGTGATAGTGAGTGTCAGAGAGTTTCAGAGAGTGATAGTGAGTGTCTGAGAGTTTCTGAGAGTGTCTGAAAGTGTCAGAGAGTGTCAGAGAGTGATTGAGAGTGTCAGATAGTGTCAGAGAGTGATAGAGAGTGTCAGAGTGAGATAGAGAGTTTCAGAGAGTGTGAGAGAGTGTCAGAGAGTGTCAGAGAGTGATAGTGAGTGTCAGAGAGTGATAGTGAGTGATAGTGAGTGTCTGAGAGTGTAAGAGAGTGATAGAGAGTGTCAGACAGTGATAGTGAGTATCAGAGAGGGTCAGACAGTGATAGTGAGTGTCAGAGAGTGTCAGAGAGTGATAGAGAGTGTCAGAGAGTGATAGTGAGTGTCAGAGAGTGTCAGAGAGTGATAGTGAGTGTCAGAGAGTATCAGAGTGTGATAGTGACTGTCTGAGAGTGTCTGAGAGTGTCAGAGAGAGTCAGAGAGTGATAGAGAGTTTCAGAGAGAGATAGATTGTTTCAGAGAGTGTCGGAGAGTGTGAGAGAGTGTTAGAGAGTGATAGTGAGTGTCAGAGAGTGATAGTGAGTGTCTGAGAGTGTCTGAGAGTGATAGAGAGTGTCTGAGAGTGATAGAGTGTGTCAGAGAGAGATAGTGAGTGTCAGAGAGAGATAGTGAGTGGCAGAGATTGTCAGAG
Organism: Heterodontus francisci; assembly: GCF_036365525.1. Taxonomy (NCBI): domain Eukaryota; kingdom Metazoa; phylum Chordata; class Chondrichthyes; order Heterodontiformes; family Heterodontidae; genus Heterodontus; species Heterodontus francisci. Next base: position 3,649,559 of record NC_090411.1, on the reverse strand, counting down.
AGTGATAGAGAGTGATAGAGAGTGATAGAGAGTGTCAGAGAGAGTTAGAGAGTGTCAGAGAGTGATAGTGAGTGTCTGAGAGTGTGTGAGAGTGATAGAGAGTATCAGAGAGTGATAGTGAGTGTCTGAGAGTGTCTGAGAGAGATAGAGAGTGTCAGAGAGTGATAGTGAGTGTCTGAGAGTGTCTGAGAGTGATAGAGAGTGTCTGAGAGTGATAGAGTGTGTCAGAGAGAGATAGTGAGTGTCAGAGAGAGATAGTGAGTGTCAGAGATTGTCAGAGAGTGATAGAGAGTGATAGAGAGTGATAGAGAGTGTCAGAGAGAGTTAGAGAGTGTCAGAGAGTGATAGTGAGTGTCTGAGAGTGTGTGAGAGTGATAGAGAGTATCAGAGAGTGATAGTGAGTGTCTGAGAGTGTCTGAGAGAGATAGAGAGTGTCAGAGAGTGATAGTGAGTGTCTGAGAGTGTCTGAGAGTGATAGAGAGTGTCTGAGAGTGATAGAGAGTATCAGAGAGTGATAGTGAGTGTATGTGAGTATCAGAGAGTGATAGAGAGTGTCAGAGAGTGATAGAGAGTGTCAGAGAGTGATAGTGAGTGCCAAAGAGTGTCAGAGAGTGTCAGAGAGTGTCAGAGAGTGATAGTGAGTGTCTGAGAGTGATAGTGAGTGTCAGAGAGTAAGAGAGAGTGTCAGAGAGTGATAGTGAGTGTCAGAGAGTATCAGAGAGTGATAGTGAGTGTCTGAGAGTGATAGTGAGTGTCAGAGAGTAAGAGAGAGTGTCAGAGAGTGATAGAGAGTGTCAGAGAGTGTCAGAGAGTGTCAGAGAGTGTCAGAGTGTGATAGTGAGAGTGTCAGAGAGTGTCAGAGAGTGTCAGAGAGTGTCAGAGAGTGTTAGAGAGTTTCACAGAGTGTCAGAGAGTGATAGTGAGTGTCCAAGAGTGTCAGAGAGTGTCAGAGTGTGTCAGAGATTGATAGAGAGTGATAGAGAGTGACAGAGAGTGACAGAGAGTGATAGTGAGTGTCTGTGAGTGACTGAGAGTATCAGAGAGTGTCAGAGAGTGATAGAGAGTGTCAGAGAGTGATAGTGATTGTCTGAGAGTGTCTAAGAGTGATAGAGAGTGTCAGAGAGTGATAGTAAGTGTCTGAGAGTGTCAGAGAGCGATAAAGAGTGTCAGACAGTGATAGTGAGTGTCTGAGAGTGTCTAAGAGTGATAGAGAGTGTCAGAGAGTGATAGTAAATGTCTGAGAGTGTCAGAGAGTGATAGAGAGTGTCAGACAGTGATAGTGAGTGTCAGAGAGTGATAGTGAGTGTCAGAGAATGTCAGAGAGTGATAGAGAGTGTCAGAGAGTGATAGTGAGTGTCAGAGAGTATCAGAGTGTGATAGTGAGTGTCTGAGAGTGTCAGAGAGTGTCAGAGAGTGTCAGAGAGTGATAGAGAGTTTCAGAGAGAGATAGAGAGTTTCAGAGAGTGTCAGAGAGTGTGCGAGAGTGTCTGAGAGTGATAGTGAGCGTCAGAGATTGATAGTGAGTGTCTCAGAGTGTCTGAGAGTGATAGAGAGAGTCTGAGAGTGATAGAGTGTCAGAGAGAGATAGTGAGTGCAAGAGAGTGTCAGAGAGTGATAGAGACTGTCAGACAGTGATATTGAGTGTCAGAGAGTGTCAGAGAGTGATAGTGAGTGTCTGTGAGTGTCTGAGTGTATCAGAGAGTGTCAGAGAGTGATAGAGTGTGTCAGAGAGTGTCAGAGAGTGATAGTGATTGTCTGAGAGTGTCAGAGAGTGATAGAGAGTGTCAGAGAGTGATAGTAAGTGTCTGAGAGTGTAAGAGAGTGATAGAGAGTGTCAGAAAGTGATGGTGAGTGTCAGAGAGGGTCAGAGAGTGATAGTGAGTGTCAGAGCGTGTCAGAGAGTGAGAGAGAGTGTCAGAGAGTGATAGTGAGTGTCAGAGAGTATCAGAGAGTGATAGTGAGTGTCAGAGAGTATCAGAGAGTGATAGAGAGTTTCAGAGAGAGATATAGAGTTTCAGAGTGTGTCAGAGAGTGTGAGAGAGTGTTAGAGAGTGATAGTGAGTGTCAGAGAGTGATAGTGAGTGTCTGAGAGTGTCTGAGAGTGATAGAGAGTGTCTGAGAGTGATAGAGTGTGTCAGAGAGAGATAGTGAGAGTCAGAGAGAGATAGTGAGTGTCAGAGAGTGTCAGAGAGAGATAGAGAGTGTCAGAGAGTGATAGTGAGTGTCTGAGAGTGTCTGAGAGAGATAGAGAGTGTCAGAGAGTAATAGTGAGTGTCTGAGAGTGTCTGAGAGTGATAGAGAGTATCAGAGAGTGATAGTGAGTGTCTGTGAGTGTCAGAGAGTTATAGAGAGTGTCAGAGAGTGATAGAGAGTGTCAGAGTGTGATAGTGAGTGTCAGAGAGTGATAGTGAGTGCCAGAGAGTGTCAGAGAGTGTCAGAGAGTGTCAGAGAGTGATAGAGAGTGTCAGAGAGTGATATTGAGTGTCAGAGAGTATCAAAGAGTGATAGTGAGCGTCAGAGAGTATCAGAGAGTGATAGTGAGTGTCAGAGATTGATAGAGAGTGACAGAGAGTGTCAGAGAGTGTCGAGAGTGTCAGAGTGTGTCAGAGAGTGATAGTGAGTGTCAGAGAGCATCAGAGAGTGTCAGAGAGTGTCAGAGAGTGACAGTGAGTGTCAGAGAGTGTCAGAGAGTGTCAGAGAGTGATAGTGAGTGTCTGTGAGTGACTGAGAGTATCAGAGAGTGTCAGAGAGTGATAGAGATTGTCAGAGAGTGATAGTGATTGTCTGAGAGTGTCTAAGAGTGATAGAGAGTGTCAGAGAGTGATAGTAAGTGTCTGAGAGTGTCAGAGAGTGATAGAGAGTGTCAGACAGTGATAGTGAGTGTCAGAGAGTGATAGTGAGTGTCAGAGAGTGTCAGAGAGTGATAGAGAGTGTCAGAGAGTGATAGTGAGCGTCAGAGAGTATCAGAGTGTGATAGTGAGTGTCTGAGAGTGTCAGAGAGTGTCGGAGAGTGTCAGAGAGTGATAGAGAGTTTCAGAGAGAGATAGAGAGTTTCAGAGAGTGTCAGAGAGTGTGTGAGAGTGTCTGAGAGTGATAGTGAGCGTCAGAGATTGATAGTGAGTGTCTCAGAGTGTCTGAGAGCGATAGAGAGAGTCTGAGAGTGATAGAGTGTCAGAGAGAGATAGTGAGTGTCAGAGAGTGTCAGAGAGAGATAGAGAGTGATAGAGAGTGTCAGAGAGAGATCGAGAGTGTCTGAGAGTGATAGTGAGTGTCTGAGAGTGTCTGAGAGTGTCAGAGAGTGTCAGAGAGTGTCAGAGAGTGATAGAGAGTGTCAGAGAGTGATAGAGAGTGTCAGAGAGTGATAGTGAGTGCAAGAGAGTGTCAGAGAGTGATAGAGAGTGTCAGAGAGTGATATTGAGTGTCAGAGAGAGTCAGAGAGTGATAGTGAGTGTCTGTGAGTGTCTGAGAGTATCAGAGAGTGTCAGAGAGTGATAGAGAGTGTCTGAGAGTGTCAGAGAGTGATAGAGAGTGTCAGAGAGTGATAGTATTTGTCTGAGAGTGTAAGAGAGTGATAGAGAGTGTCAGAGAGTGATAGTGAGTGTCAGAGAGGGTCAGAGAGTGATAGTGAGTGTCAGAGAGTGTCAGAGAGTGATCGAGAGTGTCAGAGAGTGATAGAGAGTGTCAGAGAGTGATAGTGAGTGTCAGAGAGTATCAGAGAGTGATAGTGAGTGTCAGAGAGTATCAGAGAGTGATAGTGAGTGTCTGAGACTGCCAGAGAGAGTCAGAGAGTGATAGAGAGTTTCAGAGAGAGATAGAGAGTTTCAGAGAGTGTCAGAGAGTGTGAGAGAGTGTTAGAGAGTGATAGTGAGTATCAGAGAGTGATAGTGAGTGTCTGAGAGTGTCTGAGAGTGATAGAGAGTGTCTGAGAGTGATAGAGAGTATCAGAGAGTGATAGTGAGTGTATGTGAGTATCAGAGAGTGATAGAGAGTGTCAGAGAGTGATAGAGAGTGTCAGAGAGTGATAGTGAGTGCCAAAGAGTGTCAGAGAGTGTCAGAGAGTGTCAGAGAGTGATAGTGAGTGTCTGAGAGTGATAGTGAGTGTCAGAGAGTAAGAGAGAGTGTCAGAGAGTGATAGTGAGTGTCAGAGAGTATCAGAGAGTGATAGTGAGTGTCTGAGAGTGATAGTGAGTGTCAGAGAGTAAGAGAGAGTGTCAGAGAGTGATAGAGAGTGTCAGAGAGTGTCAGAGAGTGTCAGAGTGTGATAGTGAGAGTGTCAGAGAGTGTCAGAGAGTCTCAGAGAGTGTCAGAGAGTGTCAGAGAGTTTCACAGAGTGTCAGAGAGTGATAGTGAGTGTCCAAGAGTGTCAGAGAGTGTCAGAGTGTGTCAGAGATTGATAGAGAGTGATAGAGAGTGACAGAGAGTGACAGAGAGTGATAGTGAGTGTCTGTGAGTGACTGAGAGTATCAGAGAGTGTCAGAGAGTGATAGAGAGTGTCAGAGAGTGATAGTGATTGTCTGAGAGTGTCTAAGAGTGATAGAGAGTGTCAGAGAGTGATAGTAAGTGTCTGAGAGTGTCAGAGAGCGATAAAGAGTGTCAGACAGTGATAGTGAGTGTCTGAGAGTGTCTAAGAGTGATAGAGAGTGTCAGAGAGTGATAGTAAATGTCTGAGAGTGTCAGAGAGTGATAGAGAGTGTCAGACAGTGATAGTGAGTGTCAGAGAGTGATAGTGAGTGTCAGAGAATGTCAGAGAGTGATAGAGAGTGTCAGAGAGTGATAGTGAGTGTCAGAGAGTATCAGAGTGTGATAGTGAGTGTCTGAGAGTGTCAGAGAGTGTCAGAGAGTGTCGGAGAGTGATAGAGAGTTTCAGAGAGAGATAGAGAGTTTCAGAGAGTGTCAGAGAGTGTGCGAGAGTGTCTGAGAGTGATAGTGAGCGTCAGAGATTGATAGTGAGTGTCTCAGAGTGTCTGAGAGTGATAGAGAGAGTCTGAGAGTGATAGAGTGTCAGAGAGAGATAGTGAGTGCAAGAGAGTGTCAGAGAGTGATAGAGAGTGTCAGAGAGTGATAGAGTGTGTCAGAGAGTGTCAGAGAGTGATAGTGAGTGCCAGAGAGTGTCAGAGAGTGTCAGAGAGTGTCAGAGAGTATCAGAGAGTGATAGAGAGTGTCAGAGAGTGATAGTGAGTGTCAGAGAGTATCAGAGAGTGATAGTGAGTGTCAGAGAGTTTCAGAGAGTGATAGTGAGTGTCGGAGAGTATCAGAGAGTGATAGTGAGTGTCTGAGAGTTTCTGAGAGTGTCTGAAAGTGTCAGAGAGTGTCAGAGAGTGATTGAGAGTGTCAGATAGTGTCAGAGAGTGATAGAGAGTGTCAGAGTGAGATAGAGTGTTTCAGAGAGTGTGAGAGAGTGTAAGAGAGTGTCAGAGAGTGATAGTGAGTGTCAGAGAGTGATAGTGAGTGATAGTGAGTGTCTGAGAGTGTAAGAGAGTGATAGAGAGTGTCAGACAGTGATAGTGAGTGTCAGAGAGGGTCAGACAGTGATAGTGAGTGTCAGAGAGTGTCAGAGAGTGATAGAGAGTGTCAGAGAGTGATAGTGAGTGTCAGAGAGTATCAGAGAGTGATAGTGAGTGTCAGAGAGTATCAGAGTGTGATAGTGACTGTCTGAGAGTGTCTGAGAGTGTCAGAGAGAGTCAGAGAGTGATAGAGAGTTTCAGAGAGAGATAGAGTGTTTCAGAGAGTGTTGGAGAGTGTGAGAGAGTGTTAGAGAGTGATAGTGAGTGTCAGAGAGTGATAGTGAGTGTGTGAGAGTGTCTGAGAGTGATAGAGAGTGTCTGAGAGTGATAGAGTGTGTCAGAGAGAGATAGTGAGTGTCAGAGAGAGATAGTGAGTGTCAGAGATTGTCAGAGAGTGATAGAGAGTGATAGAGAGTGTCAGAGAGAGTTAGAGAGTGTCAGAGAGTGATAGTGAGTGTCTGAGAGTGTGTGAGAGTGATAGAGAGTATCAGAGAGTGATAGTGAGTGTCTGAGAGTGTCTGAGAGAGATAGAGAGTGTCAGAGAGTGATAGTGAGTGTCTGAGAGTGTCTGAGAGTGATAGAGAGTATCAGAGAGTGATAGTGAGTGTATGTGAGTATCAGAGAGTGATAGAGAGTGTCAGAGAGTGATAGAGAGTGTCAGAGAGTGATAGTGAGTGCCAAAGAGTGTCAGAGAGTGTCAGAGTGTGATAGTGAGTGTCTGAGAGTGATAGTGAGTGTCAGAGAGTGATAGTGAGTGCCAAAGAGTGTCAGAGAGTGTCAGAGAGTGATAGTGAGTGTCTGAGAGTGATAGTGAGTGTCAGAGAGTAAGAGAGAGTGTCAGAGAGTGATAGTGAGTGTCAGAGAGTATCAGAGAGTGATAGTGAGTGTCTGAGAGTGATAGTGAGTGTCAGAGAGTAAGAGAGAGTGTCAGAGAGTGATAGAGAGTGTCAGAGAGTGTCAGAGAGTGTCAGAGAGTGTCAGAGTGTGATAGTGAGAGTGTCAGAGAGTGTCAGAGAGTGTCAGAGAGTGTCAGAGAGTGTTAGAGAGTTTCACAGAGTGTCAGAGAGTGATAGTGAGTGTCCAAGAGTGTCAGAGAGTGTCAGAGTGTGTCAGAGATTGATAGAGAGTGATAGAGAGTGACAGAGAGTGACAGAGAGTGATAGTGAGTGTCTGTGAGTGACTGAGAGTATCAGAGAGTGTCAGAGAGTGATAGAGAGTGTCAGAGAGTGATAGTAAGTGTCTGAGAGTGTCAGAGAGTGATAGAGAGTGTCAGACAGTGATAGTGAGTGTCAGAGAGTGATAGTGAGTGTCAGAGAATGTCAGAGAGTGATAGAGAGTGTCAGAGAGTGATAGTGAGTGTCAGAGAGTATCAGAGTGTGATAGTGAGTGTCTGAGAGTGTCAGAGAGTGTCAGAGAGTGTCAGAGAGTGATAGAGAGTTTCAGAGAGAGATAGAGAGTTTCAGAGAGTGTGCGAGAGTGTCTGAGAGTGATAGTGAGCGTCAGAGATTGATAGTGAGTGTCTCAGAGTGTCTGAGAGTGATAGAGAGAGTCTGAGAGTGATAGAGTGTCAGAGAGAGATAGTGAGTGCAAGAGAGTGTCAGAGAGTGATAGAGAGTGTCAGAGAGTGATATTGAGTGTCAGAGAGTGTCAGAGAGTGATAGTGAGTGTCTGTGAGTGTCTGAGTGTATCAGAGAGTGTCAGAGAGTGATAGAGTGTGTCAGAGAGTGTCAGAGAGTGATAGTGAGTGCCAGAGAGTGTCAGAGAGTGTCAGAGAGTGTCAGAGAGTGTCAGAGAGTATCAGAGAGTGATAGAGAGTGTCAGAGAGTGATAGTGAGTGTCAGAGAGTATCAGAGAGTGATAGTGAGTGTCAGAGAGTTTCAGAGAGTGATAGTGAGTGTCGGAGAGTATCAGATAGTGATAGTGAGTGTCTGAGAGTTTCTGAGAGTGTCTGAAAGTGTCAGAGAGTGTCAGAGAGTGATTGAGAGTGTAAGAGAGTGTCAGAGAGTGATAGTGAGTGTCAGAGAGTGATAGTGAGTGATAGTGAGTGTCTGAGAGTGTAAGAGAGTGATAGAGAGTGTCAGACAGTGATAGTGAGTGTCAGAGAGGGTCAGACAGTGATAGTGAGTGTCAGAGAGTGTCAGAGAGTGATAGAGAGTGTCAGAGAGTGATAGTGAGTGTCAGAGAGTATCAGAGAGTGATAGTGAGTGTCAGAGAGTATCAGAGTGTGATAGTGACTGTCTGAGAGTGTCACAGAGAGTCAGAGAGTGATAGAGAGTTTCAGAGAGAGATAGAGTGTTTCAGAGAGTGTCGGAGAGTGTGAGAGAGTGTTAGAGAGTGATAGTGAGTGTCAGAGAGTGATAGTGAGTGTCTGAGAGTGTCTGAGAGTGATAGAGAGTGTCTGAGAGTGATAGAGTGTGTCAGAGAGAGATAGTGAGTGTCAGAGAGAGATAGTGAGTGTCAGAGATTGTCAGAGAGTGATAGAGAGTGATAGAGAGTGATAGAGAGTGTCAGAGAGAGTTAGAGAGTGTCAGAGAGTGATAGTGAGTGTCTGAGAGTGTGTGAGAGTGATAGAGAGTATCAGAGAGTGATAGTGAGTGTCTGAGAGTGTCTGAGAGAGATAGAGAGTGTCAGAGAGTGATAGTGAGTGTCTGAGAGTGTCTGAGAGTGATAGAGAGTATCAGAGAGTGATAGTGAGTGTATGTGAGTATCAGAGAGTGATAGAGAGTGTCAGAGAGTGATAGAGAGTGTCAGAGAGTGATAGTGAGTGCCAAAGAGTGTCAGAGAGTGTCAGACAGTGATAGCGAGTGTCTGAGAGTGATAGTGAGTGTCAGAGAGTAAGAGAGAGTGTCAGAGAGTGATAGTGAGTGTCAGAGAGTATCAGAGAGTGATAGTGAGTGTCTGAGAGTGATAGTGAGTGTCAGAGAGTAAGAGAGAGTGTCAGAGAGTGATAGTGAGTGTCAGAGAGTATCAGAGATTGATAGTGAGTGTCTGAGAGTGATAGTGAGTGTCAGAGAGTAAGAGAGAGTGTCAGAGAGTGTCAGAGAGTGTCAGAGTGTGATAGTGAGAGTGTCAGAGAGTGTCAGAGAGTGTCAGAGAGTGTTAGAGAGTTTCACAGAGTGTCAGAGAGTGATAGTGAGTGTCCAAGAGTGTCAGAGAGTGTCAGAGTGTGTCAGAGATTGATAGAGAGTGATAGAGAGTGACAGAGAGTGACAGAGAGTGATAGTGAGTGTCTGTGAGTGACTGAGAGTATCAGAGAGTGTCAGAGAGTGATAGAGAGTGTCAGAGAGTGATAGTGATTGTCTGAGAGTGTCTAAGAGTGATAGAGAGTGTCAGAGAGTGATAGTAAGTGTCTGAGAGTGTCAGAGAGTGATAGAGAGTGTCAGACAGTGATAGTGAGTGTCAGAGAGTGATAGTGAGTGTCAGAGAATGTCAGAGAGTGATAGAGAGTGTCAGAGAGTGATAGTGAGTGTCAGAGAGTATCAGAGTGTGATAGTGAGTGTCTGAGAGTGTCAGAGAGTGTCAGAGAGTGTCAGAGAGTGATAGAGAGTTTCAGAGAGAGATAGAGAGTTTCAGAGAGTGTCAGAGAGTGTGCGAGAGTGTCTGAGAGTGATAGTGAGCGTCAGAGATTGATAGTGAGTGTCACAGAGTGTCTGAGAGTGATAGAGAGAGTCTGAGAGTGATAGAGTGTCAGAGAGAGATAGTGAGTGCAAGAGAGTGTCAGAGAGTGATAGAGAGTGTCAGACAGTGATATTGAGTGTCAGAGAGTGTCAGAGAGTGATAGTGAGTGTCTGTGAGTGTCTGAGTGTATCAGAGAGTGTCAGAGAGTGATAGAGTGTGTCAGAGAGTGTCAGAGAGTGATAGTGATTGTCTGAGAGTGTCAGAGAGTGATAGAGAGTGTCAGAGAGTGATAGTAAGTGTCTGAGAGTGTAAGAGAGTGATAGAGAGTGTCAGAAAGTGATAGTGAGTGTCAGAGAGGGTCAGAGAGTGATAGTGAGTGTCAGAGCGTGTCAGAGAGTGAGAGAGAGTTTCAGAGAGAGATAGAGAGTTTCAGAGTGTGTCAGAGAGTGTGAGAGAGTGTTAGAGAGTGATAGTGAGTGTCAGAGAGTGATAGTGAGTGTCTGAGAGTGTCTGAGAGTGATAGAGAGTGTCTGAGAGTGATAGAGTGTGTCAGAGAGAGATAGTGAGAGTCAGAGAGAGATAGTGAGTGTCAGAGAGTGTCAGAGAGAGATAGAGAGTGTCAGAGAGTGATAGTGAGTGTCTGAGAGTGTCTGAGAGAGATAGAGAGTGTCAGAGAGTAATAGTGAGTGTCTGAGAGTGTCTGAGAGTGATAGAGAGTATCAGAGAGTGATAGTGAGTGTCTGTGAGTGTCAGACAGTTATAGAGAGTGTCAGAGAGTGATAGAGAGTGTCAGAGTGTGATAGTGAGTGTCAGAGAGTGATAGTGAGTGCCAGAGAGTGTCAGAGAGTGTCAGAGAGTGTCAGAGAGTGATAGAGAGTGTCAGAGAGTGATATTGAGTGTCAGAGAGTATCAGAGAGTGATAGTGAGCGTCAGAGAGTATCAGAGAGTGATAGTGAGTGTCAGAGATTGATAGAGAGTGACAGAGAGTGTCAGAGAGTGTCGAGAGTGTCAGAGTGTGTCAGAGAGTGATAGTGAGTGTCAGAGAGCATCAGAGAGTGTCAGAGAGTGTCAGAGAGTGACAGTGAGTGTCAGAGAGTGTCAGAGAGTGTCAGAGAGTGATAGTGAGTGTCTGTGAGTGACTGAGAGTATCAGAGAGTGTCAGAGAGTGATAGAGATTGTCAGAGAGTGATAGTGATTGTCTGAGAGTGTCTAAGAGTGATAGAGAGTGTCAGAGAGTGATAGTAAGTGTCTGAGAGTGTCAGAGAGTGATAGAGAGTGTCAGACAGTGATAGTGAGTGTCAGAGAGTGATAGTGAGTGTCAGAGAGTGTCAGAGAGTGATAGAGAGTGTCAGAGAGTGATAGTGAGCGTCAGAGAGTATCAGAGTGTGATAGTGAGTGTCTGAGAGTGTCAGAGAGTGTCGGAGAGTGTCAGAGAGTGATAGAGAGTTTCAGAGAGAGATAGAGAGTTTCAGAGAGTGTCAGAGAGTGTGTGAGAGAGTCTGAGAGTGATAGTGAGCGTCAGAGATTGATAGTGAGTGTCTCAGAGTGTCTGAGAGCGATAGAGAGAGTCTGAGAGTGATAGAGTGTCAGAGAGAGATAGTGAGTGTCAGAGAGTGTCAGAGAGAGATAGAGAGTGATAGAGAGTGTCAGAGAGAGATCGAGAGTGTCTGAGAGTGATAGTGAGTGTCTGAGAGTGTCTGAGAGTGTCAGAGAGTGTCAGAGAGTGTCAGAGAGTGTCAGAGAGTGATAGAGAGTGTCAGAGAGTGATAGAGAGTGTCAGAGAGTGATAGTGAGTGCAAGAGAGTGTCAGAGAGTGATAGAGAGTGTCAGAGAGTGATATTGAGTGTCAGAGAGAGTCAGAGAGTGATAGTGAGTGTCTGTGAGTGTCTGAGAGTATCAGAGAGTGTCAGAGAGTGATAGAGAGTGTCAGAGAGTGTCAGAGAGTGATAGTGATTGTCTGAGAGTGTCAGAGAGTGATAGAGAGTGTCAGAGAGTGATAGTATTTGTCTGAGAGTGTAAGAGAGTGATAGAGAGTGTCAGAGAGTGATAGTGAGTGTCAGAGAGGGTCAGAGAGTGATAGTGAGTGTCAGAGAGTGTCAGAGAGTGATCGAGAGTGTCAGAGAGTGATAGAGAGTGTCAGAGAGTGATAGTGAGTGTCAGAGAGTATCAGAGAGTGATAGTGAGTGTCAGAGAGTATCAGAGAGTGATAGTGAGTGTCTGAGACTGTCTGAGACTGCCAGAGAGAGTCAGAGAGTGATAGAGAGTTTCAGAGAGAGATAGAGAGTTTCAGAGAGTGTCAGAGAGTGTGAGAGTGTGTCAGAGAGAGATAGTGAGTGTCAGAGAGAGATAGTGAGTGTCAGAGAGTGTCAGAGAGAGATAGAGAGTGTCAGAGAGTGAAAGTGAGTGTCTGAGAGTGTCTGAGAGAGATAGAGAGTGTCAGAGAGTGATAGTGAGTGTCTGAGAGTGTCTGAGAGTGATAGAGAGTATCAGAGAGTGATAGTGAGTGTCTGTGAGTGTCAGAGAGTGATAGAGAGTGTCAGAGAGTGATAGAGAGTGTCAGAGAGTGATAGTGAGTGCCTGAGATTGTCAGAGAGTGTCAGAGAGTATCAGAGAGTGATAGAGAGTGTCAGAGAGAGATAGTGAGTGTCAGAGAGTATCAGAGAGTGATAGTGAGTGTCAGAGAGTTTCAGAGAGTGATAGTGAGTGTCAGAGAGTATCAGAGAGTGATAGTGAGTGTCTGAGAGTGTCTGAGAGTGTCTGAGAGTGTCTGAAAGTGTCAGAGAGTGTCAGAGAGTGATTGAGAGTGTCAGATAGTGTCAGAGAGTGATAGAGAGTGTCAGAGTGAGATAGAGAGTTTCAGAGAGTGTGAGAGAGTGTAAGAGAGTGTCAGAGAGTGATAGTGAGTGTCAGAGAGTGATAGTGAGTGAGAGTGAGTGTCTGAGAGTGTAAGAGAGTGATAGAGAGTGTCAGACAGTGTTAGTGAGTGTCAGAGAGGGTCAGACAGTGATAGTGAGTGTCAGAGAGTGTCAGAGAGTGACAGAGAGTGTCAGAGAGTGATAGTGAGTGTCAGAGAGTATCAGAGAGTGATAGTGAGTGTCTGAGAGTGTCTGAGAGTGTCAGAGAGAGTCAGAGAGTGATAGAGAGTTTCAGAGAGAGATAGAGTATTTCAGAGAGTGTCGGAGAGTGTGAGAGAGTGTTAGAGAGTGATAGTGAGTGTCAGAGAGTGATAGTGAGTGTCTGAGAGTGTCTGAGAGTGATAGAGAGTGTCTGAGAGTGATAGAGTGTGTCAGAGAGAGATAGTGAGTGTCAGAGAGAGATAGTGAGTGTCAGAGATTGTCAGAGAGTGATAGAGAGTGAAAGAGAGTGTCAGAGAGAGTTAGAGAGTGTCAGAGAGTGATAGTGAGTGTCTAAGAGTGTCTGAGAGTGATAGAGAGTATCAGAGAGTGATAGTGAGTGTCTGAGAGTGTCTGAGAGAGATAGAGAGTGTCAGAGAGTGATAGAGAGTGTCAGAGAGTAATAGTGAGTGTCTGAGAGTGTCTGAGAGTGATAGAGAGTATCAGAGAGTGATAGTGAGTGTCTGTGAGTGTCAGAGAGTTATAGAGAGTGTCAGAGAGTGATAGAGAGTGTCAGAGAGTGATAGTGAGTGTCAGAGAGTGATAGTGAGTGCCAGAGAGTGTCAGAGAGTGTCAGAGAGTGTCAGAGAGTGATAGAGAGTGTCAGAGAGTGATATTGAGTGTCAGAGAGTATCAGAGAGTGATAGTGAGCGTCAGAGAGTATCAGAGAGTGATAGTGAGTGTCAGAGAGTATCAGAGATTGATAGTGAATGTCTGAGAGTGTCTGAGAGTGTCTGAAAGAGTCAGAGAGTGTCAGAGAGTGATTGAGAGTGTCAGACAGTGTCAGAGAGTGATAGAGAGTGTCAGAGTGAGATAGAGAGTTTCAGAGAGTGTGAGAGAGTGTCAGAGAGTGTCAGAGAGTGATAGTGAGTGTCAGAGAGTGATAGTGAGTGTCTGAAAGTGTAAGAGAGTGATAGAGAGTGTCAGAGAGTGATAGTGAGTGTCTGAGAGTGTCTGAGAGTGATAGAGAGTGTCTGAGAGTGATAGAGTGTGTCAGAGAGAGATAGTGAGTGTCAGAGAGAGATAGTGAGTGTCAGAGAGTGTCAGAGAGAGATAGAGAGTGTCAGAGAGTGATAGTGAGTGTCTGAGAGTGTCTGAGAGAGATAGAGAGTGTCAGAGAGTAATAGTGAGTGTCTGAGAGTGTCTGAGAGTGATAGAGAGTATCAGAGAGTGATAGTGAGTGTCTGTGAGTGTCAGAGAGTTATAGAGAGTGTCAGAGAGTGATAGAGAGTGTCAGAGAGTGATAGTGAGTGTCAGAGAGTGATAGTGAGTGCCAGAGAGTGTCAGAGAGTGTCAGAGAGTGATATTGAGTGTCAGAGAGTATCAGAGAGTGATAGTGAGCGTCAGAGAGTATCAGAGAGTGATAGTGAGTGTCAGAGAGTATCAGAGAGTGATAGTGAATGTCTGAGAGTGTCTGAGAGTGTCTGAAAGTGTCAGATAGTGTCAGAGAGTGATTGAGAGTGTCAGACAGTGTCAGAGAGTGATAGAGAGTGTCAGAGTGAGATAGAGAGTTTCAGAGAGTGTGAGAGAGTGTAAGAGAGTGTCAGAGAGTGATAGTGAGTGTCAGAGAGTGATAGTGAGTGTCTGAGAGTGTAAGAGAGTGATAGAGAATGTCAGACAGTGATAGTGAGTGTCAGAGAGGGTCAGAGAGTGGTAGTGAGTGTCAGAGAGTGTCAGAGAGTGATAGAGAGTGTCAGAGAGTGACAGTGAGTGTCAGAGAGTATCAGAGAGTGATAGTGAGTGTCAGAGAGTATCAGAGAGCGATAGTGAGTGTCTGAGAGTGTCTGAGAGTGTCAGAGAGAGTCTGAGAGTGATAGAGAGTGTCTGAGAGTGATAGAGTGTGTCAGAGAGAGATAGTGAGTGTCAGAGAGAGATAGTGAGTGTCTGAGAGTGTCTGAGAGTGATAGAGAGTATCAGAGAGTGATAGTGAGTGTCTGTGAGTGTCAGAGAGTTATAGAGAGTGTCAGAGAGTGATAGAGAGTGTCAGAGAGTGATAGTGAGTGTCAGAGAGTGATAGTGAGTGCCAGAGAGTGTCAGAGAGTGTCTGAGAGTGTCAGAGAGTGATAGAGAGTGTCAGAGAGTGATATTGAGTGTCAGAGAGTATCAGAGAGTGATAGTGAGCGTCAGAGAGTATCAGAGAGTGATAGTGAGTGTCAGAGAGTATCAGAGATTGATAGTGAATGTCTGAGAGTGTCTGAGAGTGTCTGAAAGAGTCAGAGAGTGTCAGAGAGTGATTGAGAGTGTCAGACAGTGTCAGAGAGTGATAGAGAGTGTCAGAGTGAGATAGAGAGTTTCAGAGAGTGTGAGAGAGTGTCAGAGAGTGTCAGAGAGTGATAGTGAGTGTCAGAGAGTGATAGTGAGTGTCTGAGAGTGTAAGAGAGTGATAGAGAGTGTCAGACAGTGATAGTGAGTGTCTGAGAGTGTCTGAGAGTGATAGAGAGTGTCTGAGAGTGATAGAGTGTGTCAGAGAGAGATAGTGAGTGTCAGAGAGAGATAGTGAGTGTCAGAGAGTGTCAGAGAGAGATAGAGAGTGTCAGAGAGTGATAGTGAGTGTCTGAGAGTGTCTGAGAGAGATAGAGAGTGTCAGAGAGTAATAGTGAGTGTCTGAGAGTGTCTGAGAGTGATAGAGAGTATCAGAGAGTGATAGTGAGTGTCTGTGAGTGTCAGAGAGTTATAGAGAGTGTCAGAGAGTGATAGAGAGTGTCAGAGAGTGATAGTGAGTGTCAGAGAGTGATAGTGAGTGCCAGAGAGTGTCAGAGAGTGTCAGAGAGTGATATTGAGTGTCAGAGAGTATCAGAGAGTGATAGTGAGCGTCAGAGAGAATCAGAGAGTGATAGTGAGTGTCAGAGAGTATCAGAGAGTGATAGTGAATGTCTGAGAGTGTCTGAGAGTGTCTGAAAGTGTCATATAGTGTCAGAGAGTGATTGAGAGTGTCAGACAGTGTCAGAGAGTGATAGAGAGTGTCAGAGTGAGATAGAGAGTTTCAGAGAGTGTGAGAGAGTGTGAGAGAGTGTCAGAGAGTGATAGTGAGTGTCAGAGAGTGATAGTGAGTGTCTGAGAGTGTAAGAGAGTGATAGAGAATGTCAGACAGTGATAGTGAGTGTCAGAGAGGGTCAGAGAGTGGTAGTGAGTGTCAGAGAGTGTCAGAGAGTGATAGAGAGTGTCAGAGAGTGACAGTGAGTGTCAGAGAGTATCAGAGACTGATAGTGAGTGTCAGAGAGTATCAGAGAGCGATAGTGAGTGTCTGAGAGTGTCTGAGAGTGTCAGAGAGAGTCAGAGAGTGATAGAGAGTTTCAGAGAGAGATAGAGTGTTTCAGAGAGTGTCAGAGAGTGTGAGAGAGTGTTAGAGAGTGATAGTGAGTGTCAGAGAGTGATAGTGAGTGTCTGAGAGTGTCTGAGAGTGATAGAGAGTGTCTGAGAGTGATAGAGTGTGTCAGAGAGAGATAGTGAATGTCAGAGAGAGATAGTGAGTGTCAGAGATTGTCAGAGAGTGATAGAGAGTGATAGAGAGTGATAGAGAGTGATAGTGAGTGTCTGAGAGTGTCTGAGAGTGACAGAGGGTATCAGAGAGTGATAGTGAGTGCATGTGAGTATCAGAGAGTGATAGAGAGTGTCAGAGAGTGATAGAGAGTGTCAGAGAGTGATAGTGAGTGCCAAAGAGTGTCAGAGAGTGTCAGAGAGTGTCAGAGAGTGATAGTGAGTGTCTGAGAGTGATAGTGAGTGTCAGAGAGTAAGAGAGAGAGTGTCAGAGAGTGATAGTGAGTGTCTGAGAGTGATAGTGAGTGTCAGAGAGTAAGAGAGAGTGTCAGAGAGTGATAGAAAGTGTCAGAGAGTGTCAGAGAATGTCAGAGAGTGTCAGAGAGTGATAGTGAGCGTGTCAGAGAGTCTCAGAGAGTGTCAGAGAGTGTTAGAGAGTTTCACAGAGTGTCAGAGAGTGATAGTGAGTGTCCAAGAGTGTCAGAGAGTGTCAGAGTGTGTCAGAGATTGATAGAGAGTGACAGAGAGTGTCGAGAGTGTCAGAGTGTGTCAGAGTGTGATAGTGAGTGTCAGAGAGCATCAGAGAGTGTCAGAGGGTGTCTGAGAGTGTCAGAGAGTGTCAGAGAGTGACAGTGAGTGTCTGTGAGTGACTGAGAGTATCAGAGAGTGTCAGAGAGTGATAGAGAGTGTCAGAGAGTGATAGTGATAGTCTGAGAGTGTCTAAGAGTGATAGAGAGTGTCAGAGAGTGATAGTAAGTGTCTGAGAGTGTCAGAGAGTGACAGAGAGTGTCGAGAGTGTCAGAGTGTGTCAGAGTGTGATAGTGAGTGTCAGAGAGCATCAGAGAGTGTCAGAGAGTGTCAGAGAGTGATAGTGAGTGTCAGAGTGTATCAGAGTGTGATAGTGAGTGTCTGAGAGTGTCAGAGAGTGATAGAGTGTTTCAGAGAGTGATAGAGAGTTTCAGAGAGTGATAGAGAGTTTCAGAGAGTGTCAGAGAGTGTGCGAGAGTGTCTGAGAGTGATAGTAAGCGTCAGAGATTGATAGTGAGTGTCTCAGAGTGTCTGAGAGTGATAGAGAGAGTCTGAGAGTGATAGAGTGTCAGAACAAAGAACAAAGATAATTACAGCACAGGAACAGGCCCTTCGGCCCTCCAAGCCTGCGCCGATCCAGATCCTCTCTCTAAACATGTCGCCTATTTTCTAAGCTTCTGTATCTCTTTTCTTCCTGCCCATTCATGTATCTGTCCAGATACATCTTAAAAGACTCCATCGTGCCCGCATCTACCACCTCCGCTGGCAATGCGTTCCAGGTGCCCACCACCCTCTGCGTAAAGAACTTTCCACGCATATCCCCCCTAAACTTTTCCCCTTTCACTTTGAACTCGTGTCCTCTAGTAATTGAAACCCCCACTCTGGGAAAAAGCTTCTTGCTATCCACCCTGTCTCTACCTCTCATGATTTTGTACACCTCAATCAGGTCCCCCCTCAACCTCCGTCTTTCTAATGAAAATAATCCTAATCTACTCAACCTCTCTTCATAGCTAGCGCCCTCCATACCAGGCAACATCCTGGTGAACCTCCTCTGCACCCTCTCCAAAGCATCCACATCCTTTTGATAATGTGGCGACCAGAACTGTACGCAGTATTCCAAATGTGGCCGAACCAAAGTCCTATACAACTGTAACATGACCTGCCAACTCTTGTACTCAAAGCCCCGTCCGATGAAGGAAAGCATGCCGTATGCCTTCTTGACCACTCTATTTACCTGCGTTGCCACCTTCAGGGAACAGTGGACCTGAACACCCAAATCTCTCTGGACATCAATTTTCCCCAGGACTTTTCCATTTACTGTATAGTTCACTCTTGAATTGGATCTTCCAAAATGCATCACCTCGCATTTGCCCTGATTGAACTCCATCTGCCATTTCTCTGCCCAACTCTCTAATCTATCTATATTCTGCTGTATTCTCTGACAGTCCCCTTCACTATCTGCTACTCCACCAATCTTAGTGTCGTCTGCAAATTTGCTAATCAGTCCACCTATACTTTCCTCCAAATCATTAATGTATATCACAAACAACAGTGGTCCCAGCACGGATCCCTGTGGAACACCACTGGTCACACGTCTCCATTTTGAGAAACTCCCTTCTACTGCTACTCTCTGTCTCCTGTTGCCCAGCCAGTTCTTTATCCATCTAGCTAGTACACCTTGGACCCCAAGCGCCTTCACTTTCTCCATCAGCCTGCCATGGGGAACCTTATCAAACGCCTTACTGAAGTCCATGTATATGACATCGACAGCCCTTCCGTCATCAATCAACTTTGTCACTTCCTCAAAGAATTCTATTAAGTTGGTAAGACATGACCTTCCCTGCACAAAACCATGTTGCCTATCACTGATGAGCCCATTTTCTTCCAAATGGGAATAGATCCTATCCCTCAGTATCTTCTCCAGCAGCTTCCCTACCACTGACGTCAGGCTCACCGGTCTATAATTACCTGGATTATCCCTGCTACCCTTCTTAAACAAGGGGACAACATTAGCAATTCTCCAGTCCTCCGGGACCTCACCCGTGTTTAAGGATGCTGCAAAGATATCTGTTAAGGCCCCAGCTATTTCCTCTCTCGCTTCCCTCAGTAACCTGGAATAGATCCCATCCGGACCTGGGGACTTGTCCACCTTAATGCCCTTTAGAATACCCAACGCTTCCTCCCTCCTTATGCCGACTTGACCTAGAGTAATCAAACATCTGTTCCTAACCTCAACATCCGTCATGTCCCTCTCCTCGGTGAATACCGATGCAAAGTACTCGTTTAGAATCTCACCTATTTTCTCTGAGTCCAAGCATAACATTCCTCCTTTGTCCTTTAGTGGGCCAATCCTTTCTCTAGATACCCTCTTTCTCCTTATATATGAATAAAAGGCTTTGGGATTTTCCTTAACCCTGTTTGCTAAAGATATTTCATGACCCCTTTTAGCCCTCTTAATTCCTCATTTCAGATTGGTCCGACATTCCCGATATTCTTTCAAAGCTTCGTCTTTCATCAGCCGCCTAAACCTTATGTATGCTTCCTTTTTCCTCTTAGCTAGTCTCACAATTTCACCTGTCATCCATGGTTCCCTAATCTTGCCATTTCTATCCTTCATTTTCACAGGAACATGTCTCTCCTGCACGCTAATCAACCTCTCTTTAAAAGCCTCCCACATATCACATGTGGATTTACCTTCAAACAGCTGCTCCCAATCTACATTTCCCAGCTCCTGCCGAATTTTGGTATAGTTGGCCTTCCCCCAATTTAGCACTCTTCCTTTTGGACCACTCTCGTCTTTGTCCATGAGTATTTTAAAGCTTACGGAATTGTGATCACTATTCCCAAAGTAGTCCCCTACTGAAACTTCAACAACCTGGCCGGGCTCATTCCCCAACACCAAGTCCAGTATGGCCCCTTCCCGAGTTGGACTATTTACATACTGCTCTAGAAAACCCTCCTGGATGCTCCTTACAAATTCTGCTCCATCTGGACCTCTAACATTAAGCGAATCCCAGTCAATGTTGGGAAAATTAAAATCTCCTATCACCACCACCCTGTTGCTCCTGCATCTTTCCATAATCGTTTTACATATTTGTACCTCTATCTCACGCTCGCTGTTGGGAGGCCTGTAGTACAGCCCCAACATTGTTACCGCACCCTTCCTATTTCTGAGTTCTGTCCATATTGCCTCACTGCTCGAGTCCTCCATAGTGCCCTCCTTCAGCACAGCTGTGATATCCTCTTTGACCAGTAATGCAACTCCTCCACCCCTTTTACCTCCCTCTCTATCCCGCCTGAAGCATCGATATCCTGGGATATTTAGTTGCCAATCATGCCCTTCCCTCAACCAAGTCTCAGTAATAGCATTAACATCATACTCCCAGGTACTAATCCAAGCCCTAAGTTCATCTGCCTTACCAACTACACTTCTTGCATTAAAACAAATGCACCTCAGACCACCAGTCCCTTTATATTCATCATCTGCTCCCTGCCTGCTCTTCCCCTTAGTCACACTGACTTCATTATCTAGTTTCTTACAGGCTTTTGTTACTACCTCCTCACTGTCAACTGACCTCAATTGGTTCCCATCCCCCTGCCACATTAGTTTAAACCCTCCCCAACAGCGTTAGCAAAAGCACCTCCAAGGACATTGGTTCCAGTCCGGCCCAGGTGTAGACCGTCCAATTTGTAATAGTCCCACCTCCCCCAGAACCGGTCCCAATGTCCCAAAAATCTGAACCCCTCCTTCCTGCACCATCTCTCAAGCCACGCATTCATCCTGACTATTCTTTCATTTTTACTCTGACTATCACGTGGCACTGGTAGTAATCCTGAGATTACTACCTCTGAGGTCCTACTTTTTAACTTGGCTCCTAACTCCCTAAACTCTGCTTGTAGGACCTCATCCCGTTTTTTTACCTATATCATTAGTGCCTATGTGCACAATGACAACTGGCTGTTCACCCTCCCCCTTTAGAATGTTCTGTAGCCGATCTGAGACGTCCCTGACCCGTGCACCTGGGAGGCAACATACCATTCGGGAGCCTCGTTTTCGACCACAGAACCGCCTATCTACTCCCCTTACAATCGAATCCACTACGACTATAGCCCTTCCACTCTTTTTCCCGCCCTTCTGAGCAGCAGAGCCAGCCACGGTGCCATGGACCTGGCTACTGCTGCCTTCCCCTGGTGAGCCATCTCCCTCAACAGTATCCAAAACGGTATACTTGTTTTGGAGGGAGATGACCGCAGGGGACTCCTGCGCTGCCTTCCTGCTCTTTCTCTGCCTTTTGGTCACCCATTCCCTTTCTCCCTCAGCAATCCTAATCTGCGGTGTGACCAATTCACTAAACGTGCTATCCACGACCTCCTCAGCATCGCGCATGCTCCAAAGTGAGTCCATCCGCAGCTCGAGAGCCGTCATGCGGTCCAACAAGAGCTGCAGCTGGACACACTTCCTGCACGTGAAGGAGTCAGGGTCATCAGCCATGTCCCTGAGCTCCCACATTGAGCAAGAGGAGCATGATACGGGTCTGAGATCTCCTGCCATTTTTAATCTTAAGTTTAAACTTAGTTAAATGAAAAAGGAACGAAAAGTTTTTACCAATCACAATAAAACCAGAGAAATCGAAAAAGCCTTACCTTATAAACACCCCACCGAGTCCTTTTTTTTTGGTTAGAGGAGGAGAGCGGGTGGGAGACACTACAAGTGTGGTGTCTCGGGTTCAGAAACCGCCCAAATATATAGTGTTTTACTTACCCAGCAGCCCCCTGGCCTCCGCCGAAAAACAAAAGGAAATTAAATTTACTTTCAAACTGACTTTCCCAGCTGCTCACTCGCTCACGCGCTGCTCCCGAAAAAGCTGCTGCACTGAATAGTGAGAGTCAGAGAGTATCAGAGAGTGATAGTGTCAGAGAGTGTCAGAGAGTGTCAGAGAGTGAAAGTGAGTGTATGAGAGTGTATGAGAGTGTCAGAGAGTGTCAGAGAGTGATAGAGAGTGTCAGAGAGTTTTATTGAGTGTCAGCGAGTGACAGAGACTGTCAGAGAGTGATAGTGAGAGTCAGAGAGTATCAGAGAGTGATAGTGTCAGAGAGTGTCAGAGAGTATCAGAGAGTGATAGTGAGTGTATGAGAGTGTATGAGAGTGTCAGAGAGTGTCAGAGAGTGTCAGAGAGTGATAGAGAGTGTCAGAGAGTTTTATTGAGTGTCCGAGAGTGTCACAGAGTGATAGTGAGTGTCCGAGAGTGTCTGAGAATGTCAGAGAGTGTCAGAGAGTGATAGAGTGTCAGAGAGAGATAGTGAGTGTCAGAGAGTGTCAGAGAGAGATAGAGAGTGATAGAGAGTGTCAGAGAGAGATAGAGAGTGGCTGAGAGTGATAGTGAGTGTCTGAGAGTGTCAGAGATTGATAGAGAGTGTGAGAGAGTGTGAGAGAGTGTCAGAGAGTGTCAGAGAGTGATAGTGAGTGTCTGAGAGTGTCAGAGAGTGATAGAGAGTGTCAGAGAGTGATCGAGAGTGTCAGAAAGTGATAGTGAGTGCAAGAGAGTGTCAGAGAGTAATAGAGAGTGTCAGAGAGTGATATTGAGTGTCAGAGAGTATCAGAGAGTGATAGTGAGTGTCAGAGAGTAATAGAGAGTGTCAGAGAGTGATAGAGAGTGTCAGAGAGTGTCAGAGAGTGTCAGAGAGTGATAGTGAGAGTGTCAGAGATTGTCAGAGAGTGTCAGAGAGTGTTAGTGTGTGTTAGAGAGTGTCCGAGAGTGTCAGAGAGTGACAGTGAGTGTCTCTGAGTGTCAGAGTGTGTCAGAGTGTGATAGAGAGTGAAAGAGTGTGTCAGAGAGTGTCAGAGAGTGATAGGGATTGTCTGAGATTGTCAGAGAGTGTCAGAGAGTGACAGTGAGTGTCAGAGAGTGTCAGAGAGTGATAGTGCGTGTCAGAGAGTGATAGAGAGTGTCAGAGAGAGTCAGAGAGTGACACTGAGTGTCTGAGAGTGTCAGAGTGTGTCAGAGAGTGATTGTGAGTGTCAGAGAGTGATAGTGCGTGTCCGAGAGTGATAGAGAGTGTCAGAGAGTATCAGAGAGTGATAGTGAGTGTCAGACAGTATCAGAGAGTGATAGTGAGTGTCTGAGAGTGGCTGAGAATGTCAGAGAGTGTCAGAGAGTGATAGAGAGTGTCAGAGAGTGTCAGGGAGTGATAGAGAGTGTCAGAGAGAGATAGAGAGTTTCAGAGAGTGTCCGAGATTGTCAGAGAGTGATAGTGAGTGTCAGAGAGTGATAGTGAGTGTCTGAGAGTGATAGAGAGTGTCTGAGAGTGGTAGAGAGTGTCAGAGAGTGATAGTGAGTGTCAGAGAGTGTCAGAGATTGATAGAGAGTATCAGAGAGTGATAGTGTGTATCAGAGAGTATCAGAGAGTGATAGTGAGTGTCTGAGAGTGTCAGAGAGTGTCAGAGGTTGTCAGAGGTTGTCAGAGAGTGATAGTGAGTGTATGAGAATGTCTGAGAGTGTCAGAGAGTGTCAGAGAGTGTTAGAGAGGGACAGAGAGTGTCAGAGAGAGATAGAGAGTGTCAGAGAGTGATAGTGAGTGTCTGAGAGTGTCAGAGAGTGTCAGAGGTTGTCAGAGGTTGTCAGAGAGTGATAGTGAGTGTATGAGAATGTCTGAGAGTGTCAGAGAGTGTCAGAGAGTGTTAGAGAGGAACAGAGAGTGTCAGAGAGAGATAGAGAGTGTCAGAGAGTGATAGTGAGTGTCAGAGAGTGTCAGAGATTGATAGAGAGTGTCAGAGAGTGATAGTGAGTGTCAGAGAGTATCAGAGAGTGATAGTGAGTGTCCGTGAGTGTCAGAGAGTGTCAGAGAGTGTCAGGGAGAGTCAGAGAGTGTCAGAGAGTGTCAGAGAGTGATAGAGAGTTTCAGAGAGTGATATAGAGTGTCAGAGAGTTATCGAGACTGTCAGAGAGTGATAATGAGTGACAGAGAGTGTCAGCGAGTGACAGAGACTGTTAGAGATTGATAGTGAGAGTCAGAGAGTATCAGAGAGTGATAGTGTCAGAGAGTGTCAGAGAGTGATAGTGAGTGTATGAGAGTGTATGAGAGTGTCAGAGAGTGATAGAGAGTGTCAGAGAGTTTCATTGAGTGTCCGAGAGTGTCAGAGAGTGATAGTGAGTGTCCGAGAGTGTCTGAGAATGTCAGAGAGTGTTAGAGAGTGATTGAGAGTGTCAGAGAGTGACAGTGAGTGTCAGAGAGTTTCAGAGAGTGACAGAGAGTGTCAGAGAGTGTCAGAGAGTGAAAGTGAGTGTCTGAGAGTGTCAGAGAGTGTCAGAGAGTGATAGAGAGTGTTAAAGAGTGATAGAGAGTGTCAGAGAGAGATAGAGAGTGTCAGAGAGTGATAGTGAGTGTCTGAGAGTGTCTGAGAGTGATAGAGAGTATCAGAGAGTGACAGAGAGTGTCAGAGAGTGTCAGAGAGTGTCAGAGAGTGAAAGTGAGTGTCAGAGAGTGTCAGAGAGTGTCAGAGAGTGACAGAGACTGATAGAGAGTGTCAGAGAGTGTCAGAGAGTGTCAGAGTGTGTCAGAGAGTGATAGTGAATGTCGGAGAGTGTCAGAGAGTGACAGTGAGTGTCCGAGAGTGTCAGAGAGTGTGAGAGAGTGATAGAGAGTGTCAGAGAGTGTCAGAGAGTGATAGTGATTGTCTGAGAATGTCAGACAGTAATTGAGAGTGTCAGAGAGTGATAGTAAGTGTCTGAGAGTGTCAGAGAGTGATAGAGAGTGTCAGAGAGTGATAGAGAGTGTCAGAGAGTGTCAGAGAGTGATAGTGAGTGTCAGAGAGTGTCAGAGAGTGATAGTGAGTGTCAGAGAGTGTCAGAGAGTGTCAGAGAGTGTTAGTGTGTGTTAGAGAGTGTCAGAGAGTGTCAGAGAGTGACAGTGAGTGTCTCTGAGTGTCAGAGTGTGTCATAGTGTGACAGAGAGTGAAAGAGTGTGTCAGAGAGTGTCAGAGAGTGATAGTGATTGTCTGAGATTGTCTGAGAGTGTCAGAGATTGATAGAGAGTGTGAGAGAGTGTGAGAGAGTGTCAGAGAGTGATAGTGAGTGTCTGAGAGTGTCAGAGAGTGATAGAGAGTGTCAGAGAGTGATCGAGAGTGTCCGAGAGTGATAGTGAGTGCAAGAGAGTGTCAGAGAGTGTCAGAGAGTAATAGAGAGTGTCAGAGAGTGATATTGAGTGTCAGAGAGTATCAGAGAGTGATAGTGAGTGTCAGAGAGTAATAGAGAGTGTCAGAGAGTGATAGAGAGTGTCAGAGAGTGTCAGAGAGTGTCAGAGAGTGATAGTGAGAGTGTCAGAGATTGTCAGAGAGTGTCAGAGAGTGTTAGTGGTGTTAGAGAGTGTCAGAGAGTGTCAGAGAGTGACAGTGAGTGTCTCTGAGTGTCAGAGTGTGTCAGAGTGTGATAGAGAGTGAAAGAGTGTGTCAGAGAGTGTCAGAGAGTGATAGTGATTGTCTGAGATTGTCAGAGAGTGTCAGAGAGTGACAGTGAGTGTCTGAGAGTGTCAGAGATTGATAGAGAGTGTGAGAGAGTGTGAGAGAGTGTCAGAGAGTGATAGTGAGTGTCTGAGAGTGTCAGAGAGTGATAGAGAGTGTCAGAGAGTGATCGAGAGTGTCAGAGAGTGATAGTGAGTGCAAGAGAGTGTCAGAGAGTGTCAGAGAGTAATAGAGAGTGTCAGAGAGTGATAGTGAGTGTCAGAGAGTGTCAGAGAGTGATAGTGAGTGTCAGAGAGTGTCAGAGAGTGTCAGAGAGTGTTAGTGTGTGTTAGAGAGTGTCAGAGAGTGTCAGAGAGTGACAGTGAGTGTCTCTGAGTGTCAGAGTGTGTCAGAGTGTGACAGAGAGTGAAAGAGTGTGTCAGAGAGTGTCAGAGAGTGATAGTGATTGTCTGAGATTGTCTGAGAGTGTCAGAGATTGATAGAGAGTGTGAGAGAGTGTGAGAGAGTGTCAGAGAGTGATAGTGAGTGTCTGAGAGTGTCAGAGAGTGATAGAGAGTGTCAGAGAGTGATCGAGAGTGTCAGAGAGTGATAGTGAGTGCAAGAGAGTGTCAGAGAGTGTCAGAGAGTAATAGAGAGTGTCAGAGAGTGATATTGAGTGTCAGAGAGTATCAGAGAGTGATAGTGAGTGTCAGAGAGTAATAGAGAGTGTCAGAGAGTGATAGAGAGTGTCAGAGAGTGTCAGAGAGTGTCAGAGAGTGATAGTGAGAGTGTCAGAGATTGTCAGAGTGTGTCAGAGAGTGTTAGTGTGTGTTAGAGAGTGTCAGAGAGTGTCAGAGAGTGACAGTGAGTGTCTCTGAGTGTCAGAGTGTGTCAGAGTGTGATAGAGAGTGAAAGAGTGTGTCAGAGAGTGTCAGAGAGTGATAGTGATTGTCTGAGATTGTCAGAGAGTGTCAGAGAGTGACAGTGAGTGTCTGAGAGTGTCAGAGATTGATAGAGAGTGTGAGAGAGTGTGAGAGAGTGTCAGAGAGTGATAGTGAGTGTCTGAGAGTGTCAGAGAGTGATAGAGAGTGTCAGAGAGTGATCGAGAGTGTCAGAGAGTGATAGTGAGTGCAAGAGAGTGTCAGAGAGTGTCAGAGAGTAATAGAGAGTGTCAGAGAGTGATATTGAGTGTCAGAGAGTATCAGAGAGTGATAGTGAGTGTCAGAGAGTAATAGAGAGTGTCAGAGAGTGATAGAGAGTGTCAGAGAGTGTCAGAGAGTGTCAGAGAGTGATAGTGAGAGTGTCAGAGATTGGCAGAGAGTGTCAGAGAGTGTTAGTGTGTGTTAGAGAGTGTCAGAGAGTGTCAGAGAGTGACAGTGAGTGTGTCTGAGTGTCAGAGTGTGTCAAATTGTGATAGAGAGTGAAAGAGTGTGTCAAAGAGTGTCAGAGAGTGATAGTGATTGTCTGAGATTGTCAGAGAGTGTCAGAGAGTGACAGTGAGTGTCAGAGAGTGTCAGAGAGTGATAGTGCGTGTCAGAGAGTGATAGAGAGTGTCAGAGAGAGTCAGAGAGTGACACTGAGTGTCTGAGAGTGTCAGAGTGTGTCAGAGAGTGATTGTGAGTGTCAGAGAGTGATAGTGCGTGTCAGAGAGTGATAGAGAGTGTCAGAGAGTATCAGAGAGTGATAGTGAGTCTCAGACAGTATCAGAGAGTGATAGTGAGTGTCTGAGAGTGGCTGAGAATGTCAGAGAGTGTCAGAGAGTGATAGAGAGTGTCAGAGAGTGTCAGGGAGTGATAGAGAGTGTCAGAGAGAGATAGAGAGTTTCAGAGAGTGGCCGAGATTGTCAGGGAGTGATAGTGAGTGTCAGAGAGTGATAGTGAGTGTCTGAGAGTGATAGAGAGTGTCTGAGAGTGGTAGAGAGTGTCAGAGAGTGATAGTGAGTGTCAGAGAGTGTCAGAGATTGATAGAGAGTATCAGAGAGTGATAGTGTGTATCAGAGAGTATCAGAGAGTGATAGTGAGTGTCTGAGAGTGTCAGAGAGTGTCAGAGGTTGTCAGAGGTTGTCAGAGAGTGATAGTGAGTTTATGAGAATGTCTGAGAGAGTCAGAGAGTGTCAGAGAGTGTTAGAGAGGGACAGAGAGTGTCAGAGAGAGATAGAGAGTGTCAGAGAGTGATAGTGAGTGTCTGAGAGTGTCAGAGAGTGTCAGAGGTTGTCAGAGGTTGTCAGAGAGTGATAGTGAGTGTATGAGAATGTCTGAGAGTGTCAGAGAGTGTCAGAGAGTTTTAGAGAGGGACAGAGAGTGTCAGAGAGAGATAGAGAGTGTCAGAGAGTGATAGTGAGTGTCAGAGAGTGTCAGAGATTGATAGAGAGTGTCAGAGAGTGATAGTGAGTGTCAGAGAGTATCAGAGAGTGATAGTGAGTGTCCGTGAGTGTCAGAGAGTGTCAGAGAGTGTCAGAGAGTGTCAGGGAGAGTCACAGAGTGTCAGTGAGGGTCAGAGAGTGATAGAGAGTTTCAGAGAGTGATATAGAGTGTCAGAGAGTTATCGAGACTGTCAGAGAGTGATAATGAGTGACAGAGAGTGTCAGCGAGTGACAGAGACTGTTAGAGATTTATAGTGAGAGTCAGAGAGTATCAGAGAGTGATAGTGTCAGAGAGTGTCAGAGAGTGTCAGAGAGTGATAGTGAGTGTATGAGAGTGATAGTGAGTGTATGAGAGTGTATGAGAGTGTCAGAGAGTGATAGAGAGTGTCAGAGAGTGATAGTGAGCGTCAGAGAGTATCAGAGCGTGATAGTGAGTGTCTGAGAGTGTCAGAGAGTGTCGGAGAGTGTCAGAGAGTGATAGAGAGTTTCAGAGAGAGATAGAGAGTTTCAGAGAGTGTCAGAGAGTGTGCGAGAGTGTCTGAGAGTGATAGTGAGCGTCAGAGATTGATAGTGAGTGTCTCAGAGTGTCTGAGAGTGATAGAGAGAGTCTGAGAGTGATAGAGTGTCAGAGAGAGATAGTGAGTGTCAGAGAGTGTCAGAGAGAGATAGAGAGTGATAGAGAGTGTCAGAGAGAGATCGAGAGTGTCTGAGAGTGATAGTGAGTGTCTGAGAGTGTCTGAGAGTGATAGAGAGTGTCAGAGAGTGTCAGAGATTGTCAGAGAGTGTCAGAGAGTGATAGAGAGTGTCAGAGAGTGATAGAGAGTGTCAGAGAGTGATAGTGAGTGCAAGAGAGTGTCAGAGAGTGATAGAGAGTGTCAGAGAGTGATATTGAGTGTCAGAGAGAGTCAGAGAGTGATAGTGAGTGTCTGAGAGTATCAGAGAGTGTCAGAGAGTGATAGAGAGTGTCAGAGAGTGATAGTGATTGTCTGAGAGTGTCAGAGAGTGATAGAGAGTGTCAGAGAGTGATAGTATGTGTCTGAGAGTGTAAGAGAGTGATAGAGAGTGTCAGACAGTGATAGTGAGTGTCAGAGAGGGTCAGAGAGTGATAATGAGTGTCAGAGAGTGTCAGAGAGTGATCGAGAGTGTCAGAGAGTGATAGAGAGTGTCAGAGAGTGATAGTGAGTGTCAGAGAGTATCAGAGAGTGATAGTGAGTGTCAGAGAGTATCAGAGAGTGATAGTGAGTGTCTGAGACTGTCTGAGAGTGCCAGAGAGAGTCAGAGAGTGATAGAGAGTTTCAGAGAGAGATAGAGAGTTTCAGAGAGTGTCAGAGAGTGTGAGAGAGTGTTAGAGAGTGATAGTGAGTGTCAGAGAGTGATAGTGAGTGTCTGAGAGTGTCTGAGAGTGATAGAGAGTGTCTGAGAGTGATAGAGTGTGTCAGAGAGAGATAGTGAGTGTCAGAGAGAGATAGTGAGTGTCAGAGAGTGTCAGAGAGAGATAGTGAGTGTCTGAGAGTGTCTGAGAGTGATAGAGAGTATCAGAGAGTGATAGTGAGTGTCTGTGAGTGTCAGAGAGTGATAGAGAGTGTCAGAGAGTGAAAGTGAGTGTCTGAGAGTGTCTGAGAGAGATAGAGAGTGTCAGAGAGTGATAGTGAGTGTCTGAGAGTGTCTGAGAGTGATAGAGAGTATCAGAGAGTGATAGTGAGTGTCTGTGAGTGTCAGAGAGTGATAGAGAGTGTCAGAGAGTGATAGAGAGTGTCAGAGAGTGATAGTGAGTGCCTGAGAGTGTCAGAGAGTGTCAGAGAGTATCAGAGAGTGATAGAGAGTGTCAGAGAGAGATAGTGAGTGTCAGAGAGTATCAGAGAGTGATAGTGAGTGTCAGAGAGTTTCAGAGAGTGATAGTGAGTGTCAGAGAGTATCAGAGAGTGATAGTGAGTGTCTGAGAGTGTCTGAGAGTGTCTGAAAGTGTCAGAGAGTGTCAGAGAGTGATTGAGAGTGTCAGATAGTGTCAGAGAGTGATAGAGAGTGTCAGAGTGAGATAGAGAGTTTCAGAGAGTGTGAGAGAGTGTAAGAGAGTGTCAGAGAGTGATAGTGAGTGTCAGAGAGTGATAGTGAGTGATAGTGAGTGTCTGAGAGTGTAAGAGAGTGATAGAGAGTGTCAGACAGTGATAGTGAGTGTCAGAGAGGGTCAGACAGTGATAGTGAGTGTCAGAGAGTGTCAGAGAGTGACAGAGAGTGTCAGAGAGTGATAGTGAGTGTCAGAGAGTATCAGAGAGTGATAGTGAGTGTCTGAGAGTGTCTGAGAGTGTCAGAGAGAGTCAGAGAGTGATAGAGAGTTTCAGAGAGAGATAGAGTATTTCAGAGAGTGTCGGAGAGTGTGAGAGAGTGTTAGAGAGTGATAGTGAGTGTCAGAGAGTGATAGTGAGTGTCTGAGAGTATCAGAGAGTGTCAGAGAGTGATAGAGAGTGTCAGAGAGTGTCAGAGAGTGTCAGAGAGTGATAGTGATTGTCTGAGAGTGTCAGAGAGTGATAGAGAGTGTCAGAGAGTGATAGTATGTGTCTGAGAGTGTAAGAGAGTGATAGAGAGTGTCAGACAGTGATAGTGAGTGTCAGAGAGCGTCAGAGAGTGATAGTGAGTGTCAGAGAGTGTCAGAGAGTGATCGAGAGTGTCAGAGAGTGATAGAGAGTGTCAGAGAGTGATAGTGAGTGTCAGAGAGTATCAGAGAGTGATAGTGAGTGTCAGAGAGTATCAGAGAGTGATAGTGAGTGTCTGAGACTGTCTGAGAGTGCCAGAGAGAGTCAGAGAGTGATAGAGAGTTTCAGAGAGAGATAGAGAGTTTCAGAGAGTGTCAGAGAGTGTGAGAGAGTGTTAGAGAGTGATAGTGAGTGTCAGAGAGTGATAGTGAGTGTCTGAGAGTGTCTGAGAGTGATAGAGAGTGTCTGAGAGTGATAGAGTGTGTCAGAGAGAGATAGTGAGTGTCAGAGAGAGATAGTGAGTGTCAGAGAGTGTCAGAGAGAGATAGAGAGTGTCAGAGAGTGAAAGTGAGTGTCTGAGAGTGTCTGAAAGAGATAGAGAGTGTCAGAGAGTGATAGTGAGTGTCTGAGAGTGTCTGAGAGTGATAGAGAGTATCAGAGAGTGATAGTGAGTGTCTGTGAGTGTCAGAGAGTGATAGAGAGTGTCAGAGAGTGATAGAGAGTGTCAGAGAGTGATAGTGAGTGCCTGAGAGTGTCAGAGAGTGTCAGAGAGTATCAGAGAGTGATAGAGAGTGTCAGAGAGAGATAGTGAGTGTCAGAGAGTATCAGAGAGTGATAGTGAGTGTCAGAGAGTTTCAGAGAGTGATAGTGTGTGTCAGAGAGTATCAGAGAGTGATAGTGAGTGTCTGAGAGTGTCTGAGAGTGTCTGAAAGTGTCAGAGAGTGTCAGAGAGTGATTGAGAGTGTCAGATAGTGTCAGAGAGTGATAGAGAGTGTCAGAGTGAGATAGAGAGTTTCAGAGAGTGTGAGAGAGTGTAAGAGAGTGTCAGAGAGTGATAGTGAGTGTCAGAGAGTGATAGTGAGTGATAGTGAGTGTCTGAGAGTGTAAGAGAGTGATAGAGAGTGTCAGACAGTGATAGTGAGTGTCAGAGAGGGTCAGACAGTGATAGTGAGTGTCAGAGAGTGTCAGAGAGTGACAGAGAGTGTCAGAGAGTGATAGTGAGTGTCAGAGAGTATCAGAGAGTGATAGTGAGTGTCTGAGAGTGTCTGAGAGTGTCAGAGAGAGTCAGAGAGTGATAGAGAGTTTCAGAGAGAGATAGAGTATTTCAGAGAGTGTCGGAGAGTGTGAGAGAGTGTTAGAGAGTGATAGTGAGTGTCAGAGAGGGATAGTGAGTATCTGAGAGTGTCTGAGAGTGATAGAGAGTGTCTGAGAGTGATAGAGTGTGTCAGAGAGAGATAGTGAGTGTCAGAGAGAGATAGTGAGTGTCAGAGATTGTCAGAGAGTGATAGAGAGTGAAAGAGAGTGTCAGAGAGAGTTAGAGAGTGTCAGAGAGTGATAGTGAGTGTCTGAGAGTGTCTGAGAGTGATAGAGAGTATCAGAGAGTGATAGTGAGTGTCTGAGAGTGTCTGAGAGAGATAGAGAGTGTCAGAGAGTGATAGAGAGTGTCAGAGAGTAATAGTGAGTGTCTGAGAGTGTCTGAGAGTGATAGAGAGTATCAGAGAGTGATAGTGAGTGTCTGTGAGTGTCAGAGAGTTATAGAGAGTGTCAGAGAGTGATAGAGAGTGTCAGAGAGTGATAGTGAGTGTCAGAGAGTGATAGTGAGTGCCAGAGAGTGTCAGAGAGTGTCAGAGAGTGATAGAGAGTGTCAGAGAGTGATATTGAGTGTCAGAGAGTATCAGAGAGTGATAGTGAGCGTCAGAGAGTATCAGAGAGTGATAGTGAGTGTCAGAGAGTATCAGAGATTGATAGTGAATGTCTGAGAGTGTCTGAGAGTGTCTGAAAGAGTCAGAGAGTGTCAGAGAGTGATTGAGAGTGTCAGACAGTGTCAGAGAGTGATAGAGAGTGCCAGAGTGAGATAGAGAGTTTCATAGAGTGTGAGAGAGTGTGAGAGAGTGTCAGAGAGTGATAGTGAGTGTCAGAGAGTGATAGTGAGTGTCTGAGAGTGTAAGAGAGTGATAGAGAGTGTCAGACAGTGATAGTGAGTGTCTGAGAGTGTCTGAGGGTGATAGAGAGTGTCTGAGAGTGGTAGAGTGTGTCAGAGAGAGATAGTGAGTGTCAGAGAGAGATAGTGAGTGTCAGAGAGTGTCAGAGAGAGATAGAGAGTGTCAGAGAGTGATAGTGAGTGTCTGAGAGTGTCTGAGAGAGATAGAGAGTGTCAGAGAGTAATAGTGAGTGTCTGAGAGTGTCTGAGAGTGATAGAGAGTATCAGAGAGTGATAGTGAGTGTCTGTGAGTGTCAGAGAGTTATAGAGAGTGTCAGAGAGTGATAGAGAGTGTCAGAGAGTGATAGTGAGTGTCAGAGAGTGATAGTGAGTGCCAGAGAGTGTCAGAGAGTGTCAGAGAGTGATAAAGAGTGTCAGAGAGTGATATTGAGTGTCAGAGAGTATCAGAGAGTGATAGTGAGCGTCAGAGAGTATCAGAGAGTGATAGTGAGTGTCAGAGAGTATCAGAGAGTGATAGTGAATGTCTGAGAGTGTCTGAGAGTGTCTGAAAGTGTCAGATAGTGTCAGAGAGTGATTGAGAGTGTCAGACAGTGTCAGAGAGTGATAGAGAGTGTCAGAGTGAGATAGAGAGTTTCAGAGAGTGTGAGAGAGTGTGAGAGAGTGTCAGAGAGTGATAGTGAGTGTCAGAGAGTGATAGTGAGTGTCTGAGAGTGTAAGAGAGTGATAGAGAATGTCAGGCAGTGATAGTGAGTGTCAGAGAGGGTCAGAGAGTGATAGTGAGTGTCAGAGAGTGTCAGAGAGTGATAGAGAGTGTCAGAGAGTGACAGTGAGTGTCAGAGAGTATCAGAGAGTGATAGTGAGTGTCAGAGAGTATCAGAGAGCGATAGTGAGTGTCTGAGAGTGTCTGAGAGTGTCAGAGAGAGTCAGAGAGTGATAGAGAGTTTCAGAGAGAGATAGAGTGTTTCAGAGAGTGTCAGAGAGTGTGAGAGAGTGTTAGAGAGTGATAGTGAGTGTCAGAGAGTGATAGTGAGTGTCTGAGAGTGTCTGAGAGTGATAGAGAGTGTCTGAGAGTGATAGAGTGTGTCAGAGAGAGATAGTGAATGTCAGAGAGAGATAGTGAGTGTCAGAGATTGTCAGAGAGTGATAGCGAGTGATAGAGAGTGATAGAGAGTGATAGTGAGTGTCTGAGAGTGTCTGAGAGTGATAGAGAGTATCAGAGAGTGATAGTGAGTGTCTGAGAGTGTCTGAGAGAGATAGAGAGTGTCAGAGAGTGATAGTGAGTGTCTGAGAGTGTCTGAGAGTGACAGAGAGTATCAGAGAGTGATAGTGAGTGCATGTGAGTATCAGAGAGTGATAGAGAGTGTCAGAGAGTGATAGAGAGTGTCAGAGAGTGATAGTGAGTGCCAAAGAGTGTCAGAGAGTGTCAGAGAGTGTCAGAGAGTGTCAGAGAGTGATAGTGAGTGTCTGAGAGTGATAGTGAGTGTCAGAGAGTAAGAGAGAGAGTGTCAGAGAGTGATAGTGAGTGTCTGAGAGTGATAGTGAGTGTCAGAGAGTAAGAGAGAGTGTCAGAGAGTGATAGAAAGTGTCAGAGAGTGTCAGAGAATGTCAGAGAGTGTCAGAGAGTGATAGTGAGCGTGTCAGAGAGTGTCAGAGAGTGTCAGAGAGTGTCAGAGAGTGTTAGAGAGTTTCACAGAGTGTCAGAGAGTGATAGTGAGTGTCCAAGAGTGTCAGAGAGTGTCAGAGTGTGTCAGAGATTGATAGAGAGTGACAGGGAGTGTCGAGAGTGTCAGAGTGTGTCAGAGTGTGATAGTGAGTGTCAGAGAGCATCAGAGAGTGTCAGAGAGTGTCAGAGAGTGTCTGAGAGTGTCAGAGAGTGTCAGAGAGTGACAGTGAGTGTCTGTGAGTGACTGAGAGTATCAGAGAGTGTCAGAGAGTGATAGAGAGTGTCAGAGAGTGATAGTGATAGTCTGAGAGTGTCTAAGAGTGATAGAGAGTGTCAGAGAGTGATAGTAAGTGTCTGAGAGTGTCAGAGAGTGACAGAGAGTGTCGAGAGTGTCAGAGTGTGTCAGAGTGTGATAGTGAGTGTCAGAGAGCATCAGAGAGTGTCAGAGAGTGTCAGAGAGTGACAGTGAGTGTCAGAGAGTGTCAGAGAGTGTCAGAGAGTGATAGTGAGTGTCTGTGCGTGACTGAGAGTATCAGAGAGTGTCAGAGAGTGATAGAGAGTGTCAGAGAGTGATAGTGATTGTCTGAGAGTGTCTAAGAGTGATAGAGAGTGTCAGAGAGTGATAGTAAGTGTCTGAGAGTGTCAGAGAGTGATAGAGAGTGTCAGACAGTGATAGTGAGTGTCAGAGAGTGATAGTGAGTGTCAGAGAGTGTCAGAGAGTGATAGAGAGTGTCAGAGAGTGATAGTGAGTGTCAGAGTGTATCAGAGTGTGATAGTGAGTGTCTGAGAGTGTCAGAGAGTGATAGAGAGTTTCAGAGAGTGATAGAGAGTTTCAGAGAGTGTCAGAGAGTGTGCGAGAGTGTCTGAGAGTGATAGTAAGCATCAGAGATTGATAGTGAGTGTCTCAGATTGTCTGAGAGTGATAGAGAGAGTCTGAGAGTGATAGAGTGTCAGAACAAAGAACAAAGATAATTACAGCACAGGAACAGGCCCTTCGGCCCTCCAAGCCTGCGCCGATCCAGATCCTCTCTCTAAACATGTCGCCTATTTTCTAAGCTTCTGTATCTCTTTTCTTCCTGCCCATTCATGTATCTGTCCAGATACATCTTAAAAGACTCCATCGTGCCCGCATCTACCACCTCCGCTGGCAATGCGTTCCAGGTGCCCACCACCCTCTGCGTAAAGAACTTTCCACGCATATCCCCCCTAAACTTTTCCCCTTTCACTTTGAACTCGTGTCCTCTAGTAATTGAAACCCCCACTCTGGGAAAAAGCTTCTTGCTATCCACCCTGTCTCTACCTCTCATGATTTTGTACACCTCAATCAGGTCCCCCTCAACCTCCTTCTTTCTAATGAAAATAATCCTAATCTACTCAACCTCTCTTCATAGCTAGCGCCCTCCATACCAGGCAACATCCTGGTGAACCTCCTCTGCACCCTCTCCAAAGCATCCACATCCTTTTGATAATGTGGCGACCAGAACTGTACGCAGTATTTCAAATGTGGCCGAACCAAAGTCCTATACAACTGTAACATGACCTGCCAACTCTTGTACTCAATGCCCCGTCCGATGAAGGAAAGCATGCCGTATGCCTTCTTGACCACTCTATTTACCTGCGTTGCCACCTTCAGGGAACAGTGGACCTGAACACCCAAATCTCTCTGGGCATCAATTTTCCCCAGGACTTTTCCATTTACTGTATAGTTCACTCTTGAATTGGATCTTCCAAAATGCATCACCTCGCATTTGCCCTGATTGAACTCCATCTGCCATTTCTCTGCCCAACTCTCTAATCTATCTATATTCTGCTGTATTCTCTGACAGTCCCCTTCACTATCTGCTACTCCACCAATCTTAGTGTCGTCTGCAAATTTGCTAATCAGTCCACCTATACTTTCCTCCAAATCATTAATGTATATCACAAACAACAGTGGTCCCAGCACGGATCCCTGTGGAACACCACTGGTCACACGTCTCCATTTTGAGAAACTCCCTTCTACTGCTACTCTCTGTCTCCTGTTGCCCAGCCAGTTCTTTATCCATCTAGCTAGTACACCTTGGACCCCAAGCGCCTTCACTTTCTCCATCAGCCTGCCATGGGGAACCTTATCAAACGCCTTACTGAAGTCCATGTATATGACATCGACAGCCCTTCCGTCATCAATCAACTTTGTCACTTCCTCAAAGAATTCTATTAAGTTGGTAAGACATGACCTTCCCTGCACAAAACCATGTTGCCTATCACTGATGAGCCCATTTTCTTCCAAATGGGAATAGATCCTATCCCTCAGTATCTTCTCCAGCAGCTTCCCTACCACTGACGTCAGGCTCACCGGTCTATAATTACCTGGATTATCCCTGCTACCCTTCTTAAACAAGGGGACAACATTAGCAATTCTCCAGTCCTCCGGGACCTCACCCGTGTTTAAGGATGCTGCAAAGATATCTGTTAAGGCCCCAGCTATTTCCTCTCTCGCTTCCCTCAGTAACCTGGAATAGATCCCATCCGGACCTGGGGACTTGTCCACCTTAATGCCCTTTAGAATACCCAACGCTTCCTCCCTCCTTATGCCGACTTGACCTAGAGTAATCAAACATCTGTTCCTAACCTCAACATCCGTCATGTCCCTCTCCTCGGTGAATACCGATGCAAAGTACTCGTTTAGAATCTCACCTATTTTCTCTGAGTCCAAGCATAACATTCCTCCTTTGTCCTTTAGTGGGCCAATCCTTTCTCTAGATACCCTCTTTCTCCTTATATATGAATAAAAGGCTTTGGGATTTTCCTTAACCCTGTTTGCTAAAGATATTTCATGACCCCTTTTAGCCCTCTTAATTCCTCGTTTCAGATTGGTCCGACATTCCCGATATTCTTTCAAAGCTTCGTCTTTCATCAGCCGCCTAAACCTTATGTATGCTTCCTTTTTCCTCTTAGCTAGTCTCACAATTTCACCTGTCATCCATGGTTCCCTAATCTTGCCATTTCTATCCTTCATTTTCACAGGAACATGTCTCTCCTGCACGCTAATCAACCTCTCTTTAAAAGCCTCCCACATATCACATGTGGATTTACCTTCAAACAGCTGCTCCCAATCTACATTTCCCAGCTCCTGCCGAATTTTGGTATAGTTGGCCTTCCCCCAATTTAGCACTCTTCCTTTTGGACCACTCTCGTCTTTGTCCATGAGTATTTTAAAGCTTACGGAATTGTGATCACTATTCCCAAAGTAGTCCCCTACTGAAACTTCAACAACCTGGCCGGGCTCATTCCCCAACACCAAGTCCAGTATGGCCCCTTCCCGAGTTGGACTATTTACATACTGCTCTAGAAAACCCTCCTGGATGCTCCTTACAAATTCTGCTCCATCTGGACCTCTAACATTAAGCGAATCCCAGTCAATGTTGGGAAAATTAAAATCTCCTATCACCACCACCCTGTTGCTCCTGCATCTTTCCATAATCGGTTTACATATTTGTACCTCTATCTCACGCTCGCTGTTGGGAGGCCTGTAGTACAGCCCCAACATTGTTACCGCACCCTTCCTATTTCTGAGTTCTGTCCATATTGCCTCACTGCTCGAGTCCTCCATAGTGCCCTCCTTCAGCACAGCTGTGATATCCTCTTTGACCAGTAATGCAACTCCTCCACCCCTTTTACCTCCCTCTCTATCCCGCCTGAAGCATCGATATCCTGGGATATTTAGTTGCCAATCATGCCCTTCCCTCAACCAAGTCTCAGTAATAGCATTAACATCATACTCCCAGGTACTAATCCAAGCCCTAAGTTCATCTGCCTTACCAACTACACTTCTTGCATTAAAACAAATGTACCTCAGACCACCAGTCCCTTTATATTCATCATCTGCTCCCTGCCTGCTCTTCCCCTTAGTCACACTGACTTCATTATCTAGTTTCTTACAGGCTTTTGTTACTACCTCCTCACTGTCAACTGACCTCAATTGGTTCCCATCCCCCTGCCACATTAGTTTAAACCCTCCCCAACAGCGTTAGCAAAAGCACCTCCAAGGACATTGGTTCCAGTCCGGCCCAGGTGTAGACCGTCCAATTTGTAATAGTCCCACCTCCCCCAGAACCGGTCCCAATGTCCCAAAAATCTGAACCCCTCCTTCCTGCACCATCTCTCAAGCCACGCATTCATCCTGACTATTCTTTCATTTTTACTCTGACTATCACGTGGCACTGGTAGTAATCCTGAGATTACTACCTCTGAGGTCCTACTTTTTAACTTGGCTCCTAACTCCCTAAACTCTGCTTGTAGGACCTCATCCCGTTTTTTACCTATATCATTAGTGCCTATGTGCACAATGACAACTGGCTGTTCACCCTCCCCCTTTAGAATGTTCTGTAGCCGATCTGAGACGTCCCTGACCCGTGCACCTGGGAGGCAACATACCATTCGGGAGCCTCGTTTTCGACCACAGAACCGCCTATCTACTCCCCTTACAATCGAATCCACTACGACTATAGCCCTTCCACTCTTTTTCCCGCCCTTCTGAGCAGCAGAGCCAGCCACGGTGCCATGGACCTGGCTACTGCTGCCTTCCCCTGGTGAGCCATCTCCCTCAACAGTATCCAAAACGGTATACTTGTTTTGGAGGGAGATGACCGCAGGGGACTCCTGCGCTGCCTTCCTGCTCTTTCTCTGCCTTTTGGTCACCCATTCCCTTTCTCCCTCAGCAATCCTAATCTGCGGTGTGACCAATTCACTAAACGTGCTATCCACGACCTCCTCAGCATCGCGCATGCTCCAAAGTGAGTCCATCCGCAGCTCGAGAGCCGTCATGCGGTCCAACAAGAGCTGCAGCTGGACACACTTCCTGCACGTGAAGGAGTCAGGGTCATCAGCCATGTCCCTGAGCTCCCACATTGAGCAAGAGGAGCATGATACGGGTCTGAGATCTCCTGCCATTTTTAATCTTAAGTTTAAACTTAGTTAAATGAAAAAGGAACGAAAAGTTTTTACCAATCACAATAAAACCAGAGAAATCGAAAAAGCCTTACCTTATAAACACCCCACCGAGTCCTTTTTTTTTGGTTAGAGGAGGAGAGCGGGTGGGAGACACTACAAGTGTGGTGTCTCGGGTTCAGAAACCGCCCAAATATATAGTGTTTTACTTACCCAGCAGCCCCCTGGCCTCCGCCGAAAAACAAAAGGAAATTAAATTTACTTTCAAACTGACTTTCCCAGCTGCTCACTCGCTCACGCGCTGCTCCCGAAAAAGCTGCTGCACTGTATAGTGAGAGTCAGAGAGTATCAGAGAGTGATAGTGTCAGAGAGTGTCAGAGAGTGTCAGAGAGTGAAAGTGAGTGTATGAGAGTGTATGAGAGTGTCAGAGAGTGTCAGAGAGTGATAGAGAGTGTCAGAGAGTTTTATTGAGTGTCAGCGAGTGACAGAGACTGTCAGAGAGTGACAGTGAGAGTCAGAGAGTATCAGAGAGTGATAGTGTCAGAGAGTGTCAGAGAGTATCAGAGAGTGATAGTGAGTGTATGAGAGTGTATGAGAGTGTCAGAGAGTGTCAGAGAGTGATAGAGAGTGTCAGAGAGTTTTATTGAGTGTCCGAGAGTGTCACAGAGTGATAGTGAGTGTCACAGAGTGATAGTGAGTGTCCGAGAGTGTCTGAGAATGTCAGAGAGTGTCAGAGAGTGATAGAGTGTCAGAGAGAGATAGTGAGTGTCAGAGAGTGTCAGAGAGAGATAGAGAGTGATAGAGAGTGTCAGAGAGAGATAGAGAGTGGCTGAGAGTGATAGTGAGTGTCTGAGAGTGTCAGAGATTGATAGAGAGTGTGAGAGAGTGTGAGAGAGTGTCAGAGAGTGTCAGAGAGTGATAGTGAGTGTCTGAGAGTGTCAGAGAGTGATAGAGAGTGTCAGAGAGTGATCGAGAGTGTCAGAGAGTGATAGTGAGTGCAAGAGAGTGTCAGAGAGTAATAGAGAGTGTCAGAGAGTGATATTGAGTGTCAGAGAGTATCAGAGAGTGATAGTGAGTGTCAGAGAGTAATAGAGAGTGTCAGAGAGTGATAGAGAGTGTCAGAGAGTGTCAGAGAGTGTCAGAGAGTGATAGTGAGAGTGTCAGAGATTGTCAGAGAGTGTCAGAGAGTGTTAGTGTGTGTTAGAGAGTGTCAGAGAGTGTCAGAGAGTGACAGTGAGTGTCTCTGAGTGTCAGAGTGTGTCAGAGTGTGATAGAGAGTGAAAGAGTGTGTCAGAGAGTGTCAGAGAGTGATAGTGATTGTCTGAGATTGTCAGAGAGTGTCAGAGAGTGACAGTGAGTGTCAGAGAGTGTCAGAGAGTGATAGTGCGTGTCAGAGAGTGATAGAGAGTGTCAGAGAGAGTCAGAGAGTGATAGAGAGTGATAGAGAGTTTCAGAGAGAGATAGAGTGTTTCAGAGAGTGTCAGAGAGTGTGAGAGAGTGTCAGTGAGTGATAGTGAGTGTCAGAGAGTGATAGTGAGTGTCTGAGAGTGTATGAGAGTGATAGACAGTGTCTGACAGTGTCAGAGAGTGTCAGAGAGTGATAGTGATTGTCTGAGATTGTCAGAGAGTGTCAGAGAGTGACAGTGAGTGTCAGAGAGTATCAGAGAGTGATAGTGAGTGTCAGACAGTATCAGAGAGTGATAGTGAGTGTCTGAGAGTGGCTGAGAATGTCAGAGAGTGTCAGAGAGTGATAGAGAGTGTCAGAGAGTGTCAGGGAGTGATAGAGAGTGTCAGAGAGAGATAGAGAGTTTCAGAGAGTGTCCGAGATTGTCAGAGAGTGATAGTGAGTGTCAGAGAGTGATAGTGAGTGTCTGAGAGTGATAGAGAGTGTCTGAGAGTGGTAGAGAGTGTCAGAGAGTGATAGTGAGTGTCAGAGAGTGTCAGAGATTGATAGAGAGTATCAGAGAGTGATAGTGTGTATCAGAGAGTATCAGAGAGTGATAGTGAGTGTCTGAGAGTGTCAGAGAGTGTCAGAGGTTGTCAGAGGTTGTCAGAGAGTGATAGTGAGTGTATGAGAATGTCTGAGAGTGTCAGAGAGTGTCAGAGAGTGTTAGAGAGGGACAGAGAGTGTCAGAGAGAGATAGAGAGTGTCAGAGAGTGATAGTGAGTGTCTGAGAGTGTCAGAGAGTGTCAGAGGTTGTCAGAGGTTGTCAGAGAGTGATAGTGAGTGTATGAGAATGTCTGAGAGTGTCAGAGAGTGTCAGAGAGTGTTAGAGAGGGACAGAGAGTGTCAGAGAGAGGTAGAGAGTGTCAGAGAGTGATAGTGAGTGTCAGAGAGTGTCAGAGATTGATAGAGAGTGTCAGAGAGTGATAGTGAGTGTCAGAGAGTATCAGAGAGTGATAGTGAGTGTCTGAGAGTGTCAGAGAGTGTCAGAGGTTGTCAGAGGTTGTCAGAGAGTGATAGTGAGTGTATGAGAATGTCTGAGAGTGTCAGGGAGAGTCAGAGAGTGTCAGAGAGTGTCAGAGAGTGATAGAGAGTTTCAGAGAGTGATATAGAGTGTCAGAGAGTTATCGAGACTGTCAGAGAGTGATAATGAGTGACAGAGAGTGTCAGCGAGTGACAGAGACTGTTAGAGATTGATAGTGAGAGTCAGAGAGTATCAGAGAGTGATAGTGTCAGAGAGTGTCAGAGAGTGTCAGAGAGTGATAGTGAGTGTATGAGAGTGTATGAGAGTGTCAGAGAGTGATAGAGAGTGTCAGAGAGTTTCATTGAGTGTCCGAGAGTGTCAGAGAGTGATAGTGAGTGTCCGAGAGTGTCTGAGAATGTCAGAGAGTGTCAGAGAGTGATAGAGAGTGTCAGAGAGTGACAGTGAGTGTCAGAGAGTTTCAGAGAGTGACAGAGAGTGTCAGAGAGTGTCAGAGAGTGAAAGTGAGTGTCTGAGAGTGTCAGAGAGTGTCAGAGAGTGTCAGAGTGTGTCAGAGAGTGATAGTGAGTGTCGGAGAGTGTCAGAGAGTGACAGTGAGTGTCCGAGAGTGTCAGAGAGTGTCAGAGAGTGATAGTGATTGTCTGAGAGTATCAGAGAGTGTCAGAGAGTGTCACAGAGTGTCTGAGTGATAGTGAGTGTCTGAGAGTGTCAGAGAGTGATAGAGAGTGTCAGAGAGTGAGAGTGAGTGTCTGAGAGTGTCTGAGATTGATAGAGAGTGTCTGAGAGTGATAGAGTGTGTCAGAGAGATATAGTGAGTGTCAGAGAGAGATAGTGAGTGTCAGAGAGTGTCAGAGAGTGATAGAGAGTGATAGAGAGCTTCAGAGAGAGATAGAGATTTTCAGAGAGTGTCAGAGAGTGTGCGAGAGTGTCAGAGAGTGATAGTGAGTGTCAGAGAGTGATAGTGAGTGTCTGAGAATGTATGAGAGTGATAGAGAGTGTCTGAGAGTGATAGAGTGTGTCAGAGAGAGATAGTGAGTGTCAGAGAGAGATAGTGAGTGTCAGAGAGTGTCAGAGAGTGATAGAGAGTGTTAAAGAGTGATAGAGAGTGTCAGAGAGAGATAGAGAGTGTCAGAGAGTGATAGTGAGTGTCTGAGAGTGTCTGAGAGTGATAGAGAGTATCAGAGAGTGACAGAGAGTGTCAGAGAGTGTCAGAGAGTGTCAGAGAGTGAAAGTGAGTGCCTGAGAGTGTCAGAGAGTGTCAGAGAGTGACAGAGACTGATAGAGAGTGTCAGAGAGTGTCAGAGAGTGTCAGAGTGTGTCAGAGAGTGATAGTGAATGTCGGAGAGTGTCAGAGAGTGACAGTGAGTGTCCGAGAGTGTCAGAGAGTGTGAGAGAGTGATAGAGAGTGTCAGAGAGTGTCAGAGAGTGATAGTGATTGTCTGAGAGTGTCAGACAGTAATTGAGAGTGTCAGAGAGTGATAGTAAGTGTCTGAGAGTGTCAGAGAGTGATAGAGAGTGTCAGAGAGTGATAGAGAGTGTCAGAGAGTGTCAGAGAGTGATAGTGAGTGTCAGAGAGTGATAGTGAGTGTCAGAGAGTGTCAGAGAGTGTTAGTGTGTGTTAGAGAGTGTCAGAGAGTGTCAGAGAGTGACAGTGAGTGTCTCTGAGTGTCAGAGTGTGTCAGAGTGTGACAGAGAGTGAAAGAGTGTGTCAGAGAGTGTCAGAGAGTGATAGTGATTGTCTGAGATTGTCTGAGAGTGTCAGAGATTGATAGAGAGTGTGAGAGAGTGTCAGAGAGTGATAGTGAGTGTCTGAGAGTGTCAGAGAGTGATAGAGAGTGTCAGAGAGTGATCGAGAGTGTCAGAGAGTGATAGTGAGTGCAAGAGAGTGTCAGAGAGTGTCAGAGAGTAATAGAGAGTGTCAGAGAGTGATATTGAGTGTCAGAGAGTATCAGAGAGTGATAGTGAGTGTCAGAGAGTAATAGAGAGTGTCAGAGAGTGATAGAGAGTGTCAGAGAGTGTCAGAGAGTGTCAGAGAGTGATAGTGAGAGTGTCAGAGATTGTCAGAGAGTGTCAGAGAGTGTTAGTGTGTGTTAGAGATTGTCAGAGAGTGTCAGAGAGTGACAGTGAGTGTCAGAGAGTGTCAGAGAGTGATAGTGCGTGTCAGAGAGTGATAGAGAGTGTCAGAGAGAGTCAGAGAGAGTCAGAGAGTGACACTGAGTGTCTGAGAGTGTCAGAGTGTGTCAGAGAGTGATTGTGAGTGTCAGAGAGTGATAGTGCGTGTCAGAGAGTGATAGAGAGTGTCAGAGAGTATCAGAGAGTGATAGTGAGTGTCAGACAGTATCAGAGAGTGATTGTGAGTGTCTGAGAGTGGCTGAGAATGTCAGAGAGTGTCAGAGAGTGATAGAGAGTGTCAGAGAGTGTCAGGGAGTGATAGAGAGTGTCAGAGAGAGATAGAGAGTTTCAGAGAGTGTCCGATATTGTCAGGGAGTGATAGTGAGTGTCAGAGAGTGATAGTGAGTGTCTGAGAGTGATAGAGAGTGTCTGAGAGTGGTAGAGAGTGTCAGAGAGTGATAGTGAGTGTCAGAGAGTGTCAGAGATTGATAGAGAGTATCAGAGAGTGATAGTGTGTATCAGAGAGTATCAGAGAGTGATAGTGAGTGTCTGAGAGTGTCAGAGAGTGTCAGAGGTTGTCAGAGGTTGTCAGAGAGTGATAGTGAGTTTATGAGAATGTCTGAGAGTGTCAGAGAGTGTTAGAGAGGGACTGAGAGTGTCAGAGAGAGATAGAGAGTGTCAGAGAGTGATAGTGAGTGTCTGAGAGTGTCAGAGAGTGTCAGAGGTTGTCAGAGGTTGTCAGAGAGTGATAGTGAGTGTATGAGAATGTCTGAGAGTGTCAGAGAGTGTCAGAGAGTGTTAGAGAGGGACAGAGAGTGTCAGAGAGAGATAGAGAGTGTCAGAGAGTGATAGTGAGTGTCAGAGAGTGTCAGAGATTGATAGAGAGTGTCAGAGAGTGATAGTGAGTGTCAGAGAGTATCAGAGAGTGATAGTGAGTGTCCGTGAGTGTCAGAGAGTGTCAGAGAGTGCCAGAGAGTGTCAGAGAGTGATAGTGAGTGTATGAGAGTGTATGAGAGTGTCAGAGAGTGATAGAGAGTGTCAGAGAGTTTCATTGAGTGTCCGAGAGTGTCAGAGAGTGATAGTGAGTGTCCGAGAGTGTCTGAGAATGTCAGAGAGTGTCAGAGAGTGATAGAGAGTGTCAGAGAGTGACAGTGAGTGTCAGAGAGTTTCAGAGAGTGACAGAGAGTGTCAGAGAGTGTCAGAGAGTGAAAGTGAGTGTCTGAGAGTGTCAGAGAGTGTCAGAGAGTGACAGAGACTGATAGAGAGTGTCAGAGAGTGTCAGAGAGTGTCAGAGTGTGTCAGAGAGTGATAGTGAGTGTCGGAGAGTGTCAGAGAGTGACAGTGAGTGACAGTGAGTGTCTCTGAGTGTCAGAGTGTGTCAGAGTGTGATAGAGAGTGAAAGAGTGTGCCAGAGAGTGTCAGAGAGTGATAGTGATTGTCTGAGATTGTCAGAGAGTGTCAGAGAGTGACAGTGAGTGTCAGAGAGTGTCAGAGAGTGATAGTGCGTGTCAGAGAGTGATAGAGAGTGTCAGAGAGAGTCAGAGAGTGACACTGAGTGTCTGAGAGTGTCAGAGTGTGTCAGAGAGTGATTGTGAGTGTCAGAGAGTGATAGTGCG
Source organism: Heterodontus francisci (assembly GCF_036365525.1). Lineage (NCBI taxonomy): Eukaryota > Metazoa > Chordata > Chondrichthyes > Heterodontiformes > Heterodontidae > Heterodontus > Heterodontus francisci. The sequence goes on along the minus strand of NC_090411.1, from coordinate 3,605,142 downwards.
TGTCAGAGAGTGATAGAGAGTTTCAGAGAGTATCAGAGAGTGATAGTGAGTGTCAGACAGTATCAGAGAGTGATAGTGAGTGTCTGAGAGTGGCTGAGAATGTCAGAGAGTGTCAGAGAGTGATAGAGAGTGTCAGAGAGTGTCAGGGAGTGATAGAGAGTGTCAGAGAGAGATAGAGAGTTTCAGAGAGTGTCCGAGATTGTCAGAGAGTGATAGTGAGTGTCAGAGAGTGATAGTGAGTGTCTGAGAGTGATAGAGAGTGTCTGAGAGTGGTAGAGAGTGTCAGAGAGTGATAGTGAGTGTCAGAGAGTGTCAGAGATTGATAGAGAGTATCAGAGAGTGATAGTGTGTATCAGAGAGTATCAGAGAGTGATAGTGAGTGTCTGAGAGTGTCAGAGAGTGTCAGAGGTTGTCAGAGGTTGTCAGAGAGTGATAGTGAGTGTATGAGAATGTCTGAGAGTGTCAGAGAGTGTCAGAGAGTGTTAGAGAGGGACAGAGAGTGTCAGAGAGAGATAGAGAGTGTCAGAGAGTGATAGTGAGTGTCTGAGAGTGTCAGAGAGTGTCAGAGGTTGTCAGAGGTTGTCAGAGAGTGATAGTGAGTGTATGAGAATGTCTGAGAGTGTCAGAGAGTGTCAGAGAGTGTTAGAGAGGGACAGAGAGTGTCAGAGAGAGATAGAGAGTGTCAGAGAGTGATAGTGAGTGTCAGAGAGTGTCAGAGAATATTAGAGAGTGTCAGAGAGTGATAGTGAGTGTCAGAGAGTATCAGAGAGTGATAGTGAGTGTCCGTGAGTGTCCGTGAGTGTCAGAGAGTGTCAGAGAGTGTCAGGGAGAGTCAGAGAGTGTCAGAGAGTGTCAGAGAGTGATAGTGAGTGTCCGTGAGTGTCAGAGAGTGTCAGAGAGTGTCAGGGAGAGTCAGAGAGTGTCAGTGAGTGTCAGAGAGTGATAGAGAGTGTCAGAGAGTGTCAGGGAGTGATAGAGAATGTCAGAGAGAGATAGAGAGTTTCAGAGAGTGTCCGAGATTGTCAGGGAGTGATAGTGAGTGTCAGAGAGTGATAGTGAGTGTCTGAGAGTGATAGAGAGTGTCTGAGAGTGGTAGAGAGTGTCAGAGAGTGATAGTGAGTGTCAGAGAGTGTCAGAGATTGATAGAGAGTATCAGAGAGTGATAGTGTGTATCAGAGAGTATCAGAGAGTGATAGTGAGTGTCTGAGAGTGTCAGAGAGTGTCAGAGGTTGTCAGAGGTTGTCAGAGAGTGATAGTGAGTTTATGAGAATGTCTGAGAATGTCAGAGAGTGTTAGAGAGGGACTGAGAGTGTCAGAGAGAGATAGAGAGTGTCAGAGAGTGATAGTGAGTGTCTGAGAGTGTCAGAGAGTGTCAGAGGTTGTCAGAGGTTGTCAGAGAGTGATAGTGAGTGTATGAGAATGTCTGAGAGTGTCAGAGAGTGTCAGAGAGTGTTAGAGAGGGACAGAGAGTGTCAGAGAGAGATAGAGAGTGTCAGAGAGTGATAGTGAGTGTCAGAGAGTGTCAGAGATTGACAGAGAGTGTCAGAGAGTGATAGAGAGGGACAGAGAGTGTCAGAGAGAGATAGAGAGTGTCAGAGAGTGATAGTGAGTGTCTGAGAGTGTCAGAGAGTGTCAGAGGTTGTCAGAGGTTGTCAGAGAGTGATAGTGAGTGTATGAGAATGTCTGAGAGTGTCAGAGAGTGTCAGAGAGTGTTAGAGAGGGACAGAGAGTGTCAGAGAGAGATAGAGAGTGTCAGAGAGTGATAGTGAGTGTCAGAGAGTGTCAGAGGTTGTCAGAGGTTGTCAGAGAGTGATAGTGAGTTTATGAGAATGTCTGAGAATGTCAGAGAGTGTTAGAGAGGGACTGAGAGTGTCAGAGAGAGATAGAGAGTGTCAGAGAGTGATAGTGAGTGTCTGAGAGTGTCAGAGAGTGTCAGAGGTTGTCAGAGGTTGTCAGAGAGTGATAGTGAGTGTATGAGAATGTCTGAGAGTGTCAGAGAGTGTCAGAGAGTGTTAGAGAGGGACAGAGAGTGTCAGAGAGAGATAGAGAGTGTCAGAGAGTGATAGTGAGTGTCAGAGAGTGTCAGAGATTGACAGAGAGTGTCAGAGAGTGATAGTGAGTGTCAGAGAGTATCAGAGATTGATAGTGAGTGTCCGTGAGTGTCAGAGAGTGTCAGAGAGTGTCAGGGAGAGTCAGAGAGTGTCAGAGAGTGTCAGAGAGTGATAGAGAGTTTCAGAGAGTGATATAGAGTGTCAGAGAGTTATCGAGACTGTCAGAGAGTGATAATGAGTGACAGAGAGTGTCAGCGAGTGACAGAGACTGTTAGAGATTGATAGTGAGAGTCAGAGAGTATCAGAGAGTGATAGTGTCAGAGAGTGTCAGAGAGTGTCAGAGAGTGATAGTGAGTGTATGAGAGTGTATGAGAGTGTCAGAGAGTGATAGAGAGTGTCAGAGAGTTTCATTGAGTGTCCGAGAGTGTCAGAGAGTGATAGTGAGTGTCCGAGAGTGTCTGAGAATGTCAGAGAGTGTCAGAGAGTGATAGAGAGTGTCAGAGAGTGACAGTGAGTGACAGAGAGTTTCAGAGAGTGACAGAGAGTGTCAGAGAGTGTCAGAGAGTGAAAGTGAGTGTCTGAGAGTGTCAGAGAGTGTCAGAGAGTGACAGAGACTGATAGAGAGTGTCAGAGAGTGTCAGAGAGTGTCAGAGTGTGTCAGAGAGTGATAGTGAGTGTCGGAGAGTGTCAGAGAGTAACAGTGAGTGTCCGAGAGTGTCAGAGAGTGTCAGAGAGTGATAGTGATTGTCTGAGAGTATCAGAGAGTGTCAGAGAGTGTCACAGAGTGTCTGAGTGATAGTGAGTGTCACAGAGTGTCTGAGTGATAGTGAGTGTCTGAGAGTGTCAGAGAGTGTCAGAGAGTGATAGAGAGTGTCAGAGAGTGACAGTGAGTGTCTGAGAGTGTCTGAGATTGATAGAGAGTGTCTGAGAGTGATAGAGTGTGTCAGAGAGATATAGTGAGTGTCAGAGAGAGATAGTGAGTGTCAGAGAGTGTCAGAGAGTGATAGAGAGTGATAGAGAGTTTCAGAGAGAGATAGAGAGTTTCAGAGAGTGTCAGAGAGTGTGAGAGAGTGTCAGAGAGTGATAGTGAGTGTCAGAGAGTGATAGTGAGTGTCTGAGAGTGTATGAGAGTGATAGAGAGTGTCTGAGAGTGATAGAGTGTGTCAGAGAGAGATAGTGAGTGTCAGAGAGAGATAGTGAGTGTCAGAGAGTGTCAGAGAGTGACAGAGAGTGTTAAAGAGTGATAGAGAGTGTCAGAGAGTGATAGTGAGTGTCTGAGAGTGTCTGAGAGTGATAGAGAGTATCAGAGAGTGACAGAGAGTGTCAGAGAGTGTCAGAGAGTGTCAGAGAGTGAAAGTGAGTGTCTGAGAGTGTCAGAGAGTGTCAGAGAGTGACAGAGACTGATAGAGAGTGTCAGAGAGTGTCAGAGAGTGTCAGAGTGTGTCAGAGAGTGATAGTGAATGTCGGAGAGTGTCAGAGAGTGACAGCGAGTGTCCGAGAGTGTCAGAGAGTGTGAGAGAGTGATAGAGAGTGTCAGAGAGTGTCAGAGAGTGATAGTGATTGTCTGAGAGTGTCAGACAGTAATTGAGAGTGTCAGAGAGTGATAGTAAGTGTCTGAGAGTGTCAGAGAGTGATAGAGAGTGTCAGAGAGTGATAGAGAGTGTCAGAGAGTGTCAGAGAGTGATAGTGAGTGTCAGAGAGTGTCAGAGAGTGATAGTGAGTGTCAGATAGTGTCAGAGAGTGTCAGAGAGTGTTAGTGTGTGTTAGAGAGTGTCAGAGAGTGTCAGAGAGTGACAGTGAGTGTCTCTGAGTGTCAGAGTGTGTCAGAGTGTGATAGAGAGTGAAAGATTGTGTCAGAGAGTGTCAGAGAGTGATAGTGATTGTCTGAGATTGTCTGAGAGTGTCAGAGATTGATAGAGAGTGTGAGAGAGTGTGAGAGAGTGTCAGAGAGTGATAGTGAGTGTCTGAGAGTGTCAGAGAGTGATAGAGAGTGTCAGAGAGTAATCGAGAGTGTCAGAGAGTGATAGTGAGTGCAAGAGAGTGTCAGAGAGTGTCAGAGAGTAATAGAGAGTGTCAGAGAGTGATATTGAGTGTCAGAGAGTATCAGAGAGTGATAGTGAGTGTCAGAGAGTAATAGAGAGTGTCAGAGAGTGATAGAGAGTGTCAGAGAGTGTCAGAGAGTGTCAGAGAGTGATAGTGAGAGTGTCAGAGATTGTCAGAGAGTGTCAGAGAGTGTTAGTGTGTGTTAGAGAGTGTCAGAGAGTGTCAGAGAGTGACAGTGAGTGTCTCTGAGTGTCAGAGTGTGTCAGAGTGTGATAGTGAAAGAGTGTGTCAGAGAGTGTCAGAGAGTGATAGTGATTGTCTGAGATTGTCAGAGAGTGTCAGAGAGTGATAGTGAGTGTCCGTGAGTGTCAGAGAGTGTCAGAGAGTGTCAGGGAGAGTCAGAGAGTGTCAGAGAGTGTCAGAGAGTGATAGAGAGTTTCAGAGAGTGATATTGAGTGTCAGAGAGTTATCGAGACTGTCAGAGAGTGATAATGAGTGACAGAGAGTGTCAGCGAGTGACAGAGACTGTTAGAGATTGATAGTGAGAGTCAGAGAGTATCAGAGAGTGATAGTGTCAGAGAGTGTCAGAGAGTGATAGTGAGTGTATGAGAGTGTATGAGAGTGTCAGAGAGTGATAGAGAGTGTCAGAGAGTTTCATTGAGTGTCCGAGAGTGTCAGAGAGTGATAGTGAGTGTCCGAGAGTGTCTGAGAATGTCAGAGAGTGTCAGAGAGTGATAGAGAGTGTCAGAGAGTGACAGTGAGTGTCAGAGAGTTTCAGAGAGTGACAGAGAGTGTCAGAGAGTGTCAGAGAGTGAAAGTGAGTGTCTGAGAGTGTCAGAGAGTGTCAGAGAGTGACAGAGACTGATAGAGAGTGTCAGAGAGTGTCAGAGAGTGTCAGAGTGTGTCAGAGAGTGATAGTGAGTGTCGGAGAGTGTCAGAGAGTGACAGTGAGTGTCCGAGAGTGTCAGAGAGTGATAGTGATTGTCTGAGAGTATCAGAGAGTGTCAGAGAGTGTCACAGAGTGTCTGAGTGATAGTGAGTGTCTGAGAGTGTCAGAGAGTGTCAGAGAGTGATAGAGAGTGTCAGAGAGTGACAGTGAGTGTCTGAGAGTGTCTGAGATTGATAGAGAGTGTCTGAGAGTGATAGAGTGTGTCAGAGAGATATAGTGAGTGTCAGAGAGAGATAGTGAGTGTCAGAGAGTGTCAGAGAGTGATAGAGAGTGATAGAGAGTTTCAGAGAGAGATAGAGAGTTTCAGAGAGTGTCAGAGAGTGTGAGAGAGTGTCAGAGAGTGATAGTGAGTGTCAGAGAGTGATAGTGAGTGTCTGAGAGTGTATGAGAGTGATAGAGAGTGTCTGAGAGTGATAGAGTGTGTCAGAGAGAGATAGTGAGTGTCAAAGAGAGATAGTGAGTGTCAGAGAGTGTCAGAGAGTGATAGAGAGTGTTAAAGAGTGATAGAGAGTGTCAGAGAGTGATAGCGAGTGTCTGAGATTGTCTGAGAGTGATAGAGAGTATCAGAGAGTGACAGAGAGTGTCAGAGAGTGTCAGAGAGTGTCAGAGAGTGAAAGTGAGTGTCTGAGAGTGTCAGAGAGTGTCAGAGAGTGACAGAGACTGATAGAGAGTGTCAGATAGTGTCAGAGAGTGTCAGAGTGTGTCAGAGAGTGATAGTGAATGTCGGAGAGTGTCAGAGAGTGACAGCGAGTGTCCGAGAGTGTCAGAGAGTGTGAGAGAGTGATAGAGAGTGTCAGAGAGTGTCAGAGAGTGATAGTGATTGTCTGAGAGTGTCAGACAGTAATTGAGAGTGTCAGAGAGTGATAGTAAGTGTCTGAGAGTGTCAGAGAGTGATAGAGAGTGTCAGAGAGTGATAGAGAGTGTCAGAGTGTGTCAGAGAGTGATAGTGAATGTCGGAGAGTGTCAGAGAGTGACAGCGAGTGTCCGAGAGTGTCAGAGAGTGTGAGAGAGTGATAGAGAGTGTCAGAGAGTGTCAGAGAGTGATAGTGATTGTCTGAGAATGTCAGACAGTAATTGAGAGTGTCAGAGAGTGATAGTAAGTGTCTGAGAGTGTCAGAGAGTGATAGAGAGTGTCAGAGAGTGATAGAGAGTGTCAGAGAGTGTCAGAGAGTGATAGTGAGTGTCAGAGAGTGTCAGAGAGTGATAGTGAGTGTCAGAGAGTGTCAGAGAGTGTCAGAGAGTGTTAGTGTGTGTTAGAGAGTGTCAGAGAGTGTCAGAGAGTGACAGTGAGTGTCTCTGAGTGTCAGAGTGTGTCAGAGTGTGATAGAGAGTGAAAGAGTGTGTCAGAGAGTGTCAGAGAGTGATAGTGATTGTCTGAGATTGTCTGAGAGTGTCAGAGATTGATAGAGAGTGTGAGAGAGTGTGAGAGAGTGTCAGAGAGTGATAGTGAGTGTCTGAGAGTGTCAGAGAGTGATAGAGAGTGTCAGAGAGTGATCGAGAGTGTCAGAGAGTGATAGTGAGTGCAAGAGAGTGTCAGAGAGTGTCAGAGAGTAATAGAGAGTGTCAGAGAGTGATATTGAGTGTCAGAGAGTATCAGAGAGTGATAGTGAGTGTCAGAGAGTAATAGAGAGTGTCAGAGAGTGATAGAGAGTGTCAGAGAGTGTCAGAGAGTGTCAGAGAGTGATAGTGAGAGTGTCAGAGATTGGCAGAGAGTGTCAGAGAGTGTTAGTGTGTGTTAGAGAGTGTCAGAGAGTGTCAGAGAGTGACAGTGAGTGTCTCTGAGTGTCAGAGTGTGTCAGAGTGTGATAGAGAGTGAAAGAGTGTGTCAGAGAGTGTCAGAGAGTGATAGTGATTGTCTGAGATTGTCAGAGAGTGTCAGAGAGTGACAGTGAGTGTCAGAGAGTGTCAGAGAGTGATAGTGCGTGTCAGAGAGTGATAGAGAGTGTCAGAGAGAGTCAGAGAGTGACACTGAGTGTCTGAGAGTGTCAGAGTGTGTCAGAGAGTGATTGTGAGTGTCAGAGAGTGATAGTGCGTGTCAGAGAGTGATAGAGAGTGTCAGAGAGTATCAGAGAGTGATAGTGAGTGTCAGACAGTATCAGAGAGTGATAGTGAGTGTCTGAGAGTGGCTGAGAATGTCAGAGAGTGTCAGAGAGTGATAGAGAGTGTCAGAGAGTGTCAGGGAGTGATAGAGAGTGTCAGAGAGAGATAGAGAGTTTCAGAGAGTGTCCGAGATTGTCAGAGAGTGATAGTGAGTGTCAGAGAGTGATAGTGAGTGTCTGAGAGTGATAGAGAGTGTCTGAGAGTGGTAGAGAGTGTCAGAGAGTGATAGTGAGTGTCAGAGAGTGTCAGAGATTGATAGAGAGTATCAGAGAGTGATAGTGTGTATCAGAGAGTATCAGAGAGTGATAGTGAGTGTCTGAGAGTGGCTGAGAATGTCAGAGAGTGTCAGAGAGTGATAGAGAGTGTCAGAGAGTGTCAGGGAGTGATAGAGAGTGTCAGAGAGAGATAGAGAGTTTCAGAGAGTGTCCGAGATTGTCAGAGAGTGATAGTGAGTGTCAGAGAGTGATAGTGAGTGTCTGAGAGTGATAGAGAGTGTCTGAGAGTGGTAGAGAGTGTCAGAGAGTGATAGTGAGTGTCAGAGAGTGTCAGAGATTGATAGAGAGTATCAGAGAGTGATAGTGTGTATCAGAGAGTATCAGAGAGTGATAGTGAGTGTCTGAGAGTGTCAGAGAGTGTCAGAGGTTGTCAGAGGTTGTCAGAGAGTGATAGTGAGTGTATGAGAATGTCTGAGAGTGTCAGAGAGTGTTAGAGAGGGACAGAGAGTGTCAGAGAGAGATAGAGAGTGTCAGAGAGTGATAGTGAGTGTCTGAGAGTGTCAGAGAGTGTCAGAGGTTGTCAGAGGTTGTCAGAGAGTGATAGTGAGTGTATGAGAATGTCTGAGAGTGTCAGAGAGTGTCAGAGAGTGTTAGAGAGGGACAGAGAGTGTCAGAGAGAGATAGAGAGTGTCAGAGAGTGATAGTGAGTGTCAGAGAGTGTCAGAGATTGATAGAGAGTGTCAGAGAGTGATAGTGAGTGTCAGAGAGTATCAGAGAGTGATAGTGAGTGTCCGTGAGAGTCAGAGAGTGTCAGTGAGTGTCAGAGAGTGATAGAGAGTTTCAGAGAGTGATATAGAGTGTCAGAGAGTTATCGAGACTGTCAGAGAGTGATAATGAGTGACAGAGAGTGTCAGCGAGTGACAGAGCCTGTTAGAGATTGATAGTGAGAGTCAGAGAGTATCAGAGAGTGATAGTGTCAGAGAGTGTCAGAGAGTGATAGAGAGTTTCAGAGAGTGATAGAGAGTTTCAGAGAGTGTATGAGAGTGTCAGAGAGTGATACAGAGTGTCAGAGAGTTTCATTGAGTGTCCGAGAGTGTCAGAGAGTGACAGTGAGTGTCAGAGAGTGTCTGAGAATGTCAGAGAGTGTCAGAGAGTGATAGAGAGTGTCAGAGAGTGACAGTGAGTGTCAGAGAGTTTCAGAGAGTGACAGAGAGTGTCAGAGAGTGTCAGAGAGTGAAAGTGAGTGTCTGAGAGTGTCAGAGAGTGTCAGAGAGTGACAGAGACTGATAGAGAGTGTCAGAGAGTGTCACAGAGTGTCTGAGTGATAGTGAGTGTCTGAGAGTGTCAGAGAGTGTCAGAGAGTGACAGTGAGTGTCTGACAGTGTCTGAGATTGATAGAGAGTGTCTGAGAGTGATAGAGTGTGTCAGAGAGATATAGTGAGTGTCAGAGAGAGATAGTGAGTGTCAGAGAGTGTCAGAGAGTGATAGAGAGTGATAGAGAGTTTCAGAGAGAGATAGAGAGTTTCAGAGAGTGTCAGAGAGTGTGAGAGAGTGTCAGTGAGTGATAGTGAGTGTCAGAGAGTGATAGTGAGTGTCTGAGAGTGTATGAGAGTGATAGACAGTGTCTGAGAGTGATAGAGTGTGTCAGAGAGAGATAGTGAGTGTCAGAGAGAGATAGTGAGTGTCAGAGAGTGTCAGAGAGTGATAGAGAGTGTTAAAGAGTGATAGAGAGTGTCAGAGAGAGATAGAGAGTGTCAGAGAGTGATAGTGAGTGTCTGAGAGTGTCTGAGAGTGATAGAGAGTATCAGAGAGTGACAGAGAGTGTCAGAGAGTGTCAGAGAGTGAAAGTGAGTGTCTGAGAGTGTCAGAGAGTGTCAGAGAGTGACAGAGACTGATAGAGAGTGTCAGAGAGTGTCAGAGTGTGTCAGAGATTGATAGTGAGTGTCGGAGAGTGTCAGAGAGTGACAGTGAGTGTCCGAGAGTGTCAGAGAGTGTGAGAGTGTGATAGAGAGTGTCAGAGAGTGTCAGAGAGTGATAGTGATTGTCTGAGAGTGTCAGACAGTAATTGAGAGTGTCAGAGAGTGATAGTAAGTGTCTGAGAGTGTCAGAGAGTGATAGAGAGTGTCAGAGAGTGATAGAGAGTGTCAGAGTGTGTCAGAGAGTGATAGTGAGTGTCAGAGAGTGTCAGAGAGTGATAGTGAGTGTCAGAGAGTATCAGAGAGTGTCAGAGAGTGTCACAGAGTGTCAGAGTGATAGTGGGTGTCAGAGAGTGTCAGAGAGTGTCAGAGAGTGTCAGAGAGTGATAGCGAGTGATCGAGAGTGTCAGAGAGTGTCAGAGTGTGATGGAGAGTGATAGAGAGTGTCAGAGAGTGACAGTGAGTGTCTGAGAGTGTCTGAGATTGATAGAGAGTGTCTGAGAGTGATAGAGTGTGTCAGAGAGATATAGTGAGTGTCAGAGAGAGATAGTGAGTGTCAGAGAGTGTCAGAGAGTGATAGAGAGTGATAGAGAGTTTCAGAGAGAGATAGAGAGTTTCAGAGAGTGTCAGAGAGTGTGAGAGAGTGTCAGAGAGTGATAGTGAGTGTCAGAGAGTGATAGTGAGTGTCTGAGAGAGTATGAGAGTGATAGAGAGTGTCTGAGAGTGATAGAGTGTGTCAGAGAGAGATAGTGATTGTCAGAGAGAGATAGTGAGTGTCAGAGAGTGTCAGAGAGTGATAGAGAGTGTTAAAGAGTGATAGAGAGTGTCAGAGAGAGATAGAGAGTGTCAGAGAGTGATAGTGAGTGTCTGAGAGTGTCTGAGAGTGATAGAGAGTATCAGAGAGTGATGGTGAGTGTCTGAGAATGTCAGAGAGTGATAGAGAGTGTCAGAGAGTGATAGAGAGTGTCAGAGAGTGATAGTGAGTGCCAGAGAGTGTCAGAGAGTGTCAGAGAGTGATATTGAGTGTCAGAGAGTATCAGAGAGTGATAGTGAGCGTCAGAGAGTATCAGAGAGTGATAGTGAGTGTCAGAGTGAGATAGAGAGTTTCAGAGAGTGTGAGAGAATGTCAGAGAGTGATAGTGAGTGTCAGAGAGTGATAGTGAGTGTCTGAAAGTGTCTGAGAGTGATAGAGAGTGTCTGAGAGTGATAGAGACTGACAGAGAGTGATAGTGAGAGTCAGAGAGTGTCAGAGATAGATAGAGAGTGTCAGAGAGTGATAGTGAGTGTCAGAGAGTATCAGAGAGTGATAGTGTGTGTCTGAGAGTGATAGTGAGTGTCAGAGAGTAAGAGAGAGTGTCAGAGAGTGATAGAGAGTGTCAGAGAGTGTCAGAGAGTGTCAGAGAGTGTCAGAGAGTGATAGTGAGAGTGTCAGAGAGTGTCAGAGAGTGTTAGAGAGTTTCAGAGACTGTCAGAGAGTGATAGTGAGTGTCCGAGAGTGTCAGAGAGTGTCAGAGTGTGTCAGAGATTGATAGAGAGTGATAGAGAGTGATAGACAGTGTCAGAGAGTGTCGAAAGTGTCAGAGTGTGTCAGTGAGTGATATTGAGTGTCAGAGAGCATCAGAGAGTGTCAGAGAGTGACTGAGAGTATCAGAGAGTGTCAGAGAGTGATAGAGAGTGTCAGAGAGTGATAGTGATAGAGAGTGTCAGAGAGTGATAGAGAGTGTCAGAGAGTGATAGTAAGTGTCTGAGAGTGTCAGAGAGTGATAGAGAGTGTCAGACAGTGATAGTGTGTGTCAGAGAGTGTCAGAGAGTGATAGTGAGTGTCAGAGAGTGTCAGAGAGTGATAGAGAGTGTCAGAGAGTGATAGTGAATGTCAGAGAGAGTCAGAGAGTGATAGTGAGTGTCAGAGAGTGTCAGAGTGTGATAGTGAGTGTCTGAGAGTGTCAGAGAGTGCCAGAGAGTGATAGAGAGTTTCAGAGAGAGATAGAGAGTTTCAGAGAGTGTGCGAGAGTGTCAGAGAGCGATAGTGAGCGTCAGAGATTGATAGTGAGTATCTGAGAGTGTCTGAGAGTGATAGAGAGTGTCTGAGAGTGATAGAGAGTGTCAGAGGGAGATAGAGAGTGATAGAGAGTGTCAGAGAGAGATAGAGAGTATCAGAGAGTGATGGTGAGTGTCTGAGAATGTCAGAGAGTGATAGAGAGTGTCAGAGAGTGATAGAGAGTGTCAGAGAGAGATAGTGAGTGTCAGAGAGAGATAGTGAGTGTCAGAGAGTGTCAGAGAGTGATAGAGAGTGTTAAAGAGTGATAGAGAGTGTCAGAGAGTGATAGCGAGTGTCTGAGATTGTCTGAGAGTGATAGAGAGTATCAGAGAGTGACAGAGAGTGTCAGAGAGTGTCAGAGAGTGTCAGAGAGTGAAAGTGAGTGTCTGAGAGTGTCAGAGAGTGTCAGAGAGTGACAGAGACTGATAGAGAGTGTCAGATAGTGTCAGAGAGTGTCAGAGTGTGTCAGAGAGTGATAGTGAATGTCGGAGAGTGTCAGAGAGTGACAGCGAGTGTCCGAGAGTGTCAGAGAGTGTGAGAGAGTGATAGAGAGTGTCAGAGAGTGTCAGAGAGTGATAGTGATTGTCTGAGAGTGTCAGACAGTAATTGAGAGTGTCAGAGAGTGATAGTAAGTGTCTGAGAGTGTCAGAGAGTGATAGAGAGTGTCAGAGAGTGATAGAGAGTGTCAGAGAGTGTCAGAGAGTGATAGTGAGTGTCAGAGAGTGTCAGAGAGTGATAGTGAGTGTCAGAGAGTGTCAGAGAGTGTCAGAGAGTGTTAGTGTGTGTTAGAGAGTGTCAGAGAGTGTCAGAGAGTGACAGTGAGTGTCTCTGAGTGTCAGAGTGTGTCAGAGTGTGATAGAGAGTGAAAGAGTGTGTCAGAGAGTGTCAGAGAGTGATAGTGATTGTCTGAGATTGTCTGAGAGTGTCAGAGATTGATAGAGAGTGTGAGAGAGTGTGAGAGAGTGTCAGAGAGTGATAGTGAGTGTCTGAGAGTGTCAGAGAGTGATAGAGAGTGTCAGAGAGTGATCGAGAGTGTCAGAGAGTGATAGTGAGTGCAAGAGAGTGTCAGAGAGTGTCAGAGAGTAATAGAGAGTGTCAGAGAGTGATATTGAGTGTCAGAGAGTATCAGAGAGTGATAGTGAGTGTCAGAGAGTAATAGAGAGTGTCAGAGAGTGATAGAGAGTGTCAGAGAGTGTCAGAGAGTGTCAGAGAGTGATAGTGAGAGTGTCAGAGATTGTCAGAGAGTGTCAGAGAGTGTTAGTGTGTGTTAGAGAGTGTCAGAGAGTGTCAGAGAGTGACAGTGAGTGTCTCTGAGTGTCAGAGTGTGTCAGAGTGTGATAGAGAGTGAAAGAGTGTGTCAGAGAGTGTCAGAGAGTGATAGTGATTGTCTGAGATTGTCAGAGAGTGTCAGAGAGTGACAGTGAGTGTCAGAGAGTGTCAGAGAGTGATAGTGCGTGTCAGAGAGTGATAGAGAGTGTCAGAGAGAGTCAGAGAGTGACACTGAGTGTCTGAGAGTGTCAGAGTGTGTCAGAGAGTGATTGTGAGTGTCAGAGAGTGATAGTGCGTGTCAGAGAGTGATAGAGAGTGTCAGAGAGTATCAGAGAGTGATAGTGAGTGTCAGACAGTATCAGAGAGTGATAGTGAGTGTCTGAGAGTGGCTGAGAATGTCAGAGAGTGTCAGAGAGTGATAGAGAGTGTCAGAGAGTGTCAGGGAGTGATAGAGAGTGTCAGAGAGAGATAGAGAGTTTCAGAGAGTGTCCGAGATTGTCAGAGAGTGATAGTGAGTGTCAGAGAGTGATAGTGAGTGTCTGAGAGTGATAGAGAGTGTCTGAGAGTGGTAGAGAGTGTCAGAGAGTGATAGTGAGTGTCAGAGAGTGTCAGAGATTGATAGAGAGTATCAGAGAGTGATAGTGTGTATCAGAGAGTATCAGAGAGTGATAGTGAGTGTCTGAGAGTGTCAGAGAGTGTCAGAGGTTGTCAGAGGTTGTCAGAGAGTGATAGTGAGTGTATGAGAATGTCTGAGAGTGTCAGAGAGTGTTAGAGAGGGACAGAGAGTGTCAGAGAGAGATAGAGAGTGTCAGAGAGTGATAGTGAGTGTCTGAGAGTGTCAGAGAGTGTCAGAGGTTGTCAGAGGTTGTCAGAGAGTGATAGTGAGTGTATGAGAATGTCTGAGAGTGTCAGAGAGTGTCAGAGAGTGTTAGAGAGGGACAGAGAGTGTCTGAGAGAGATAGAGAGTGTCAGAGAGTGATAGTGAGTGTCAGAGAGTGTCAGAGATTGATAGAGAGTGTCAGAGAGTGATAGTGAGTGTCAGAGAGTATCAGAGAGTGATAGTGAGTGTCCGTGAGAGTCAGAGAGTGTCAGTGAGTGTCAGAGAGTGATAGAGAGTTTCAGAGAGTGATATAGAGTGTCAGAGAGTTATCGAGACTGTCAGAGAGTGATAATGAGTGACAGAGAGTGTCAGCGAGTGACAGAGCCTGTTAGAGATTGATAGTGAGAGTCAGAGAGTATCAGAGAGTGATAGTGTCAGAGAGTGTCAGAGAGTGTCAGAGAGTGATAGAGAGTTTCAGAGAGTGATAGAGAGTTTCAGAGAGTGTATGAGAGTGTCAGAGAGTGATACAGAGTGTCAGAGAGTTTCATTGAGTGTCCGAGAGTGTCAGAGAGTGATAGTGAGTGTCCGAGAGTGTCTGAGAATGTCAGAGAGTGTCAGAGAGTGATAGAGAGTGTCAGAGAGTGACAGTGAGTGTCAGAGAGTTTCAGAGAGTGACAGAGAGTGTCAGAGAGTGTCAGAGAGTGAAAGTGAGTGTCTGAGAGTGTCAGAGAGTGTCAGAGAGTGACAGAGACTGATAGAGAGTGTCAGAGAGTGTCAGAGAGTGTCAGAGTGTGTCAGAGAGTGATAGTGAGTGTCGGAGAGTGTCAGAGAGTGACAGTGAGTGTCCGAGAGTGTCAGAGAATGTCAGAGAGTGATAGTGAGTGTCAGAGAGTGTCAGAGAGTGATAGTGATTGTCTGAGAGTATCAGAGAGTGTCAGAGAGTGTCACAGAGTGTCTGAGTGATAGTGAGTGTCTGAGAGTGTCAGAGAGTGTCAGAGAGTGACAGTGAGTGTCTGACAGTGTCTGAGATTGATAGAGAGTGTCTGAGAGTGATAGAGTGTGTCAGAGAGATATAGTGAGTGTCAGAGAGAGATAGTGAGTGTCAGAGAGTGTCAGAGAGTGATAGAGAGTGATAGAGAGTTTCAGAGAGAGATAGAGAGTTTCAGAGAGTGTCAGAGAGTGTGAGAGAGTGTCAGTGAGTGATAGTGAGTGTCAGAGAGTGATAGTGAGTGTCTGAGAGTGTATGAGAGTGATAGACAGTGTCTGAGAGTGATAGAGTGTGTCAGAGAGAGATAGTGAGTGTCAGAGAGAGATAGTGAGTGTCAGAGAGTGTCAGAGAGTGATAGAGAGTGTTAAAGAGTGATAGAGAGTGTCAGAGAGAGATAGAGAGTGTCAGAGAGTGATAGTGAGTGTCTGAGAGTGTCTGAGAGTGATAGAGAGTATCAGAGAGTGACAGAGAGTGTCAGAGAGTGTCAGAGAGTGAAAGTGAGTGTCTGAGAGTGTCAGAGAGTGTCAGAGAGTGACAGAGACTGATAGAGAGTGTCAGAGAGTGTCAGAGTGTGTCAGAGATTGATAGTGAGTGTCGGAGAGTGTCAGAGAGTGACAGTGAGTGTCCGAGAGTGTCAGAGAGTGTGAGAGTGTGATAGAGAGTGTCAGAGAGTGTCAGAGAGTGATAGTGATTGTCTGAGAGTGTCAGACAGTAATTGAGAGTGTCAGAGAGTGATAGTAAGTGTCTGAGAGTGTCAGAGAGTGATAGAGAGTGTCAGAGAGTGATAGAGAGTGTCAGAGTGTGTCAGAGAGTGATAGTGAGTGTCAGAGAGTGTCAGAGAGTGATAGTGAGTGTCAGAGAGTATCAGAGAGTGTCAGAGAGTGTCACAGAGTGTCAGAGTGATAGTGAGTGTCAGAGAGTGTCAGAGAGTGTCAGAGAGTGTCAGAGAGTGATAGCGAGTGATCGAGAGTGTCAGAGAGTGTCAGAGTGTGATGGAGAGTGATAGAGAGTGTCAGAGAGTGTCAGAGTGTGATGGAGAGTGATAGAGAGTGTCAGAGAGTGACAGTGAGTGTCTGAGAGTGTCTGAGATTGATAGAGAGTGTCTGAGAGTGATAGAGTGTGTCAGAGAGATATAGTGAGTGTCAGAGAGAGATAGTGAGTGTCAGAGAGTGTCAGAGTGTGATAGAGAGTGATAGAGAGTTTCAGAGAGAGATAGAGAGTTTCAGAGAGTGTCAGAGAGTGTGAGAGAGTGTCAGAGAGTGATAGTGAGTGTCAGAGAGTGATAGTGAGTGTCTGAGAGAGTATGAGAGTGATAGAGAGTGTCTGAGAGTGATAGAGTGTGTCAGAGAGAGATAGTGATTGTCAGAGAGAGATAGTGAGTGTCAGAGAGTGTCAGAGAGTGATAGAGAGTGTTAAAGAGTGATAGAGAGTGTCAGAGAGAGATAGAGAGTGTCAGAGAGTGATAGTGAGTGTCTAGGAGTGTCTGAGAGTGATAGAGAGTATCAGAGAGTGATGGTGAGTGTCTGAGAATGTCAGAGAGTGATAGAGAGTGTCAGAGAGTGATAGAGAGTGTCAGAGAGTGATAGTGAGTGCCAGAGAGTGTCAGAGAGTGTCAGAGAGTGATATTGAGTGTCAGAGAGTATCAGAGAGTGATAGTGAGCGTCAGAGAGTATCAGAGAGTGATAGTGAGTGTCAGAGTGAGATAGAGAGTTTCAGAGAGTGTGAGAGAATGTCAGAGAGTGATAGTGAGTGTCAGAGAGTGATAGTGAGTGTCTGAAAGTGTCTGAGAGTGATAGAGAGTGTCTGAGAGTGATAGAGACTGACAGAGAGTGATAGTGAGAGTCAGAGAGTGTCAGAGATAGATAGAGAGTGTCAGAGAGTGATAGTGAGTGTCAGAGAGTATCAGAGAGTGATAGTGTGTGTCTGAGAGTGATAGTGAGTGTCAGAGAGTAAGAGAGAGTGTCAGAGAGTGATAGAGAGTGTCAGAGAGTGTCAGAGAGTGTCAGAGAGTGTCAGAGAGTGATAGTGAGAGTGTCAGAGAGTGTCAGAGAGTGTTAGAGAGTTTCAGAGACTGTCAGAGAGTGATAGTGAGTGTCCGAGAGTGTCAGAGAGTGTCAGAGTGTGTCAGAGATTGATAGAGAGTGATAGAGAGTGATAGACAGTGTCAGAGAGTGTCGAAAGTGTCAGAGTGTGTCAGTGAGTGATATTGAGTGTCAGAGAGCATCAGAGAGTGTCAGAGAGTGACTGAGAGTATCAGAGAGTGTCAGAGAGTGATAGAGAGTGTCAGAGAGTGATAGTGATAGAGAGTGTCAGAGAGTGATAGAGAGTGTCAGAGAGTGATAGTAAGTGTCTGAGAGTGTCAGAGAGTGATAGAGAGTGTCAGACAGTGATAGTGTGTGTCAGAGAGTGTCAGAGAGTGATAGTGAGTGTCAGAGAGTGTCAGAGAGTGATAGAGAGTGTCAGAGAGTGATAGTGAATGTCAGAGAGTGTCAGAGAGTGATAGTGAGTGTCAGAGAGTGTCAGAGTGTGATAGTGAGTGTCTGAGAGTGTCAGAGAGTGCCAGAGAGTGATAGAGAGTTTCAGAGAGAGATAGAGAGTTTCAGAGAGTGTGCGAGAGTGTCAGAGAGCGATAGTGAGCGTCAGAGATTGATAGTGAGTATCTGAGAGTGTCTGAGAGTGATAGAGAGTGTCTGAGAGTGATAGAGAGTGTCAGAGGGAGATAGTGAGTGTCAGAGAGTGTCAGAGAGAGATAGAGAGTGATAGAGAGTGTCAGAGAGAGATAGAGAGTATCAGAGAGTGATGGTGAGTGTCAGAGAGTGTCAGAGAGTGATATTGAGTGACAGAGAGTGTCAGAGATTGATAGAGAGTGTCAGACAGTGTCAGAGAGTGATAGAGAGTGAAGAGTGAGATAGAGAGTTTCAGAGAGTGTGAGAGAATGTCAGAGAGTGATAGTGAGTGTCAGAGAGTGATAGTGAGTGTCTGAAAGTGTCTGAGAGTGATAGAGAGTGTCTGAGAGTGATAGAGACTGTCAGAGAGTGATAGTGAGAGACAGAGAGTGTCAGAGATAGATAGAGAGTGTCAGAGAGTGATAGTGAGTGTCAGAGAGTATCAGAGAGTGATAGTGTGTGTCTGAGAGTGATAGTGAGTGTCAGAGAGTAAGAGAGAGTGTCAGAGAGTGATAGAGTGTGTCAGAGAGTGTCAGAGAGTGTCAGAGAGTGATAGTGAGAGTGTCAGAGTGTGTCAGAGATTGATAGAGAGTGATAGAGAGTGATAGAGAGTGTCAGAGAGTGTCGAAAGTGTCAGAGTGTGTCAGAGAGTGATATTGAGTGTCAGAGAGCATCAGAGAGTGTCAGAGAGTGACTGTAGGTATCAGAGAGTGTCAGAGAGTGATAGAGAGTGTCAGAGAGTGATAGTGATAGTCTGAGAGTGTCAGAGAGTGATAGAGAGTGTCAGAGAGTGATAGTAAGTGTCTGAGAGTGTCAGAGAGTGATAGAGAGTGTCAGACAGTCATAGTGCGTGTCAGAGAGTGTCAGAGAGTGATAGTGAGTGTCAGAGAGTGTCAGAGAGTGATAGAGAGTGTCAGAGAGTGATAGTGAGTGTCAGAGTGTGTCAGAGAGTGATAGTGATTGTCTGAGATTGTCAGAGATTTGTCAGAGAGAGACAGTGAGTGTCTGAGAGTGTCAGAGTGTGTCAGAGAGTGATTGTGAGTGTCAGAGAGTGTCAGAGAGTGATAGTGCGTTTCAGAGAGTGATAGAGAGTGTCAGAGAGTATCAGAGAGTTATAGTGAGTGTCAGAGAGTGTCAGAGAGTGATAGTGAGTGTCAGAGAGTGTCAGAGTGTGATAGTGAGTGTCTGAGAGTGTCAGAGTGTCAGAGAGTGATAGAGAGTTTCAGAGAGAGATAGAGAGTTTCCGAGAGTGTCAGAGAGTGTGCGAGAGTGTCAGAGAGCGATAGTGAGCGTCAGAGATTGATAGTGAGTGTCTGAGAGTGTCTGAGAGTGATAGAGAGAGTCTGAGAGTGATAGTGAGTGTCAGAGAGTGTCAGAGAGAGATAGAGAGTGATAGAGAGTGTCAGAGGGTGTGAGAGAGAGTCAGAGAGTGATAGTGAGTGTCTGAGAGTGTCAGAGAGTGATCGAGAGTGTCAGAGAGTGATAGAGAGTGTCAGAGAGTGATAGTGAGTGCAAGAGAGTGTCAGAGAGTGTCAGAGAGTGATAGAGAGTGTCAGAGAGTGATATTGAGTGTCAGAGAGTATCAGAGGGTGATAGTGAGCGTCATAGAGTATCAGAGAGTGATAGTGAGTGTCTGAGAGTGTCAGAGTGTGTCAGAGAGTCTCAGAGAGTGACAGAGAGTGTCAGACAGTGTCAGAGAGTGGTAGAGAGTGTCAGAGAGTGTCAGAGAGTGTCAGAGAGTGATAGAGAGTGTCAGAGAGAGATAGAGAGTTTCAGAGAGTGTCAGAGAGTGATAGTGAATGTCAGAGAGTGATAGTGATTGTCTGAGAGTGATAGAGAGTGTCTGAGAGTGATAGAGACTGTCAGAGAGTGATAGTGAGTGTCAGAGAGTGTCAGAGATAGATAGAGTGTGTCAGAGAGTGATAGTGAGTGTCAGAGAGTATCAGAGAGTGATAGTGAGTGTCTGAGAGTGATAGTGAGTGTCAGAGAGTAATAGAGAGTGTCAGAGAGTGAAAGAGAGTGTCAGAGAGTGTCAGAGAGCGTCAGAGAGTGATAGTGAGAGTGTCAGAGAGTGTCAGAGAGTGTCAGAGAGTGTTAGTGTGTGTTAGAGTGTGTCAGAGATTCTCAGAGAGTGATAGGGAGTGTCAGAGAGTGTCAGAGAGTGACAGAGTGTCTCTGAGTGTCAGAGTGTGTCAGAGTGTGATAGAGAGTGATAGAGTGTGTCAGAGAGTGTCAGAGAGTGATAGTGATTGTCTGAGATTGTCAGAGAGTGTCAGAGAGAGACAGTGAGTGTCTGAGAGTGTCAGAGAGTGTCAGAGAGTGATAGCGCGTTTCAGAGAGTGATAGAGAGTGTCAGAGAGTATCAGAGAGTTATAGTGAGTGTCAGAGAGTATCAGAGAGTGATCGGGAGTGTCAGAGAGTGATAGTGAGTGTCAGAGAGTGTCAGAGAGTGACAGTGAGTGTCTGAGTGTCAGAGTGTGTCAGAGTGTGATAGAGAGTGATAGAGTGTGTCAGAGTGTGCCAGAGAGTGATAGAGAGTGATAGAGAGTGTCAGAGAGAGTCAGAGAGTGACACTGAGTGTCTGAGAGCGTCAGGGTGTGTCAGAGAGTGATTGTGAGTGTCAGAGAGTGTCAGAGAGTGATAGTGCGTGTCAGAGATTAATAGAGAGTGTCAGAGAGTATCAGAGAGTGATAGTGAGTGTCAGACAGTATCAGAGAGTGATAGTGAGTGTCTGAGAGTCTCTGAGAGTGTCAGAGAGTGTCAGAGAGTGATAGAGTGTGTCA
This sequence comes from Heterodontus francisci, assembly GCF_036365525.1. NCBI lineage: Eukaryota > Metazoa > Chordata > Chondrichthyes > Heterodontiformes > Heterodontidae > Heterodontus > Heterodontus francisci. The sequence continues at coordinate 3,585,304 of NC_090411.1, read as the reverse complement.
GAGAGTGTCAGAGTGTGATAGAGAGTGTCAGAGAGTGATAAAGCGTTTCAGAGAGTGTCAGAGAGTGTGAGAGAGTGTCAGAGAGTGATAGTGAGTGTCAGAGAGTGATAGTGAGTGTCTGAGAGTGTCTGAGAGTGATAGAGAGTGTCTGAGAGTGATAGAGAGTGTCAGAGAGTGTTAATGAGTGTCAGAGAGTGTCAGAGAGTGTTAATGAGTGTCAGAGAGTGTCAGAGATTGATAGAGAGTATCAGAGAGAGATAGTGTGTATCAGAGAGTATCAGAGAGTGATAGTGAGTGTCTGAGAGTGTCTGAGAGTGTCAGAGACTGTCAGGGTTGTCAGAGGTGGTCAGAGAGTGATAGTGAGTGTATGAGAATGTCTGAGAGTGTCAGAGAGTGTCAGAGAGTGTCAGAGAGTGTTAGAGAGGGACAGAGAGTGTCAGAGAGAGATAGAGAGTGTCAGAGAGTGATAGTGATTGTCAGAGAGTGTCAGAGATTGATAGAGAGAGTCAGAGAGTGATAGTGAGTGTCAGAGAGTATCAGAGAGTGATAGTGAGTGTCCGTGAGTGTCAGAGAGTGTCAGAGAGTGTCAGGGAGAGTCAGATAGTGTCAGAGAGTGTCAGAGAGTGTAAGAGAGTGATAGAGAGTTTCAGAGAGTGATATCGAGTGTCAGAGAGTTATCAAGACTCTCAGAGAGTGATAATGAGTGACAGAGAGTGTCAGCGAGTGACAGAGACTGTCAGAGAGTGATAGTGAGAGTCAGAGAGTATCAGAGAGTGATAGTGTCAGAGAGTGTCAGAGAGTGATAGTGAGTGTATGAGAGTGTCAGAGAGTGTCAGAGAGTTTCAGAGAGTGTCAGAGAGTGATAGAGAGTGTCAGAGAGTTTTATTGAGTGTCCGAGAGTGTCAGAGAGTGATAGTGAGTGTCCGAGAGTGTCTGAGAATGTCAGAGAGTGTCAGAGAGTGATAGAGAGTGTCAGAGAGTCTCAGAGAGTGATAGTGAGTGTCAGAGAGTTTCAGAGAGTGACAGAGAGTGTCAGAGAGTGTCAGAGAGTGTCAGAGAGTGAAAGTGAGTGTCTGAGAATGTCAGAGAGTGATAGAGAGTGATAGAGAGTGTCAGAGAGTGTCAGAGTGTGATAGAGAGTGATAGAGAGTGTCAGAGAGTGTCAGAGTGTGTCAGAGAGTGTCAGTGAGTGTCAGAGAGTGACAGAGTGTGTCAGAGAGTGACAGAGACTGCTAGAGAGTTTCAGAGAGTGTCAGAGAGTGTCAGAGTGTGTCAGAGCGTGATAGTGAGTGTCGGAGAGTGTCAGAGAGTGACAGTGAGTGTCAGAGAGTGAAAGTGAGAGTCAGAGAGTGTCAGAGAGTGATAGTGAGTGTCAGAGAGTGTCAGAGAGAGATAGTGATTGTCTGAGAGTGTTAGAGAGTGTCAGAGAGTGTAAGAGAGTGATAGAGAGTGTCAGAGAGTGTCAGAGAGTGATAGTGATAGTCTGAGAGTGTCAGAGAGTGATTGAGAGAGTCAGAGAGTGATAGTAAGTGTTTGAGAGTGTCAGAGAGTGATAGAGAGTGTCAGAGAGTGTCAGAGAGTGAAAGTGAGTGTCAGAGAGTGTCAGAGAGTGATAGTGAGTGTCAGAGAGTATCAGAGAGTGTCAGAGAGTGTCACAGAGTGTCAGAGTGATAGTGAGTGTCTGAGAGTGTCAGAGAGTGTCAGAGAGTGATAGAGAGTGATAGAGAGTGTCAGAGAGTGTCAGAGTGTGATAGAGAGTGATAGAGAGTGTCAGAGAGTGTCAGAGTGTGTCAGAGAGTGTCAGTGAGTGTCAGAGAGTGACAGAGTGTGTCAGAGAGTGATAGTGAGTGTCTGTGAGTGTCTGAGAGTATGAGAGAGTGTCAGAGAGTGATAGAGAGTAATGGAGAGTGTCAGAGAGTGTCAGAGAGTGATAGTGATTGTCTCAGAGTGTCAGAGAGTGATAGAGAGTCTCAGAGAGTGATAGAGTGTGTCAGACAGTGATAGTGAGTGTCAGAGAGTGACAGAGAGTGATAGAGAGTGTCATAGAGTGATAGTGAGTGTCAGAGAGTATCAGAGAATGATAGTGAGTGTCTGAGAGTGTCTGAGCGTGTCAGAGAGTGTCAGAGAGTGTCAGAGATTGATAGAGAATTTCAGAGAGAGGCAGAGAGTTTCAGCGAGAATGTGAGAGAGTGTCAGAGAGTGATAGTGAGTGTCAGAGAGTGATAGTGAGTGTCTGAGAGTGTCAGAGAGAGATAGAGAGTGTCAGAGAGTGATGGTGAGTGTCTGAGAGTGTCTGAGAGTGATAGAGAGTGTCAGAGAGTGATCGAGAGTGTCAGAGAGTGATAGTGAGCGTAAGAGAGTATCAGAGAGTGATAGTGAGTGTCTGAGAGTCTCTGAGAGTGATAGAGAGTGTCAGAGAGTGTCAGAGAGTATTAGAGAGTGTCAAAGAGTGTCAGAGAGTGTGAGAGAGTGTCAGAGGGGGATAGTGAGTGTCTGAGAGTGTGAGAGAGGGATAGTGAGTGTCTGAGAGTGTCAGAGATTGATAGAGAGTGTCAGAGAGTGATAGTGAGTGCCAGCGATTGTCAGAGAGTGTCAGAGAGTGTCAGAGAGTGATAGAGAGTCTCAGAGAGTGTGAGAGAGTGTCAGCGAGTGATAGTGAGTGTCTGAGAGTGTCAGAGAGTGTTAGAGAGTGTCAGAGAGTGATCGAGAGTGTCAGAGAGTGATAGTGAGTGCCAGAGAGTGTCAGAGAGTGTCAGAGAGTGATAGAGAGTGTCAGAGTGTGATATTGAGTGTCAGAGAGTATCAGAGAGTGATAGTGAGCGTAAGAGAGTATCAGAGAGTGATAGTGAGTGTCTGAGAGTCTCTGAGAGTGATAGAGAGTGTCAGAGAGTGTCAGAGAGTGTCAGAGAGTATTAGAGAGTGTCAGAGAGTGTCAGAGAGTGTGAGAGAGTGTCAGAGAGGGATAGTGAGTGTCTGAGAGTGTCAGAGATTGATAGAGAGTGTCAGAGATTGATAGTGAGTGCCAGCGAGTGTCAGAGAGTGTCAAAGAGTGTCAGAGAGTGATAGAGAGTGTCAGAGGGTGATAGTGAGTGTCTGAGAGTGTCTGAGAGTGATAGAGAGTGTCTGAGAGTGATAGAGAGTGTCAGAGAGTGATAGTGAGTGTCAGAGAGTATCAGGGAGTGATAGTGAGTGTCTGAGATTGATAGTGAGTGTCAGAGAGTGTCAGAGAGCGTCAGAGAGTGATAGTGAGAGTGTCAGAGAGTGTCAGAGTGTGTCAGAGAGTGTTAGAGAGTGTTAGAGAGTGATAGAAAGTGTCAGAGAGTGATAGAGAGTGTCAGAGAGTGTCAGAGAGTGTCAGAGAGTGATAGAGAGTGATAGAGTGTGTCAAAGAGTGTCAGAGAGTGATAGTGATTGTCTGAGAGTGTCAGAGAGTGTCAGAGTGTGACACTGAGTGTCTGAGAGTGATAGTGAGTGTCAGAGAGTGTCAGAGAGGTAGTGATTGTCTGAGAGTGTTAGAGAGTGTCAGAGAGTGTAAGAGAGTGATAGAGAGTGTCAGAGAGTGTCAGAGAGTGATAGTGATAGTCTGAGAGTGTCAGAGAGTGATTGAGAGAGTCAGAGAGTGATAGTAAGTGTTTGAGAGTGTCAGAGAGTGATAGAGAGTGTCAGAGAGTTTCAGAGAGTGAAAGTGAGTGTCAGAGAGTGTCAGAGAGTGATAGTGAGTGTCAGAGAGTATCAGAGAGTGTCAGAGAGTGTCACAGAGTGTCAGAGTGATAGTGAGTGTCTGAGAGTGTCAGAGAGTGTCAGAGAGTGATAGAGAGTGATAGAGAGTGTCAGAGAGTGTCAGAGAGTGTCAGAGTGTGATAGAGAGTGATAGAGAGTGTCAGAGAGTGTCAGAGTGTGTCAGAGAGTGTCAGTGAGTGTCAGAGAGTGACAGAGTGTGTCAGAGAGTGATAGTGAGTGTCTGTGAGTGTCTGAGAGTATGAGAGAGTGTCAGAGAGTGATAGAGAGTAATGGAGAGTGTCAGAGAGTGTCAGAGAGTGATAGTGATTGTCTCAGAGTGTCAGAGAGTGATAGAGAGTCTCAGAGAGTGATAGAGTGTGTCAGACAGTGATAGTGAGTGTCAGAGAGTGACAGAGAGTGATAGAGAGTGTCATAGAGTGATAGTGAGTGTCAGAGAGTATCAGAGAATGATAGTGAGTGTCTGAGAGTGTCTGAGCGTGTCAGAGAGTGTCAGAGAGTGTCAGAGATTGATAGAGAATTTCAGAGAGAGGCAGAGAGTTTCAGCGAGAATGTGAGAGAGTGTCAGAGAGTGATAGTGAGTGTCAGAGAGTGATAGTGAGTGTCTGAGAGTGTCAGAGAGAGATAGAGAGTGTCAGAGAGTGATGGTGAGTGTCTGAGAGTGTCTGAGAGTGATAGAGAGTGTCAGAGAGTGATCGAGAGTGTCAGAGAGTGATAGTGAGCGTAAGAGAGTATCAGAGAGTGATAGTGAGTGTCTGAGAGTCTCTGAGAGTGATAGAGAGTGTCAGAGAGTGTCAGAGAGTATTAGAGAGTGTCAAAGAGTGTCAGAGAGTGTGAGAGAGTGTCAGAGGGGGATAGTGAGTGTCTGAGAGTGTGAGAGAGGGATAGTGAGTGTCTGAGAGTGTCAGAGATTGATAGAGAGTGTCAGAGAGTGATAGTGAGTGCCAGCGAGTGTCAGAGAGTGTCAGAGAGTGTCAGAGAGTGATAGAGAGTCTCAGAGAGTGTGAGAGAGTGTCAGCGAGTGATAGTGAGTGTCTGAGAGTGTCAGAGAGTGTTAGAGAGTGTCAGAGAGTGATCGAGAGTGTCAGAGAGTGATAGTGAGTGCCAGAGAGTGTCAGAGAGTGTCAGAGAGTGATAGAGAGTGTCAGAGTGTGATATTGAGTGTCAGAGAGTATCAGAGAGTGATAGTGAGCGTAAGAGAGTATCAGAGAGTGATAGTGAGTGTCTGAGAGTCTCTGAGAGTGATAGAGAGTGTCAGAGAGTGTCAGAGAGTTTCAGAGAGTATTAGAGAGTGTCAGAGAGTGTCAGAGAGTGTGAGAGAGTGTCAGAGAGGGATAGTGAGTGTCTGAGAGTGTCAGAGATTGATAGAGAGTGTCAGAGATTGATAGTGAGTGCCAGCGAGTGTCAGAGAGTGTCAGAGAGTGTCAGAGAGTGATAGAGAGTGTCAGAGGGTGATAGTGAGTGTCTGAGAGTGTCTGAGAGTGATAGAGAGTGTCTGAGAGTGATAGAGAGTGTCAGAGAGTGATAGTGAGTGTCAGAGAGTATCAGGGAGTGATAGTGAGTGTCTGAGATTGATAGTGAGTGTCAGAGAGTGTCAGAGAGCGTCAGAGAGTGATAGTGAGAGTGTCAGAGAGTGTCAGAGTGTGTCAGAGAGTGTTAGAGAGTGTTAGAGAGTGATAGAAAGTGTCAGAGAGTGATAGAGAGTGTCAGAGAGTGTCAGAGAGTGTCAGAGAGTGATAGAGAGTGATAGAGTGTGTCAAAGAGTGTCAGAGAGTGATAGTGATTGTCTGAGAGTGTCAGAGAGTGTCAGAGTGTGACACTGAGTGTCTGAGAGTTTCCGAGTGTGTCAGAGAGTGATAGAGAGTGATAGAGAGTGTCAGAGAGAGTCAGAGAGTGACACTGAGTGTCTGAGAGTGTCAGTGTGTGTCAGAGAGTGACAGAGAGTGTCAGAGTGTATCAGAGAGTGATAGAGAGTGTCAGAGAGTGATAGAGAGTTTCAGAGAGTGTCAGAGAGTGTCAGACAGTGTGAGAGAGTGTCAGAGAGTGACAGTGAGTGTCAGAGACTGACAGTGAGTGTCTGAGAGTGTCTGAGAGTGATAGAGAGTGATAGAGAGTGATAGAGAGTGTCAGAGATTGATAGAGAGTTTCAGAGAGTGATAGAGAGTTTCAGAGAGTGTCAGAGAGTGATAGAGAGTTTCAGAGAGTGTCAGAGAGTGTGAGAGAGTGTCAGACAGTGTGAGAGAGTGTCAGAGAGTGACAGTGAGTGTCAGAGAGTGACAGTAAGTGTCTGAGAGTGATAGAGAGTGATAGAGAGTGTCAGAGATTGATAGAGAGTATCAGTGAGTGATAGTGTGTGTCAGAGAGTATCAGAGAGTGATAATGAGTGTATGAGAATGTCTGAGAGTTTCAGAGAGTGTCAGAGAGAGTTAGAGAGGGACAGAGAGTGTCAGAGAGAGATAGAGAGTGTCAGGGAGTGATAGCGAGTGTCAGAGAGTGTCAGAGAGTGTCAGAGATTGATAAAGAGTATCAGAGAGTGATAGTGAGTGTCAGAGAGTATCAGAGAGTGATAGTGAGTGTCCGAAAGTGTCAGAGAGTGTCAGGGAGAGTCAGAGAGAGTCAGAGAGTGTCAGAGAGTGTCAGAGAGTGATAGAGAGTTTCAGAGACAGACAGAGAGTTTCAGAGAATCTCAGAGAGTGTGAGAGAGTGTCAGAGAGTGATAGTGAGTGTCTGAGAGTGATAGAGAGTGTCAGGGAGTGTCAGAGATTGTGAGAGAATGTCAGAGAGTGTCAGAGAGAGATAGAGAGTGTCAGAGAGTGATAGTGAGTGTCTGAGAGTGATAGAGAGTGGCACAGAGTGATAGACAGTGTCAGAGAGTGTGAGCTAGTGTCAGAGAGTGATAGTGAGTGTCTGAGAGTGTCAGAGAGTGATAGAGATTGTCAGAGAGTGATAGAGAGAGTCAGAGAGTGATAGTGAGTGCCAGCGAGTATCAGAGAGTGTCAGAGAGTGTCAGAGAGTGATAGAGAGTGTCAGAGAGTGATATTGAGTGTCAGAGAGTATCAGAGAGTGATAGTGAGCGTCAGAGAGTATCAGTGAGTGATAGTGAGTGTCTGAGAGTGTCTGAGAGTGATAGAGAGTGTCAGAGAGTATTAGAGAGTGTCAGAGAGTGTGAGAGAGTGTCAGAGAGTGATAGTGAGTGTCAGAGAGTGATAGTGAGTGTCTGAGAGTGTCTGAGAGTGATAGCGAGTGATAGAGTGTGATAGAGAGTGTCAGAGAGAGATAGAGAGTGTCAGAGAGTGATAGTGAGAGTCTGAGCGCGTCTGAGAGTGATAGAGAGTATCAAAGAGTGATAGTAAGTGTCTGAGAGTGTCAGAGAGTGATAGAGAGTGTCAGAGAGTGATAGTGAGTGCCAGAGAGTGTCAGAGAGTGTCAGAGAGTGTCAGAGAGTGATAGAGAGTGTCAGAGAGCGATATTGAGTGTCAGAGAGTATCTGAGAGTGATAGTGTGCGTCAGAGAGTATCAGAGAGTGATAGTGAGTGTCTGAGATTGTCTGAAAGTGTCAGAGAGTGTCAGAGGGTGATAGTGAGTGTCAGAGAGTGATAGAGAGTGTCAGAGAGTGATAGTGAGTGCCAGAGAGTGTCAGAGAGTGTCAGAAAGTGATAGAGAGTGTCAGAGAGTGATATTGAGTGTCAGAGAGTATCAGAGAGTGATAGTGAGCGTAAGAGAGTATCAGAGAGTGATAGTGAGTGTCTGAGAGTGTCTGAGAGTGATAGAGAGTGTCAGAGAGTGTCAGAGAGTGTCAGAGAGTATTAGAGAGTATTAGAGAGTGTCAGAGAGTGTCAGAGAGTGTGAGAGAGTGTCAGAGAGGGATAGTGAGTGTCTGAGAGTGTCAGAGAGTGTGAGAGAGTGTCAGAGAGGGATAGTGAGTGTCTGAGAGTGTCAGAGAGTGATAGAGAGTGTCAGAGAGTGATAGTGATTGCCAGCGAGTGTCAGAGAGTGTCAGAGAGTGATAGAGAGTGTCAGAGAGTGATAGTGAGTGTTTGAGAGTGTCTGAGAGTGATAGAGAGTGTCTGAGAGTGATAGAGACTGTCAGAGAGTGATAGTGAGTGTCAGAGAGTGTCAGACATAGATAGAGAGTGTCAGAGAGTGATAGTGAGTGTCAGAGAGTATCAGGTAGTGATAGTGAGTGTCTGAGAGTGATAGTGAGTGTCAGAGAGTGTCAGAGAGCGTCAGAGAGTGATAGTGAGAGTGTCAGAGAGTGTCAGAGAGTGTCAGAGAGTGTTAGAGAGTGTTAGAGAGTGTCAGAGAGTGTCAGAGAGTGATAGGGAGTGTCAGAGAGTGATAGTGAGTGTCCGAGAGTGTCAGAGAGTGTCAGAGTATGTCAGAGATTGATAGAAAGTGTCAGAGAGTGATAGAAAGTGTCAGAGAGTGATAGAGAGTGTCAGAGAGTGTCTGAGAGTGACAGTGAGTGTCTCTGAGTGTCAGAGTGTGTCAGAGAGTGTCAGAGTGTGATAGAGAGTGTCAGAGAGTGATAAAGCGTTTCAGAGAGTGTCAGAGAGTGTGAGAGAGTGTCAGAGAGTGATAGTGAGTGTCAGAGAGTGTTAATGAGTGTCAGAGAGTGTCAGAGATTGATAGAGTGTATCAGAGAGAGATAGTGTGTATCAGAGATTATCAGAGAGTGATAGTGAGTGTCTGAGAGTGTCTGAGAGTGTCAGAGACTGTCAGGGTTGTCAGAGGTTGTCAGAGAGTGATAGTGAGTGTATGAGAATGTCTGAGAGTGTCAGAGAGTGTCAGAGAGTGTCAGAGAGTGTTAGAGAGGGACAGAGAGTGTCAGAGAGAGATAGAGAGTGTCAGAGAGTGATAGTGAGTGTCAGAGAGTGTCAGAGATTGATAGAGAGAGTCAGAGAGTGATAGTGAGTGTCAGAGAGTATCAGAGAGTGATAGTGAGTGTCCGTGAGTGTCAGAGAGTGTCAGAGAGTGTCAGGGAGAGTCAGATAGTGTCAGAGAGTGTCAGAGAGTGTAAGAGAGTGATAGAGAGTTTCAGAGAGTGATATAGAGTGTCAGAGAGTTATCAAGACTGTCAGAGAGTGATAATGAGTGACAGAGAGTGTCAGCGAGTGACAGAGACTGTCAGAGAGTGATAGTGAGAGTCAGAGAGTATCAGAGAGTGATAGTGTCAGAGAGTGTCAGAGAGTGTCAGAGAGTGATAGTGAGTGTATGAGAGTGTCAGAGAGTGTCAGAGAGTTTCAGAGAGTGTCAGAGAGTGATAGAGAGTGTCAGAGAGTTTTATTGAGTGTCCGAGAGTGTCAGAGAGTGATAGTGAGTGTCCGAGAGTGTCTGAGAATGTCAGAGAGTGTCAGAGAGTGATAGAGAGTGTCAGAGAGTCTCAGAGAGTGATAGTGAGTGTCAGAGAGTTTCAGAGAGTGACAGAGAGTGTCAGAGAGTGTCAGAGAGTGAAAGTGAGTGTCTGAGAATGTCAGAGAGTGATAGAGAGTGATAGAGAGTGTCAGAGAGTGTCAGAGTGTGATAGAGAGTGATAGAGAGTGTCAGAGAGTGTCAGAGTGTGTCAGAGAGTGTCAGTGAGTGTCAGAGAGTGACAGAGTGTGTCAGAGAGTGACAGAGACTGCTAGAGAGTTTCAGAGAGTGTCAGAGAGTGTCAGAGTGTGTCAGAGCGTGATAGTGAGTGTTGGAGAGTGTCAGAGAGTGACAGTGAGTGTCAGAGAGTGACAGTGAGAGTCAGAGAGTGTCAGAGAGTGTCAGAGAGTGATAGTGAGTGTCAGAGAGTGTCAGAGAGAGATAGTGATTGTCTGAGAGTGTTAGAGAGTGTCAGAGAGTGTAAGAGAGTGATAGAGAGTGTCAGAGAGTGTCAGAGAGTGATAGTGATAGTCTGAGAGTGTCAGAGAGTGATTGAGAGAGTCAGAGAGTGATAGTAAGTGTTTGAGAGTGTCAGAGAGTGATAGAGAGTGTCAGAGAGTGTCAGAGAGTGATAGTGAGTGTCAGAGAGTGTCAGAGAGTGATAGTGAGTGTCAGAGAGTATCAGAGAGTGTCAGAGAGTGTCACAGAGTGTCAGAGTGATAGTGAGTGTCTGAGAGTGTCAGAGAGTGTCAGAGAGTGATAGAGAGTGATAGAGAGTGTCAGAGAGTGTCAGAGTGTGATAGAGAGTGATAGAGAGTGTCAGAGAGTGTCAGAGTGTGTCAGAGAGTGTCAGTGAGTGTCAGAGAGTGACAGAGTGTGTCAGAGAGTGATAGTGAGTGTCTGTGAGTGTCTGAGAGTATGAGAGAGTGTCAGAGAGTGATAGAGAGTAATGGAGAGTGTCAGAGAGTGTCAGAGAGTGATAGTGATTGTCTCAGAGTGTCAGAGAGTGATAGAGAGTCTCAGAGAGTGATAGAGTCTGTCAGACAGTGATAGTGAGTGTCAGAGAGTGACAGAGAGTGATAGAGAGTGTCATAGAGTGATAGTGAGTGTCAGAGAGTATCAGAGAATGATAGTGAGTGTCTGAGAGTGTCTGAGCGTGTCAGAGAGTGTCAGAGAGTGTCAGAGATTGATAGAGAATTTCAGAGAGAGGCAGAGAGTTTCAGCGAGAATGTGAGAGAGTGTCAGAGAGTGATAGTGAGTGTCAGAGAGTGATAGTGAGTGTCTGAGAGTGTCAGAGAGAGATAGAGAGTGTCAGAGAGTGATGGTGAGTGTCTGAGAGTGTCTGAGAGTGATAGAGAGTGTCAGAGAGTGATCGAGAGTGTCAGAGAGTGATAGTGAGCGTAAGAGAGTATCAGAGAGTGATAGTGAGTGTCTGAGAGTCTCTGAGAGTGATAGAGAGTGTCAGAGAGTGTCAGAGTGTATTAGAGAGTGTCAAAGAGTGTCAGAGAGTGTGAGAGAGTGTCAGAGGGGGAAAGTGAGTGTCTGAGAGTGTGAGAGAGGGATAGTGAGTGTCTGAGAGTGTCAGAGATTGATAGAGAGTGTCAGAGAGTGATAGTGAGTGCCAGCGAGTGTCAGAGAGTGTCAGAGAGTGTCAGAGAGTGATAGAGAGTCTCAGAGAGTGTGAGAGAGTGTCAGCGAGTGATAGTGAGTGTCTGAGAGTGTCAGAGAGTGTTAGAGAGTGTCAGAGAGTGATCGAGAGTGTCAGAGAGTGATAGTGAGTGCCAGAGAGTGTCAGAGAGTGTCAGAGAGTGATAGAGAGTGTCAGAGTGTGATATTGAGTGTCAGAGAGTATCAGAGAGTGATAGTGAGCGTAAGAGAGTATCAGAGAGTGATAGTGAGTGTCTGAGAGTCTCTGAGAGTGATAGAGAGTGTCAGAGAGTGTCAGAGAGTGTCAGAGAGTATTAGAGAGTGTCAGAGAGTGTCAGAGAGTGTGAGAGAGTGTCAGAGAGGGATAGTGAGTGTCTGAGAGTGTCAGAGATTGATAGAGAGTGTCAGAGATTGATAGTGAGTGCCAGCGAGTGTCAGAGAGTGTCAGAGAGTGTCAGAGAGTGATAGAGAGTGTCAGAGGGTGATAGTGAGTGTCTGAGAGTGTCTGAGAGTGATAGAGAGTGTCTGAGAGTGATAGAGAGTGTCAGAGAGTGATAGTGAGTGTCAGAGAGTATCAGGGAGTGATAGTGAGTGTCTGAGATTGATAGTGAGTGTCAGAGAGTGTCAGAGAGCGTCAGAGAGTGATAGTGAGAGTGTCAGAGAGTGTCAGAGTGTGTCAGAGAGTGTTAGAGAGTGTTAGAGAGTGATAGAAAGTGTCAGAGAGTGATAGAGAGTGTCAGAGAGTGTCAGAGAGTGTCAGAGAGTGATAGAGAGTGATAGAGTGTGTCAAAGAGTGTCAGAGAGTGATAGTGATTGTCTGAGAGTGTCAGAGAGTGTCAGAGTGTGACACTGAGTGTCTGAGAGTGATAGTGAGTGTCAGAGAGTGTCAGAGAGAGATAGTGATTGTCTGAGAGTGTTAGAGAGTGTCAGAGAGTGTAAGAGAGTGATAGGGAGTGTCAGAGAGTGTCAGAGAGTGATAGTGATAGTCTGAGAGTGTCAGAGAGTGATTGAGAGAGTCAGAGAGTGATAGTAAGTGTTTGAGAGTGTCAGAGAGTGATAGAGAGTGTCAGAGAGTGTCAGAGAGTGATAGTGAGTGTCAGAGAGTGTCAGAGAGTGATAGTGAGTGTCAGAGAGTATCAGAGAGTGTCAGAGAGTGTCACAGAGTGTCAGAGTGATAGTGAGTGTCAGAGAGTGTCAGTGAGTGTCAGAGAGTGACAGAGTGTGTCAGAGAGTGTCAGAGAGTGATAGTGAGTGTCAGAGAGTGTCAGAGAGTGATAGTGAGTGTCAGAGAGTATCAGAGAGTGTCAGAGAGTGTCACAGAGTGTCAGAGTGATAGTGAGTGTCTGAGAGTGTCAGAGAGTGTCAGAGAGTGATAGAGAGTGATAGAGAGTGTCAGAGAGTGTCAGAGTGTGATAGAGAGTGATAGAGAGTATCAGAGAGTGATAGTGAGTGTCTGAGAGTCTCTGAGAGTGATAGAGAGTGTCAGAGAGTGTCAGAGTGTATTAGAGAGTGTCAAAGAGTGTCAGAGAGTGTGAGAGAGTGTCAGAGGGGGAAAGTGAGTGTCTGAGAGTGTGAGAGAGGGATAGTGAGTGTCTGAGAGTGTCAGAGATTGATAGAGAGTGTCAGAGAGTGATAGTGAGTGCCAGCGAGTGTCAGAGAGTGTCAGAGAGTGTCAGAGAGTGATAGAGAGTCTCAGAGAGTGTGAGAGAGTGTCAGCGAGTGATAGTGAGTGTCTGAGAGTGTCAGAGAGTGTTAGAGAGTGTCAGAGAGTGATCGAGAGTGTCAGAGAGTGATAGTGAGTGCCAGAGAGTGTCAGAGAGTGTCAGAGAGTGATAGAGAGTGTCAGAGTGTGATATTGAGTGTCAGAGAGTATCAGAGAGTGATAGTGAGCGTAAGAGAGTATCAGAGAGTGATAGTGAGTGTCTGAGAGTCTCTGAGAGTGATAGAGAGTGTCAGAGAGTGTCAGAGAGTGTCAGAGAGTATTAGAGAGTGTCAGAGAGTGTCAGAGAGTGTGAGAGAGTGTCAGAGAGGGATAGTGAGTGTCTGAGAGTGTCAGAGATTGATAGAGAGTGTCAGAGATTGATAGTGAGTGCCAGCGAGTGTCAGAGAGTGTCAGAGAGTGTCAGAGAGTGATAGAGAGTGTCAGAGGGTGATAGTGAGTGTCTGAGAGTGTCTGAGAGTGATAGAGAGTGTCTGAGAGTGATAGAGAGTGTCAGAGAGTGATAGTGAGTGTCAGAGAGTATCAGGGAGTGATAGTGAGTGTCTGAGATTGATAGTGAGTGTCAGAGAGTGTCAGAGAGCGTCAGAGAGTGATAGTGAGAGTGTCAGAGAGTGTCAGAGTGTGTCAGAGAGTGTTAGAGAGTGTTAGAGAGTGATAGAAAGTGTCAGAGAGTGATAGAGAGTGTCAGAGAGTGTCAGAGAGTGTCAGAGAGTGATAGAGAGTGATAGAGTGTGTCAAAGAGTGTCAGAGAGTGATAGTGATTGTCTGAGAGTGTCAGAGAGTGTCAGAGTGTGACACTGAGTGTCTGAGAGTGATAGTGAGTGTCAGAGAGTGTCAGAGAGAGATAGTGATTGTCTGAGAGTGTTAGAGAGTGTCAGAGAGTGTAAGAGAGTGATAGGGAGTGTCAGAGAGTGTCAGAGAGTGATAGTGATAGTCTGAGAGTGTCAGAGAGTGATTGAGAGAGTCAGAGAGTGATAGTAAGTGTTTGAGAGTGTCAGAGAGTGATAGAGAGTGTCAGAGAGTGTCAGAGAGTGATAGTGAGTGTCAGAGAGTGTCAGAGAGTGATAGTGAGTGTCAGAGAGTATCAGAGAGTGTCAGAGAGTGTCACAGAGTGTCAGAGTGATAGTGAGTGTCAGAGAGTGTCAGTGAGTGTCAGAGAGTGACAGAGTGTGTCAGAGAGTGTCAGAGAGTGATAGTGAGTGTCAGAGAGTGTCAGAGAGTGATAGTGAGTGTCAGAGAGTATCAGAGAGTGTCAGAGAGTGTCACAGAGTGTCAGAGTGATAGTGAGTGTCTGAGAGTGTCAGAGAGTGTCAGAGAGTGATAGAGAGTGATAGAGAGTGTCAGAGAGTGTCAGAGTGTGATAGAGAGTGATAGAGAGTGTCAGAGAGTGTCAGAGTGTGTCAGAGAGTGTCAGTGAGTGTCAGAGAGTGACAGAGTGTGTCAGAGAGTGATAGTGAGTGTCTGTGAGTGTCTGAGAGTGATAGAGAGTGTCAGAGAGTGTCAGAGAGTGTCAGAGAGTATTAGAGAGTGTCAGAGAGTGTCAGAGAGTGTGAGAGAGTGTCAGAGAGGGATAGTGAGTGTCTGAGAGTGTCAGAGATTGATAGAGAGTGTCAGAGATTGATAGTGAGTGCCAGCGAGTGTCAGAGAGTGTCAGAGAGTGTCAGAGAGTGATAGAGAGTGTCAGAGGGTGATAGTGAGTGTCTGAGAGTGTCTGAGAGTGATAGAGAGTGTCTGAGAGTGATAGAGAGTGTCAGAGAGTGATAGTGAGTGTCAGAGAGTATCAGGGAGTGATAGTGAGTGTCTGAGATTGATAGTGAGTGTCAGAGAGTGTCAGAGAGCGTCAGAGAGTGATAGTGAGAGTGTCAGAGAGTGTCAGAGTGTGTCAGAGAGTGTTAGAGAGTGTTAGAGAGTGATAGAAAGTGTCAGAGAGTGATAGAGAGTGTCAGAGAGTGTCAGAGAGTGTCAGAGAGTGATAGAGAGTGATAGAGTGTGTCAAAGAGTGTCAGAGAGTGATAGTGATTGTCTGAGAGTGTCAGAGAGTGTCAGAGTGTGACACTGAGTGTCTGAGAGTGATAGTGAGTGTCAGAGAGTGTCAGAGAGAGATAGTGATTGTCTGAGAGTGTTAGAGAGTGTCAGAGAGTGTAAGAGAGTGATAGGGAGTGTCAGAGAGTGTCAGAGAGTGATAGTGATAGTCTGAGAGTGTCAGAGAGTGATTGAGAGAGTCAGAGAGTGATAGTAAGTGTTTGAGAGTGTCAGAGAGTGATAGAGAGTGTCAGAGAGTGTCAGAGAGTGATAGTGAGTGTCAGAGAGTGTCAGAGAGTGATAGTGAGTGTCAGAGAGTATCAGAGAGTGTCAGAGAGTGTCACAGAGTGTCAGAGTGATAGTGAGTGTCTGAGAGTGTCAGAGAGTGTCAGAGAGTGATAGAGAGTGATAGAGAGTGTCAGAGAGTGTCAGAGTGTGATAGAGAGTGATAGAGAGTGTCAGAGAGTGTCAGAGTGTGTCAGAGAGTGTCAGTGAGTGTCAGAGAGTGACAGAGTGTGTCAGAGAGTGATAGTGAGTGTCTGTGAGTGTCTGAGAGTATGAGAGAGTGTCAGAGAGTGATAGAGAGTAATGGAGAGTGTCATAGAGTGTCAGAGAGTGATAGTGATTGTCTCAGAGTGTCAGAGAGTGATAGAGAGTCTCAGAGAGTGATAGAGTGTGTCAGACAGTGATAGTGAGTGTCAGAGAGTGACAGAGAGTGATAGAGAGTGTCATAGAGTGATAGTGAGTGTCAGAGAGTATCAGAGAATGATAGTGAGTGTCTGAGAGTGTCTGAGCTTGTCAGAGAGTGTCAGAGAGTGTCAGAGATTGATAGAGAATTTCAGAGAGAGGCAGAGAGTTTCAGCGAGAATGTGAGAGAGTGTCAGAGAGTGATAGTGAGTGTCAGAGAGTGATAGTGAGTGTCTGAGAGTGTCAGAGAGAGATAGAGAGTGTCAGAGAGTGATGGTGAGTGTCTGAGAGTGTCTGAGAGTGATAGAGAGTGTCAGAGAGTGATCAAGAGTGTCAGAGAGTGATAGTGAGCGTAAGAGAGTATCAGAGAGTGATAGTGAGTGTCTGAGAGTCTCTGAGAGTGATAGAGAGTGTCAGAGAGTGTCAGAGAGTGTCAGAGAGTATTAGAGAGTGTCAAAGAGTGTCAGAGAGTGTGAGAGAGTGTCAGAGGGGGATAGTGAGTGTCTGAGAGTGTGAGAGAGGGATAGTGAGTGTCTGAGAGTGTCAGAGATTGATAGAGAGTGTCAGAGAGTGATAGTGAGTGCCAGCGAGTGTCAGAGAGTGTCAGAGAGTGTCAGAGAGTGATAGAGAGTCTCAGAGAGTGTGAGAGAGTGTCAGCGAGTGATAGTGAGTGTCTGAGAGTGTCAGAGAGTGTTAGAGAGTGTCAGAGAGTGATCGAGAGTGTCAGAGAGTGATAGTGAGTGCCAGAGAGTGTCAGAGAGTGTCAGAGAGTGATAGAGAGTGTCAGAGTGTGATATTGAGTGTCAGAGAGTATCAGAGAGTGATAGTGAGCGTAAGAGAGTATCAGAGAGTGATAGTGAGTGTCTGAGAGTCTCTGAGAGTGATAGAGAGTGTCAGAGAGTGTCAGAGAGTGTCAGAGAGTATTAGAGAGTGTCAGAGAGTGTCAGAGAGTGTGAGAGAGTGTCAGAGAGGGATAGTGAGTGTCTGAGAGTGTCAGAGATTGATAGAGAGTGTCAGAGATTGATAGTGAGTGCCAGCGAGTGTCAGAGAGTGTCAGAGAGTGTCAGAGAGTGATAGAGAGTGTCAGAGGGTGATAGTGAGTGTCTGAGAGTGTCTGAGAGTGATAGAGAGTGTCTGAGAGTGATAGAGAGTGTCAGAGAGTGATAGTGAGTGTCAGAGAGTATCAGGGAGTGATAGTGAGTGTCTGAGATTGATAGTGAGTGTCAGAGAGTGTCAGAGAGCGTCAGAGAGTGATAGTGAGAGTGTCAGAGAGTGTCAGAGTGTGTCAGAGAGTGTTAGAGAGTGTTAGAGAGTGATAGAAAGTGTCAGAGAGTGATAGAGAGTGTCAGAGAGTGTCAGAGAGTGTCAGAGAGTGATAGAGAGTGATAGAGTGTGTCAAAGAGTGTCAGAGAGTGATAGTGATTGTCTGAGAGTGTCAGAGAGTGTCAGAGTGTGACACTGAGTGTCTGAGAGTTTCCGAGTGTGTCAGAGAGTGATAGAGAGTGATAGAGAGTGTCAGAGAGAGTCAGAGAGTGACACTGAGTGTCTGAGAGTGTCAGTGTGTGTCAGAGAGTGGCAGAGAGTGTCAGAGTGTATCAGAGAGTGATAGAGAGTGTCAGAGAGTGATAGAGAGTTTCAGAGAGTGATATTGAGTGTCAGAGAGTATCAGAGAGTGATAGTGAGCGTCAGAGAGTATCAGTGAGTGATAGTGAGTGTCTGAGAGTGTCTGAGAGTGATAGAGAGTGTCAGAGCGTATTAGAGAGTGTCAGAGAGTGTGAGAGAGTGTCAGAGAGTGATAGTGAGTGTCAGAGAGTGATAGTGAGTGTCTGAGAGTGTCTGAGAGTGATAGCGAGTGATAGAGTGTGATAGAGAGTGTCAGAGAGAGATAGAGAGTGTCAGAGAGTGATAGTGAGAGTCTGAGCGCGTCTGAGAGTGATAGAGAGTATCAGAGAGTGATAGTAAGTGTCTGAGAGTGTCAGAGAGTGATAGAGAGTGTCAGAGAGTGATAGTGAGTGCCAGAGAGTGTCAGAGAGTGTCAGAGAGTGTCAGAGAGTGATAGAGAGTGTCAGAGAGTGATATTGAGTGTCAGAGAGTATCTGAGAGTGATAGTGTGCGTCAGAGAGTATCAGAGAGTGATAGTGAGTGTCTGAGATTGTCTGAAAGTGTCAGAGAGTGTCAGAGGGTGATAGTGAGTGTCAGAGAGTGATAGAGAGTGTCAGAGAGTGATAGTGAGTGCCAGAGAGTGTCAGAGATTGTCAGAGAGTGATAGAGAGTGTCAGAGAGTGATATTGAGTGTCAGAGAGTATCAGAGAGTGATAGTGAGCGTAAGAGAGTATCAGAGAGTGATAGTGAGTGTCTGAGAGTGTCTGAGAGTGATAGAGAGTGTCAGAGAGTGTCAGAGAGTGTCAGAGAGTATTAGAGAGTATTAGAGAGTGTCAGAGAGTGTCAGAGAGTGTGAGAGAGTGTCAGAGAGGGATAGTGAGTGTCTGAGAGTGTCAGAGAGTGATAGAGAGTGTCAGAGAGTGATAGTGATTGCCAGCGAGTGTCAGAGAGTGTCAGAGAGTGATAGAGAGTGTCAGAGAGTGATAGTGAGTGTTTGAGAGTGTCTGAGAGTGATAGAGAGTGTCTGAGAGTGATAGAGACTGTCAGAGAGTGATAGTGAGTGTCAGAGAGTGTCAGACATAGATAGAGAGTGTCAGAGAGTGATAGTGAGTGTCAGAGAGTATCAGGTAGTGATAGTGAGTGTCTGAGAGTGATAGTGAGTGTCAGAGAGTGTCAGAGAGCGTCAGAGAGTGATAGTGAGAGTGTCAGAGAGTGTCAGAGAGTGTTAGAGAGTGTTAGAGAGTGTCAGAGAGTGTCAGAGAGTGATAGGGAGTGTCAGAGAGTGATAGTGAGTGTCCGAGAGTGTCAGAGAGTGTCAGAGTATGTCAGAGATTGATAGAAAGTGTCAGAGAGTGATAGAAAGTGTCAGAGAGTGATAGAGAGTGTCAGAGAGTGTCTGAGAGTGACAGTGAGTGTCTCTGAGTGTCAGAGTGTGTCAGAGAGTGATAGAGAGTGATAGAGTGTGTCAAAGAGTGTCAGAGAGTGATAGTGATTGTCTGAGAGTGTCAGAGAGTGTCAGAGTGTGACACTGAGTGTCTGAGAGTTTCCGAGTGTGTCAGAGAGTGATAGAGAGTGATAGAGAGTGTCAGAGAGATTCAGAGAGTGACACTGAGTGTCAGAGAGTGATAGTGAGTGCCAGCGAGTGTCAGAGAGTGTCAGAGAGTGTCAGAGAGTGATAGAGAGTGTCAGAGAGTGATAGTGAGTGTCTGAGAGTATCAGAGAGTGATAGTGAGTGTCTGAGAGTGTCAGAGAGTGATAGAGAGTGTCAGAGAGTGATAGTGAGTGCCAGAGAGTGTCAGAGAGTGATAGAGAGTGTCAGAGAGTGTCAGAGAGAGATAGAGAGTGTCAGAGAGTGATATTGAGTGTCAGAGAGTATCAGAGAGTGATAGTGTGCGTCAGAGAGTATCAGAGAGTGATAGTGAGTGTCTGAGAGTGTCTAAAAGTGTCAGAGAGTGTCAGAGGGTGATAGTGAGTGTCTGAGAGTGTCAGAGAGTGTCAGAGAGTGTTAGAGAGTGTCAGAGAGTGATAGTGAGTGCCAGAGAGTGTCAGAGAGTGTCAGAGAGTGATAGAGAGTGTCAGAGAGTGATATTGAGTGTCAGAGAGTATCAGAGAGTGATAGTGAGCGTAAGAGAGTATCAGAGAGTGATAGTGAGTGTCTGAGAGTGTCTGAGAGTGATAGAGAGTGTCAGAGAGTGTCAGAGAGTGTCAGAGAGTATTAGAGAGTATTAGAGAGTGTCAGAGAGTGTCAGAGAGTGTGAGAGAGTGTCAGAGAGGGATAGTGAGTGTCTGAGAGTGTCAGAGAGTGATAGAGAGTGTCAGAGAGTGATAGTGAGTGCCAGCGAGTGTCAGAGAGTGTCAGAGAGTGATAGAGAGTGTCAGAGAGTGATAGTGAGTGTCTGAGAGTGTCTGAGAGTGATAGAGAGTGTCTGAGAGTGATAGAGACTGTCAGAGAGTGATAGTGAGTGTCAGAGAGTGTCAGACATAGATAGAGAGTGTCAGAGAGTGATAGTGAGTGTCAGAGAGTATCAGGTAGTGATAGTGAGTGTCTGAGAGTGATAGTGAGTGTCAGAGAGTGTCAGAGAGCGTCAGAGAGTGATAGTGAGAATGTCAGAGAGTGTCAGAGAGTGTCAGAGAGTGTCAGAGAGTGTTAGAGAGTGTCAGAGAGTGTCAGAGAGTGATAGGGAGTGTCAGAGAGTGATAGTGAGTGTCCGAGAGTGTCAGAGAGTGTCAGAGTATGTCAGAGATTGATAGAAAGTGTCAGAGAGTGATAGAAAATGTCAGAGAGTGATAGAGAGTGTCAGAGAGTGTCTGAGAGTGACAGTGAGTGTCTCTGAGTGTCAGAGTGTGTCAGAGAGTGATAGAGAGTGATAGAGTGTGTCAAAGAGTGTCAGAGAGTGATAGTGATTGTCTGAGAGTGTCAGAGAGTGTCAGAGTGTGACACTGAGTGTCTGAGAGTTTCCGAGTGTGTCAGAGAGTGATAGAGAGTGATAGAGAGTGTCAGAGAGATTTAGAGAGTGACACTGAGTGTCAGAGAGTGATAGTGAATGCCAGCGAGTGTCAGAGAGTGTCAGAGAGTGTCAGAGAGTGATAGAGAGTGTCAGAGAGTGATAGTGAGTGTCTGAGAGTATCAGAGAGTGATAGTGAGTGTCTGAGAGTGTCAGAGAGTGATAGAGAGTGTCAGAGAGTGATAGTGAGTGCCAGAGAGTGTCAGAGAGTGTCAGAGAGTGTCAGAGAGTGATAGAGAGTGTCAGAGAGTGATATTGAGTGTCAGAGAGTATCAGAGAGTGATAGTGTGCGTCAGAGAGTATCAGAGAGTGATAGTGAGTGTCTGAGAGTGTCTGAAAGTGTCAGAGAGTGTCAGAGGGTGATAGTGAGTGTCTGAGAGTGTCAGAGAGTGTTAGAGAGTGTCAGAGAGTGATAGAGAGTGTCAGAGAGTGATAGTGAGTACCAGAGAGTGTCAGAGAGTGTCAGAGAGTGATAGAGAGTGTCAGAGAGTGATATTGAGTGTCAGAGAGTATCAGAGAGTGATAGTGAGCGTAAGAGAGTATCAGAGAGTGATAGTGAGTGTCTGAGAGTGTCTGAGAGTATTAGAGAGTATTAGAGAGTGTCAGAGAGTGTCAGAGAGTGTGAGAGAGTGTCAGAGAGGGATAGTGAGTGTCTGAGAGTGTCAGAGAGTGATAGAGAGCGTCAGAGAGTGATAGTGAGTGCCAGCGAGTGTCAGAGAGTGTCAGAGAGTGTCAGAGAGTGATAGAGAGTGTCAGAGAGTGATAGTGAGTGTCTGAGAGTGTCTGAGAGTGATAGAGAGTGTCTGAGAGTGATAGAGACTGTCAGAGAGTGATAGTGAGTGTCAGAGAGTGTCAGACATAGATAGAAAGTGTCAGAGAGTGTCAGAGGGTGATAGTGAGTGTCAGAGAGTGATAGAGAGTGTCAGAGAGTGATAGTGAGTGCCAGAGAGTGTCAGAGAGTGTCAGAGAGTGATAGAGAGTGTCAGAGAGTGATATTGAGTGTCAGAGAGTATCAGAGAGTGATAGTGAGCATAAGAGAGTATCAGAGAGTGATAGTGAGTGTCTGAGAGTGTCTGAGAGTGATAGAGAGTGTCAGAGAGTGTCAGAGAGTGTCAGAGAGTATTAGAGAGTATTAGAGAGTGTCAGAGAGTGTCAGAGAGTGTGAGAGAGTGTCAGAGAGGGATAGTGAGTGTCTGAGAGTGTCAGAGAGTGATAGAGAGTGTCAGAGAGTGATAGTGAGTGCCAGCGAGTGTCAGAGAGTGTCAGAGAGTGATAGAGAGTGTCAGAGAGTGATAGTGAGTGTCTGAGAGTGTCTGAGAGTGATAGAGAGTGTCTGAGAGTGATAGAGACTGTCAGAGAGTGATAGTGAGTGTCAGAGAGTGTCAGACATAGATAGAGAGTGTCAGAGAGTGATAGTGAGTGTCAGAGAGTATCAGGTAGTGATAGTGAGTGTCTGAGAGTGATAGTGAGTGTCAGAGAGTGTCAGAGAGCGTCAGAGAGTGATAGTGAGTGTGTCAGAGAGTGTCAGAGAGTGTCAGAGAGTGTTAGAGAGTGTTAGAGAGTGTCAGAGAGTGTCAGAGAGTGATAGGGAGTGTCAGAGAGTGATAGTGAGTGTCCGAGAGTGTCAGAGAGTGTCAGAGTATGTCAGAGATTGATAGAAAGTGTCAGAGAGTGGTAGAAAGTGTCAGAGAGTGATAGAGAGTGTCAGAGAGTGTCTGAGAGTGACAGTGAGTGTCTCTGAGTGTCAGAGTGTGTCAGAGAGTGATAGAGAGTGATAGAGTGTGTCAAAGAGTGTCAGAGAGTGATAGTGATTGTCTGAGAGTGTCAGAGAGTGTCAGAGTGTGACACTGAGTGTCTGAGAGTTTCCGAGTGTGTCAGAGAGTGATAGAGAGTGATAGAGAGTGTCAGAGAGATTCAGAGAGTGACACTGAGTGTCAGAGAGTGATAGTGAGTGCCAGCGAGTGTCAGAGAGTGTCAGAGAGTGTCAGAGAGTGATAGAGAGTGTCAGAGAGTGATAGTGAGTGTCTGAGAGTATCAGAGAGTGATAGTGAGTGTCTGAGAGTGTCAGAGAGTGATAGAGAGTGTCAGAGAGTGATAGTGAGTGCCAGAGAGTGTCAGAGAGTGTCAGAGAGTGTCAGAGAGTGATAGTGAGTGTCAGAGAGTGATATTGAGTGTCAGAGAGTATCAGAGAGTGATAGTGTGCGTCAGAGAGTATCAGAGAGTGATAGTGAGTGTCTGAGAGTGTCTGAAAGTGTCAGAGAGTGTCAGAGGGTGATAGTGAGTGTCTGAGAGTGTCAGAGAGTGTTAGAGAGTGTCAGAGAGTGACAGAGAGTGTCAGAGAGTGATAGTGAGTACCAGAGAGTGTCAGAGAGTGTCAGAGAGTGATAGAGAGTGTCAGAGAGTGATATTGAGTGTCAGAGAGTATCAGAGAGTGATAGTGAGCGTAAGAGAGTATCAGAGAGTGATAGTGAGTGTCTGAGAGTGTCTGAGAGTGTTGGAGAGTGTCTGAGAGTGATAGAGACTGTCAGAGAGTGATAGTGAGTGTCAGACATAGATAGAGAGTGTCAGAGAGTATCAGGGAGTGATAGTGAGTGTCTGAGAGTGATATTGAGTGTCAGAGAGTGATAGTGAGTGTCTGAGAGTGTCTGAGAGTGATAGAGAGTGTCTGAGAGTGATAGAGACTGTCAGAGAGTGATAGTGAGTGTCAGACATAGATAGAGAGTGTCAGAGAGTATCAGGGAGTGATAGTGAGTGTCTGAGTGTGATATTGAGTGTCAGAGAGTGTCAGAGAGCGTCAGAGAGTGATAGTGAGAGTGTCAGAGAGTGTCAGAGAGTGTCAGAGAGTGTCAGAGAGTGATAGAGAGTGTCAGAGAGTGATAGTGAGTGTCTGAGAGTGTCTGAGAGTGATAGAGAGTGTCTGAGAGTGATAGAGATTGTCAGAGAGTGATAGTGAGTGTCAGACATAGATAGAGAGTGTCAGAGAGTATCAGGGAGTGATAGTGAGTGTCTGAGAGTGATATTGAGTGTCAGAGAGTGTCAGAGAGCGTCAGAGAGTGATAGTGAGAGTGTCAGAGAGTGTCAGAGAGTGTCAGAGAGTGTTAGAGAGTGTTAGAGAGTGTTAGAGAGTGTCAGAGAGTGTCAGAGAGTGATAGAGAGTGTCAGACAGTGATAGTGAGTGTCTGAGAGTATCAGAGAGTGATAGTGAGTGTCTGAGAGTGTCAGACATAGATAGAAAGTGTCAGAGAGTGTCAGAGGGTGATAGTGAGTGTCAGAGAGTGATAGAGAGTGTCAGAGAGTGATAGTGAGTGTCTGAGAGTATCAGAGAGTGATAGTGAGTGTCTGAGAGTGTCAGAGAGTGATAGAGAGTGTCAGAGAGTGATAGTGAGTGCCAGAGAGTGTCAGAGAGTGTCAGAGAGTGTCAGAGAGTGATAGAGAGTGTCAGAGAGTGATATTGAGTGTCAGAGAATATCAGAGAGTGATAGTGTGCGTCAGAGAGTATCAGAGAGTGATAGTGAGTGTCTGAGAGTGTCAGAGAGTGTCAGAGAGCGTCAGAGAGTGATAGTGAGAGTGTCAGAGAGTGTCAGAGAGTGTCAGAGAGTGTTAGAGAGTGTTAGAGAGTGTCAGAGAGTGTCAGAGAGTGATAGGGAGTGTCAGAGAGTGATAGTGAGTGTCCGAGAGTGTCAGAGAGTGTCAGAGTATGTCAGAGATTGATAGAAAGTGTCAGAGAGTGGTAGAAAGTGTCAGAGAGTGATAGAGAGTGTCAGAGAGTGTCTGAGAGTGACAGTGAGTGTCTCTGAGTGTCAGAGTGTGTCAGAGAGTGATAGAGAGTGATAGAGTGTGTCAAAGAGTGTCAGAGAGTGATAGTGATTGTCTGAGAGTGTCAGAGAGTGTCAGAGTGTGACACTGAGTGTCTGAGAGTTTCCGAGTGTGTCAGAGAGTGATAGAGAGTGATAGAGAGTGTCAGAGAGATTCAGAGAGTGACACTGAGTGTCAGAGAGTGATAGTGAGTGCCAGCGAGTGTCAGAGAGTGTCAGAGAGTGTCAGAGAGTGATAGAGAGTGTCAGAGAGTGATAGTGAGTGTCTGAGAGTATCAGAGAGTGATAGTGAGTGTCTGAGAGTGTCAGAGAGTGATAGAGAGTGTCAGAGAGTGATAGTGAGTGCCAGAGAGTGTCAGAGAGTGTCAGAGAGTGTCAGAGAGTGATAGTGAGTGTCAGAGAGTGATATTGAGTGTCAGAGAGTATCAGAGAGTGATAGTGTGCGTCAGAGAGTATCAGAGAGTGATAGTGAGTGTCTGAGAGTGTCTGAAAGTGTCAGAGAGTGTCAGAGGGTGATAGTGAGTGTCTGAGAGTGTCAGAGAGTGTTAGAGAGTGTCAGAGAGTGACAGAGAGTGTCAGAGAGTGATAGTGAGTACCAGAGAGTGTCAGAGAGTGTCAGAGAGTGATAGAGAGTGTCAGAGAGTGATATTGAGTGTCAGAGAGTATCAGAGAGTGATAGTGAGCGTAAGAGAGTATCAGAGAGTGATAGTGAGTGTCTGAGAGTGTCTGAGAGTGTTGGAGAGTGTCAGAGAGTGATAGTGAGTGCCAGCGAGTGTCAGAGAGTGTCAGAGAGTGTCAGAGAGTGATAGTGAGTGTCAGAGAGTGATAGTGAGTGTCTGAGAGTGTCTGAGAGTGATAGAGAGTGTCTGAGAGTGATAGAGACTGTCAGAGAGTGATAGTGAGTGTCAGACATAGATAGAGAGTGTCAGAGAGTATCAGGGAGTGATAGTGAGTGTCTGAGAGTGATATTGAGTGTCAGAGAGTGTCAGAGAGCGTCAGAGAGTGATAGTGAGAGTGTTAGAGAGTGTTAGAGAGTGTCAGAGAGTGTCAGAGAGTGATAGAGAGTGTCAGAGAGTGATAGTGAGTGTCTGAGAGTATCAGAGAGTGATAGTGAGTGTCTGAGAGTGTCAGACATAGATAGAAAGTGTCAGAGAGTGTCAGAGGGTGATAGTGAGTGTCAGAGAGTGATAGAGAGTGTCAGAGAGTGATAGTGAGTGTCTGAGAGTAACAGAGAGTGATAGTGAGTGTCTGAGAGTGTCAGAGAGTGATAGAGAGTGTCAGAGAGTGATAGTGAGTGCCAGAGAGTGTCAGAGAGTGTCAGAGAGTGTCAGAGAGTGATAGAGAGTGTCAGAGAGTGATATTGAGTGTCAGAGAGTATCAGAGAGTGATAGTGTGCGTCAGAGAGTATCAGAGAGTGATAGTGAGTGTCTGAGAGTGTCTGAAAGTGTCAGAGAGTGTCAGAGGGTGATAGTGAGTGTCTGAGAGTGTCAGAGAGTGTTAGAGAGTGTCAGAGAGTGATAGAGAGTGTCAGAGAGTGATAGTGAGTACCAGAGAGTGTCAGAGAGTGTCAGAGAGTGATAGAGAGTGTCAGAGAGTGATATTGAGTGTCAGAGAGTATCAGAGAGTGATAGTGAGCGTAAGAGAGTATCAGAGAGTGATAGTGAGTGTCTGAGAGTGTCTGAGAGTATTAGAGAGTATTAGAGAGTGTCAGAGAGTGTCAGAGAGTGTGAGAGAGTGTCAGAGAGGGATAGTGAGTGTCTGAGAGTGTCAGAGAGTGATAGAGAGTGTCAGAGAGTGATAGTGAGTGCCAGCGAGTGTCAGAGTGTGTCAGAGAGTGTCAGAGAGTGATAGAGAGTGTCAGAGAGTGATAGTGAGTGTCTGAGAGTGTCTGAGAGTGATAGAGAGTGTCTGAGAGTGATAGAGACTGTCAGAGAGTGATAGTGAGTGTCAGAGAGTGTCAGACATAGATAGAAAGTGTCAGAGAGTGTCAGAGGGTGATAGTGAGTGTCAGAGAGTGATAGAGAGTGTCAGAGAGTGATAGTGAGTGCCAGAGAGTGTCAGAGAGTGTCAGAGAGTGATAGAGAGTGTCAGAGAGTGATATTGAGTGTCAGAGAGTATCAGAGAGTGATAGTGAGCGTAAGAGAGTATCAGAGAGTGATAGTGAGTGTCTGAGAGTGTCTGAGAGTGATAGAGAGTGTCAGAGAGTGTCAGAGAGTGTCAGAGAGTGTCAGAGAGTATTAGAGAGTATTAGAGAGTGTCAGAGACTGTCAGAGAGTGTGAGAGAGTGTCAGAGAGGGATAGTGAGTGTCTGAGAGTGTCAGAGAGTGATAGAGAGTGTCAGAGAGTGATATTGAGTGTCAGAGAGTATCAGAGAGTGATAGTGTGCGTCAGAGAGTATCAGAGAGTGATAGTGAGTGTCTGAGAGTGTCTGAAAGTGTCAGAGAGTGTCAGAGGGTGATAGTGAGTGTCTGAGAGTGTCAGAGAGTGTTAGAGAGTGTCAGAGAGTGATAGAGAGTGTCAGAGAGTGATAGTGAGTACCAGCGAGTGTCAGAGAGTGTCAGAGAGTGATAGAGAGTGTCAGAGAGTGATATTGAGTGTCAGAGAGTATCAGAGAGTGATAGTGAGCGTAAGAGAGTATCAGAGAGTGTCAGAGAGTGTCAGAGAGTGTCTGAGAGTATTAGAGAGTATTAGAGAGTGTCAGAGAGTGTCAGAGAGTGTGAGAGAGTGTCAGAGAGGGATAGTGAGTGTCTGAGAGTGTCAGAGAGTGATAGAGAGTGTCAGAGAGTGATAGTGAGTGCCAGCGAGTGTCAGAGAGTGTCAGAGAGTGTCAGAGAGTGATAGAGAGTGTCAGAGAGTGATAGTGAGTGTCTGAGAGCGTCTGAGAGTGATAGAGAGTGTCTGAGAGTGATAGAGACTGTCAGAGAGTGATAGTGAGTGTCAGAGAGTGTCAGACATAGATAGAAAGTGTCAGAGAGTGTCAGAGGGTGATAGTGAGTGTCAGAGAGTGATAGAGAGTGTCAGAGAGTGATAGTGAGTGCCAGAGAGTGTCAGAGAGTGTCAGAGAGTGATAGAGAGTGTCAGAGAGTGATATTGAGTGTCAGAGAGTATCAGAGAGTGATAGTGAGCGTAAGAGAGTATCAGAGAGTGAGAGTGAGTGTCTGAGAGTGTCTGAGAGTGATAGAGAGTGTCAGAGAGTGTCAGAGAGTGTCAGAGAGTATTAGAGAGTGTCAGAGACTGTCAGAGAGTGTGAGAGAGTGTCAGAGAGGGATAGTGAGTGTCTGAGAGTGTCAGAGAGTGATAGAGAGTGTCAGAGAGTGATAGTGAGTGCCAGCGAGTGTCAGAGAGTGTCAGAGAGTGATAGAGAGTGTCAGAGAGTGATAGTGAGTGTCTGAGAGTGTCTGAGAGTGATAGAGAGTGTCTGAGAGTGATAGAGACTGTCAGAGAGTGATAGTGAGTGTCAGAGAGTGTCAGACATAGATAGAGAGTGTCAGAGAGTGATAGTGAGTGTCAGAGAGTATCAGGTAGTGATAGTGAGTGTCTGAGAGTGATAGTGAGTGTCAGAGAGTGTCAGAGAGCGTCAGAGATTGATAGTGAGAGTGTCAGAGAGTGTCAGAGAGTGTCAGAGAGTGTCAGAGAGTGTCAGAGAGTGATAGGGAGTGTCAGAGAGTGATAGTGAGTGTCCGAGAGTGTCAGAGAGTGTCAGAGTATGTCAGAGATTGATAGAAAGTGTCAGAGAGTGATAGAAAGTGTCAGAGAGTGATAGAGAGTGTCAGAGAGTGTCTGAGAGTGACAGTGAGTGTCTCTGAGTGTCAGAGTGTGTCAGAGAGTGATAGAGAGTGATAGAGTGTGTCAAAGAGTGTCAGAGAGTGATAGTGATTGTCTGAGAGTGTCAGAGAGTGTCAGAGTGTGACACTGAGTGTCTGAGAGTTTCCGAGTGTGTCAGAGAGTGATAGAGAGTGATAGAGAGTGTCAGAGAGATTCAGAGAGTGACACTGAGTGTCAGAGAGTGATAGTGAGTGCCAGCGAGTGTCAGAGAGTGTCAGAGAGTGTCAGAGAGTGATAGAGAGTGTCAGAGAGTGATAGTGAGTGTCTGAGAGTATCAGAGAGTGATAGTGAGTGTCTGAGAGTGTCAGAGAGTGATAGAGAGTGTCAGAGAGTGATAGTGAGTGCCAGAGAGTGTCAGAGAGTGTCAGAGAGTGATAGAGAGTGTCAGAGAGTGATATTGAGTGTCAGAGAGTATCAGAGAGTGATAGTGTGCGTCAGAGAGTATCAGAGAGTGATAGTGAGTGTCTGAGAGTGTCTGAAAGTGTCAGAGAGTGTCAGAGGGTGATAGTGAGTGTCTGAGAGTGTCAGAGAGTGTTAGAGAGTGTCAGAGAGTGACAGAGAGTGTCAGAGAGTGATAGTGAGTACCAGAGAGTGTCAGAGAGTGTCAGAGAGTGATAGAGAGTGTCAGAGAGTGATATTGAGTGTCAGAGAGTATCAGAGAGTGATAGTGAGCGTAAGAGAGTATCAGAGAGTGATAGTGAGTGTCTGAGAGTGTCTGAGAGTATTAGAGAGTATTAGAGAGTGTCAGAGAGTGTCAGAGAGTGTGAGAGAGTGTCAGAGAGGGATAGTGAGTGTCTGAGAGTGTCAGAGAGTGATAGAGAGTGTCAGAGAGTGATAGTGAGTGCCAGCGAGTGTCAGAGAGTGTCAGAGAGTGTCAGAGAGTGATAGAGAGTGTCAGAGAGTGATAGTGAGTGTCTGAGAGTGTCTGAGAGTGATAGAGAGTGTCTGAGAGTGATAGAGACTGTCAGAGAGTGATAGTGAGTGTCAGAGAGTGTCAGACATAGATAGAGAGTGTCAGAGAGTATCAGGGAGTGATAGTGAGTGTCTGAGAGTGATAGTGAGTGTCAGAGAGTGTCAGAGAGCGTCAGAGAGTGATAGTGAGAGTGTCAGAGAGTGTCAGAGAGTGTTAGAGAGTGTTAGAGAGTGTCAGAGAGTGTCAGAGAGTGATAGGGAGTGTCAGAGAGTGATAGTGAGTGTCCGAGAGTGTCAGAGAGTGTCAGAGTATGTCAGAGATTGATAGAAAGTGTCAGAGAGTGATAGAAAGTGTCAGAGAGTGATAGAGAGTGTCAGAGAGTGTCTGAGAGTGACAGTGAGTGTCTCTGAGTGTCAGAGTGTGTCAGAGAGTGATAGAGGGTGATAGAGTGTGTCAAAGAGTGTCAGAGAGTGATAGTGATTGTCTGAGAGTGTCAGAGAGTGATAGAGAGTGTCAGAGAGTGATAGTGAGTGCCAGAGAGTGTCAGAGAGTGTCAGAGAGTGATAGAGAGTGATAGAGAGTGTCAGAGAGTGATAGTGAGTGTCTGAGCGTATCAGAGAGTGATAGTGAGTGTCTGAGAGTGTCAGAGAGTGATAGAGAGTGTCAGAGAGTGATAGTGAGTGCCAGAGAGTGTCAGAGAGTGTCAGAGAGTGATAGAGAGTGTCAGAGAGTGATATTGAGTGTCAGAGAGTATCAGAGAGTGATAGTGTGCGTCAGAGAGTATCAGAGAGTGATAGTGAGTGTCTGAGAGTGTCTGAAAGTGTCAGAGAGTGTCAGAGGGTGATAGTGAGTGTCTGAGAGTGTCAGAGAGTGTTAGAGAGTGTCAGAGAGTGACAGAGAGTGTCAGAGAGTGATAGTGAGTACCAGAGAGTGTCAGAGAGTGTCAGAGAGTGATAGAGAGTGTCAGAGAGTGATATTGAGTGTCAGAGAGTATCAGAGAGTGATAGTGAGCGTAAGAGAGTATCAGAGAGTGATAGTGAGTGTCTGAGAGTGTCTGAGAGTATTAGAGAGTATTAGAGAGTGTCAGAGAGTGTCAGAGAGTGTGAGAGAGTGTCAGAGAGGGATAGTGAGTGTCTGAGAGTGTCAGAGAGTGATAGAGAGTGTCAGAGAGTGATAGTGAGTGCCAGCGAGTGTCAGAGAGTGTCAGAGAGTGTCAGAGAGTGATAGAGAGTGTCAGAGAGTGATAGTGAGTGTCTGAGAGTGTCTGAGAGTGATAGAGAGTGTCTGAGAGTGATAGAGACTGTCAGAGAGTGATAGTGAGTGTCAGAGAGTGTCAGACATAGATAGAGAGTGTCAGAGAGTATCAGGGAGTGATAGTGAGTGTCTGAGAGTGATAGTGAGTGTCAGAGAGTGTCAGAGAGCGTCAGAGAGTGATAGTGAGAGTGTCAGAGAGTGTCAGAGAGTGTTAGAGAGTGTCAGAGAGTGTCAGAGAGTGATAGGGAGTGTCAGAGAGTGATAGTGAGTGTCCGAGAGTGTCAGAGAGTGTCAGAGTATGTCAGAGATTGATAGAAAGTGTCAGAGAGTGATAGAAAGTGTCAGAGAGTGATAGAGAGTGTCAGAGAGTGTCAGAGAGTGTCAGAGTGTGTCAGAGAGTGATAGAGGGTGATAGAGTGTGTCAAAGAGTGTCAGAGAGTGATAGTGATTGTCTGAGAGTGTCAGAGAGTGTCAGAGTGTGACACTGAGTGTCTGAGAGTTTCCGAGTGTGTCAGAGAGTGATAGAGAGTGATAGAGAGTGTCAGAGAGAGTCAGAGAGTGACACTGAGTGTCTGAGAGTGTCAGTGTGTGTCAGAGAGTGATAGTGAGTGCCAGCGAGTGTCAGAGAGTGTCAGAGAGTGTCAGAGAGTGATAGAGAGTGTCAGAGAGTGATAGTGAGTGTCTGAGAGTGTCTGAGAGTGATAGAGAGTGTCTGAGAGTGATAGAGACTGTCAGAGAGTGATAGTGAGTGTCAGAGAGTGTCAGACATAGATAGAGAGTGTCAGAGAGTGATAGTGAGTGTCAGAGAGTATCAGGGAGTGATAGTGAGTGTCTGAGAGTGATAGTGAGTGTCAGAGAGTGTCAGAGAGCGTCAGAGAGTGATAGTGAGAGTGTCAGAGAGTGTCAGAGAGTGTCAGAGAGTGTTAGAGAGTGTTAGAGAGTGTCAGAGAGTGTCAGAGAGTGATAGGGAGTGTCAGAGAGTGATAGTGAGTGTCCGAGAGTGTCAGAGAGTGTCAGAGTATGTCAGAGATTGATAGAAAGTGTCAGAGAGTGATAGAAAGTGTCAGAGAGTGATAGAGAGTGTCAGAGAGTGTCTGAGAGTGACAGTGAGTGTCTCTGAGTGTCAGAGTGTGTCAGAGAGTGATAGAGAGTGATATAGTGTGTCAAAGAGTGTCAGAGAGTGATAGTGATTGTCTGAGAGTGTCAGAGAGTGTCAGAGTGACACTGAGTGTCTGAGAGTTTCCGAGTGTGTCAGAGAGTGATAGAGAGTGATAGAGAGTGTCAGAGATTGTCAGAGAGTGACACTGAGTGTCTGAGAGTGTCAGAGTGTGTCAGAGAGTGACAGAGAGTGTCAGAGTGTATCAGAGAGTGATAGAGAGTGTCAGAGAGTGATAGAGAGTTTCAGAGTGTGTCAGAGAGTGTCAGACAGTGTGTGAGAGTGTCAGAGAGTGACAGTGAGTGTCAGAGAGTGACAGTGAGTGTCTGAGAGTGTCTGAGAGTGATTGAGAGTGATAGAGAGTGATAGAGAGTGTCAGAGATTGATAGAGAGTGTCAGAGAGTGATAGAGAGTTTCAGAGAGTGTCAGAGAGTGATAGAGAGTTTCAGAGAGTGTCAGAGAGTGTGAGAGAGTGTCAGACAGTGTGAGAGAGTGTCAGAGAGTGACAGAGTGTCAGAGAGTGACAGTGAGTGTCTGAGAGTGATAGAGAGTGATAGAGAGTGTCAGAGATTGATAGAGAGTATCAGAGAGTGATAGTGTGTGTCAGAGAGTATCAGAGAGTGATAATGAGTGTATGAGAATGTCTGAGAATGTCAGAGAGTGTCAGAGAGAGTTAGAGAGGGACAGAGAGTGTCAGAGAGAGATAGAGAGTGTCAGGGAGTGATAGCGAGTGTCAGAGAGTGTCAGAGAGAGTCAGAGATTGATAGAGAGTATCAGAGAGTGATAGAGAGTGTCAGAGACTATCAGAGAGTGATAGTGAGTGTCCGAAAGTGTCAGAGAGTGTCAGGGAGAGTCAGAGAGTGTCAGAGAGTGTCAGAGAGTGTCAGAGAGTGTCAGAGAGTGATAGAGAGTTTCAGAGAAAGACAGAGAGTTTCAGAGAATCTCAGAGAGTGTGAGAGAGTGTCAGAGAGTGATAGTGAGTGTCAGAGAGTGACAGTGAGTGTCTGAGAGTGATAGAGAGTGTCAGAGAGTGTCAGAGAGTGTCAGAGAGTGTGAGAGAATGTCAGAGTGTCAGAGAGAGATAGAGAGTGTCAGAGAGAGTCAGAGAGTGACACTGAGTGTCTGAGAGTGTCAGAGTGTGTCAGAGAGTGACAGAGAGTGTCAGAGAGTGTCAGAGTGTATCAGAGAGTGATAGAGAGTGTCAGAGAGTGATAGAGAGTTTCAGAGAGTGTCAGAGTGTGTCAGACAGTGTGAGAGAGTGTCAGAGAGTGACAGTGAGTGTCAGAGAGTGACAGTGAGTGTCTGAGAGTGTCTGAGAGTGATAGAGAGTGATAGAGAGTGTCAGAGATTGATAGAGAGTGTCAGAGAGTGATAGATAGTTTCAGAGAGTGTCAGAGAGTGATAGAGAGTATCAGAGAGTGTCAGAGAGTGTCAGAGAGTGTCAGACAGTGTGAGAGGGTGTCAGAGAGTGATAGAGAGTGTCAGAGATTGATAGAGAGTATCAGAGAGTGATAGTGTGTGTCAGAGAGTATCAGAGAGTGATAATGAGTGTATGAGAATGTCTGAGAGTGTCAGAGAGTGTCAGAGAGAGTTAGAGAGTGCCAGAGAGTGATAGAGAGTGTCAGAGAGTGATAGTGAGTGCCAGAGAGTGTCAGAGAGTGTCAGAGAGTGATATTGAGTGTCAAAGAGTATCAGAGAGTGATAGTGTGCGTCAGAGAGTATCAGAGAGTGATAGTGAGTGTGTGAGAGTGTCTGAAAGTGTCAGAGAGTGTCAGAGAGTGATAGAGAGTGTCAGACAGTGTCAGAGAGTGATAGAGAGTGTCAGAGTGAGATAGAGAGTGTCTGAGAGTGATAGAGAGTGTCTGAGAGTGATAGAGAGGGTCAGAGAGAGATAGTGAGTGTCAGAGAGAGTCAGAGAGAGATAGAGAGTGATAGAGAGGGTCAGAGAGAGATAGTGAGTGTCAGAGAGTATCAGAGAGTGATAGTGTGTGTCTGAGAGTGATAGTGAGTATCTGAGAGTGTCTGAGAGTGATAGAGAGAGTCTGAGAGTGATAGAGAGGGTCAGAGAGAGATAGTGAGTGTCAGAGAGAGTCAGAGAGAGATAGAGAGTGATAGAGAGTGTCAGAGAGAGATAGAGAGTGTCTGAGAGTGATAGTGAGTGTCTGAGAGTATCTGAGAGTGATAGAGAGTGTCAGAGAGTGTCAGAGAGTGATAGAGAGTGTCAGAGAGTGTGAGAGAGTGTCAGAGGGTGACAGTGAGTGTCAGAGAGTGTCAGAGAGTGATAGAGAGTGTCAGAGAGTGATAGAAAGTGTCAGTGAGTGATAGTGAGTGCTAGAGAGTGTCAGAGAGTGTCAGAGAGTGATAGAGAGTGTCAGAGAGTGATATTGAGTGTCTGAGAGTGTCAGAGAGTGATAGAGAGTGTCAGAGAGTGATAGTGAGTGCCAGAGAGTGTCAGAGAGTGTCAGAGAGTGTCAGAGAGTGATAGAGAGTGTCAGAGAGTGATATTGAGTGTCAGAGAGTATCAGAGAGTGATAGTGTGCGTCAGAGAGTATCAGAGAGTGATAGTGAGTGTCTGAGAGTGTCTGAAAGTGTCAGAGAGTGTCAGAGGGTGATAGTGAGTGTCTGAGAGTGTCAGAGAGTGTTAGAGAGTGTCAGAGAGTGACAGAGAGTGTCAGAGAGTGATAGTGAGTACCAGAGAGTGTCAGAGAGTGTCAGAGAGTGATAGAGAGTGTCAGAGAGTGATATTGAGTGTCAGAGAGTATCAGAGAGTGATAGTGAGCGTAAGAGAGTATCAGAGAGTGATAGTGAGTGTCTGAGAGTGTCTGAGAGTATTAGAGAGTATTAGAGAGTGTCAGAGAGTGTCAGAGAGTGTGAGAGAGTGTCAGAGAGGGATAGTGAGTGTCTGAGAGTGTCAGAGAGTGATAGAGAGTGTCAGAGAGTGATAGTGAGTGCCAGCGAGTGTCAGAGAGTGTCAGAGAGTGTCAGAGAGTGATAGAGAGTGTCAGAGAGTGATAGTGAGTGTCTGAGAGTGTCTGAGAGTGATAGAGAGTGTCTGAGAGTGATAGAGACTGTCAGAGAGTGATAGTGAGTGTCAGAGAGTGTCAGACATAGATAGAGAGTGTCAGAGAGTATCAGGGAGTGATAGTGAGTGTCTGAGAGTGATAGTGAGTGTCAGAGAGTGTCAGAGAGCGTCAGAGAGTGATAGTGAGAGTGTCAGAGAGTGTCAGAGAGTGTCAGAGAGTGTCAGAGTATGTCAGAGATTGATAGAAAGTGTCAGAGAGTGATAGAAAGTGTCAGAGAGTGATAGAGAGTGTCAGAGAGTGTCTGAGAGTGACAGTGAGTGTCTCTGAGTGTCAGAGTGTGTCAGAGAGTGATAGAGGGTGATAGAGTGTGTCAAAGAGTGTCAGAGAGTGATAGTGATTGTCTGAGAGTGTCAGAGAGTGTCAGAGTGTGACACTGAGTGTCTGAGAGTTTCCGAGTGTGTCAGAGAGTGATAGAGAGTGATAGAGAGTGTCAGAGAGAGTCAGAGAGTGACACTGAGTGTCTGAGAGTGTCAGTGTGTGTCAGAGAGTGATAGTGAGTGCCAGCGAGTGTCAGAGAGTGTCAGAGAGTGTCAGAGAGTGATAGAGAGTGTCAGAGAGTGATAGTGAGTGTCTGAGAGTGTCTGAGAGTGATAGAGAGTGTCTGAGAGTGATAGAGACTGTCAGAGAGTGATAGTGAGTGTCAGAGAGTGTCAGACATAGATAGAGAGTGTCAGAGAGTGATAGTGAGTGTCAGAGAGTATCAGGGAGTGATAGTGAGTGTCTGAGAGTGATAGTGAGTGTCAGAGAGTGTCAGAGAGCGTCAGAGAGTGATAGTGAGAGTGTCAGAGAGTGTCAGAGAGTGTCAGAGAGTGTTAGAGAGTGTTAGAGAGTGTCAGAGAGTGTCAGAGAGTGTCAGAGAGTGATAGGGAGTGTCAGAGAGTGAAAGTGAGTGTCTGAGAGTGTCTGAGAGTGATAGAGAGTGTCTGAGAGTGATAGAGACTGTCAGAGAGTGATAGTGAGTGTCAGAGAGTGTCAGACATAGATAGAGAGTGTCAGAGAGTATCAGGGAGTGATAGTGAGTGTCTGAGAGTGATAGTGAGTGTCAGAGAGTGTCAGAGAGCGTCAGAGAGTGATAGTGAGAGTGTCAGAGAGTGTCAGAGAGTGTCAGAGAGTGTTAGAGAGTGTTAGAGAGTGATAGGGAGTGTCAGAGAGTGATAGTGAGTGTCCGAGAGTGTCAGAGAGTGTCAGAGTATGTCAGAGATTGATAGAAAGTGTCAGAGAGTGATAGAAAGTGTCAGAGAGTGATAGAGAGTGTCAGAGAGTGTCTGAGAGTGACAGTGAGTGTCTCTGAGTGTCATAGTGTGTCAGAGAGTGACAGAGGGTGATAGAGTGTGTCAAAGAGTGTCAGAGAGTGATAGTGATTGTCTGAGAGTGTCAGAGAGTGTCAGAGTGTGACACTGAGTGTCTGAGAGTTTCCGAGTGTGTCAGAGAGTGATAGAGAGTGATGGAGAGTGTCAGAGAGAGTCAGAGAGTGACACTGAGTGTCTGAGAGTGTCAGTGTGTGTCAGAGAGTGATAGTGAGTGCCAGCGACTGTCAGAGAGTGTCAGAGAGTGTCAGAGAGTGATAGAGAGTGTCAGAGAGTGATAGTGAGTGTCTGAGAGTGTCTGAGAGTGATAGAGAGTGTCTGAGAGTGATAGAGACTGTCAGAGAGTGATAGTGAGTGTCAGAGAGTGTCAGACATAGATAGAGAGTGTCAGAGAGTGATAGTGAGTGTCAGAGAGTATCAGGGAGTGATAGTGAGTGTCTGAGAGTGATAGTGAGTGTCAGAGAGTGTCAGAGAGCGTCAGAGAGTGATAGTGAGAGTGTCAGAGAGTGTCAGAGAGTGTCAGAGAGTGTTAGAGAGTGTTAGAGAGTGTCAGAGAGTGTCAGAGAGTGATAGGGAGTGTCAGAGAGTGATAGTGAGTGTCCGAGAGTGTCAGAGAGTGTCAGAGTATGTCAGAGATTGATAGAAAGTGTCAGAGAGTGATAGAAAGTGTCAGAGAGTGATAGAGAGTGTCAGAGAGTGTCTGAGAGTGACAGTGAGTGTCTCTGAGTGTCAGAGTGTGTCAGAGAGTGATAGAGAGTGATATAGTGTGTCAAAGAGTGTCAGAGAGTGATAGTGATTGTCTGAGAGTGTCAGAGAGTGTCAGAGTGACACTGAGTGTCTGAGAGTTTCCGAGTGTGTCAGAGAGTGATAGAGAGTGATAGAGAGTGTCAGAGATTGTCAGAGAGTGACACTGAGTGTCTGAGAGTGTCAGAGTGTGTCAGAGAGTGACAGAGAGTGTCAGAGTGTATCAGAGAGTGATAGAGAGTGTCAGAGAGTGATAGAGAGTTTCAGAGTGTGTCAGAGAGTGTCAGACAGTGTGTGAGAGTGTCAGAGAGTGACAGTGAGTGTCAGAGAGTGACAGTGAGTGTCTGAGAGTGTCTGAGAGTGATTGAGAGTGATAGAGAGTGATAGAGAGTGTCAGAGATTGATAGAGAGTGTCAGAGAGTGATAGAGAGTTTCAGAGAGTGTCAGAGAGTGATAGAGAGTTTCAGAGAGTGTCAGAGAGTGTGAGAGAGTGTCAGACAGTGTGAGAGAGTGTCAGAGAGTGACAGAGTGTCAGAGAGTGACAGTGAGTGTCTGAGAGTGATAGAGAGTGATAGAGAGTGTCAGAGATTGATAGAGAGTATCAGAGAGTGATAGTGTGTGTCAGAGAGTATCAGAGAGTGATAATGAGTGTATGAGAATGTCTGAGAATGTCAGAGAGTGTCAGAGAGAGTTAGAGAGGGACAGAGAGTGTCAGAGAGAGATAGAGAGTGTCAGGGAGTGATAGCGAGTGTCAGAGAGTGTCAGAGAGAGTCAGAGATTGATAGAGAGTATCAGAGAGTGATAGAGAGTGTCAGAGACTATCAGAGAGTGATAGTGAGTGTCCGAAAGTGTCAGAGAGTGTCAGGGAGAGTCAGAGAGTGTCAGAGAGTGTCAGAGAGTGTCAGAGAGTGTCAGAGAGTGATAGAGAGTTTCAGAGACAGACAGAGAGTTTCAGAGAATCTCAGAGAGTGTGAGAGAGTGTCAGAGAGTGATAGTGAGTGTCAGAGAGTGACAGTGAGTGTCTGAGAGTGATAGAGAGTGTCAGAGAGTGTCAGAGAGTGTCAGAGAGTGTGAGAGAATGTCAGAGAGTGTCAGAGAGAGATAGAGAGTGTCAGAGAGAGTCAGAGAGTGACACTGAGTGTCTGAGAGTGTCAGAGTGTGTCAGAGAGTGACAGAGAGTGTCAGAGTGTATCAGAGAGTGATAGAGAGTGTCAGAGAGTGATAGAGAGTTTCAGAGAGTGTCAGAGTGTGTCAGACAGTGTGAGAGAGTGTCAGAGAGTGACAGTGAGTGTCAGAGAGTGACAGTGAGTGTCTGAGAGTGTCTGAGAGTGATAGAGAGTGATAGAGAGTGTCAGAGATTGATAGAGAGTGTCAGAGAGTGATAGATAGTTTCAGAGAGTGTCAGAGAGTGATAGAGAGTATCAGAGAGTGTCAGAGAGTGTCAGAGAGTGTCAGACAGTGTGAGGGTGTCAGAGAGTGATAGAGAGTGTCAGAGATTGATAGAGAGTATCAGAGAGTGATAGTGTGTGTCAGAGAGTATCAGAGAGTGATAATGAGTGTATGAGAATGTCTGAGAGTGTCAGAGAGTGTCAGAGAGAGTTAGAGAGTGCCAGAGAGTGATAGAGAGTGTCAGAGAGTGATAGTGAGTGCCAGAGAGTGTCAGAGAGTGTCAGAGAGTGATATTGAGTGTCAAAGAGTATCAGAGAGTGATAGTGTGCGTCAGAGAGTATCAGAGAGTGATAGTGAGTGTGTGAGAGTGTCTGAAAGTGTCAGAGAGTGTCAGAGAGTGATAGAGAGTGTCAGACAGTGTCAGAGAGTGATAGAGAGTGTCAGAGTGAGATAGAGAGTGTCTGAGAGTGATAGAGAGTGTCTGAGAGTGATAGAGAGGGTCAGAGAGAGATAGTGAGTGTCAGAGAGAGTCAGAGAGAGATAGAGAGTGATAGAGAGGGTCAGAGAGAGATAGTGAGTGTCAGAGAGTATCAGAGAGTGATAGTGTGTGTCTGAGAGTGATAGTGAGTATCTGAGAGTGTCTGAGAGTGATAGAGAGAGTCTGAGAGTGATAGAGAGGGTCAGAGAGAGATAGTGAGTGTCAGAGAGAGTCAGAGAGAGATAGAGAGTGATAGAGAGTGTCAGAGAGAGATAGAGAGTGTCTGAGAGTGATAGTGAGTGTCTGAGAGTATCTGAGAGTGATAGAGAGTGTCAGAGAGTGTCAGAGAGTGATAGAGAGTGTCAGAGAGTGTGAGAGAGTGTCAGAGGGTGACAGTGAGTGTCAGAGAGTGTCAGAGAGTGATAGAGAGTGTCAGAGAGTGATAGAAAGTGTCAGTGAGTGATAGTGAGTGCTAGAGAGTGTCAGAGAGTGTCAGAGAGTGATAGAGAGTGTCAGAGAGTGATATTGAGTGTCAGAGAGTATCAGAGAGTGATAGTGAGCGTCAGAGAGTATCAGAGAGTGATAGTGAGTGTCAGAGAGTGTCAGAGAGTCTCAGAGAGTGTCAGAGAGAGATAGAGAGTTTCAGAGAGTGTCAGAGAGTGTCAGAGAGTGATCGTGAATGTCAGAGAGTGATAGTGATTGTCTGAGAGTGTCTGAGAGTGATAGAGAGTGTCTGAGAGTGATAGAGACTGTCAGAGAGTGATAGTGAGTGTCAGAGAGTGTCAGAGATAAATAGAGAGTGTCAGAGAGTGATAGTGAGTGTCAGAGAGTATCAGAGAGTGATAGTGAGTGTCTGAGAGTGATAGTGAGTGTCAGAGAGTGATAGAGAGTGTCACTGAGTGGCAGAGTGTGTCAGAGTGTGATAGAGAGTGATAGAGTGTGTCAGAGCTTGTCAGAGAGTGATTGTGATTGTCTGAGATTGTCAGAGAGTGTCAGAGAGAGACAGTGAGTGTCTGAGAGTGTCAGAGTGTGTCAGAGAGTGATTGTGAGTGTCAGAGAGTGTCAGAGAGTGATAGTGCGTGTGAGAGAGTGATAGTGAGTGTCAGAGAGTATCAGAGAGTGATAGGGAGTGTCAGAGAGTGATAGTCATTGTCAGAGAGTGTCAGAGAGTGACAGTGAGTGTCTGAGTGTCAGAGTGTGTCAGAGTGTGATAGAGAGTGATAGAGTGTGCCAGAGTGTGTCAGAGAGTGATAGAGAGTGATAGAGAGTGTCAGAGAGAGTCAGAGAGTGACACTGAGTGTCTGAGAGTGTCAGAGTGTGTCAGAGAGTGATTGTGAGTGTCAGAGAGTGTCAGAGAGTGATAGTGCGTGTCAGAGAGTGATAGAGAGTGATAGAGAGTCTCAGAGAGAGATAGAGAGTTTCAGAGAGTGTCAGAGAGTGTGAGAGAGTGTCAGAGAGTGATAGTGAGTGTCAGAGAGTGATAGTGAGTGTCTGAGAGTTTCTGAGAGTGATAGAGAGTGATAGAGAGTGTCTGAGAGTGATAGAGAGTGTCAGAGAGTGATAGTGAGTGTCAGAGAGTGTCAGAGATTGATAGAGAGTATCAGAGAGAGATAGTGTGTATCAGAGAGTATCAGAGAGTGATAGTGAGTGTCTGAGAGTGTCAGAGGTTGTCAGAGGTTGTCAGAGAGTGATAGTGAGTGTTTGAGAATGTCTGAGAGTGTCAGAGAGTGTTAGAGAGGGACAGAGAGTGTCAGAGAGAGATAGAGAGTGTCAGAGAGTGATAGTGAGTGTCAGAGAGTATCAGAGAGTGATAGTGAGTGTCCGTGAGAGTCAGAGAGTGACACTGAGTGTCTGAGAGTGTCAGAGTGTGTCAGAGAGTGATTGTGAGTGTCAGAGAGTGTCAGAGAGTGATAGTGCGTGTCAGAGAGTGATAGAGAGTGATAGAGAGTCTCAGAGAGAGATAGAGAGTTTCAGAGAGTGTCAGAGAGTGTGAGAGAGTGTCAGAGAGTGATAGTGAATGTCAGAGAGTGACAGTGAGTGTCTGAGTGTTTCTGAGAGTGATAGAGAGTGATAGAGAGTGTCTGAGAGTGATAGTGAGTGTCAGAGAGTGATAGTGACTGTCAGAGAGTGTCAGAGATTGATAGAGAGTATCAGAGAGAGATAGTGTGTATCAGAGAGTATCAGAGAGTGATAGTGAGTGTCTGAGAGTGTCAGAGAGTGTCAGAGGTTGTCAGAGGTTGTCAGAGGTTGTCAGAGGTTGTCAGAGAGTGATAGTGAGTGTTTGAGAATGTCTGAGAGTGTCAGAGAGTGTTAGAGAGGGACAGAGAGTGTCAGAGTGAGATAGAGAGTGTCAGAGAGTGATAGAGAGTTTCAGAGAGTGATATAGAGTGTCAGCGAGTGACAGAGACTGTCAGAGAGTGATAGTGAGAGTCAGAGAGTATCAGAGAGTGATAGTGTCAGAGAGTGTCAGAGAGTGATAGTGATTGTCTGAGAGTGTCTAAGAGTGATAATAAGTGTCTGAGAGTGTCAGAGAGTGATAGAGAGTGTCAGACAGTGATAGAGAGTGTCAGAGAGTGTCAGAGAGTGATCGTGAGTGTCAGAGAGTGTCAGAGAGTGATAGTGAGTGTCAGAGAGTATCAGAGAGTGTCAGAGAGTGTCACAGAGTGTCAGAGTGATAGTGAGTGTCTGAGAGTGTCAGACAGTGTCAGAGAGTGTCAGAGAGTGATAGAGAGTGATAGAGAGTGTCAGAGAGTGTCAGAGTGTGATAGAGAGTGATAGAGAGTGTCAGAGAGTGTCAGAGTGTGTCAGAGAGTGACAGTGAGTGTCAGAGAGTGACAGAGTGTGTCAGAGAGTGATAGTGAGTGTCTGTCAGTGTCTGAGAGTATGAGAGAGTGTCAGAGAGTGATAGAGAGTAATAGAGAGTGTCAGAGAGTGTCAGAGAGTGACAGTGATTGTCTCAGAGTCTCAGAGAGTGATAGAGAATGTCAGAGAGTGATATTGAGTGTCAGAGAGTATCAGAGAGTGATAGTGAGCGTCAGAGAGTATCAGAGAGTGATAGTGAGTGTCTGAGAGTGTCTGAGAGTGATAGAGAGTGTCAGTGAGTGTCAGAGTGTATTAGAGAGTGTCAGAGAGTGTCAGAGAATGTGAGAGAGTGTCAGAGAGTATTAAAGAGTGTGAGAGAGTGTCAGAGAGTGTGAGAGAGTGTCAGAGAGTGATAGTGAGTGTCTGAGAGTGTCAGAGAGTGATAGAGAGTGTCAGAGAGTGATAGTGAGTGCCAGCGAGTGTCAGAGAGTGTCAGAGAGTGTCTGAGAGTGATAGAGAGTGTCAGAGAGTGTCAGAGAGTATTAGAGAGTGTCAGAGAGTGTCAGAGAGTGTCAGAGAGTGTGAGAGAGTGTCAGAGAGTGATAGTGAGTGTCTGAGAGTGTCAGAGAGTGATAGAGAGTGTCAGAGAGTGATAGTGAGTGCCAGCGAGTGTCAGAGAGTGTCTGAGAGTGTCAGAGAGTGATAGAGAGTGTCAGAGAGAGATAGAGAGTGTCAGAGAGTGTCAGAGAGTGATAGTGAGAGTGTCAGAGAGTGTCAGAGAGTGTCAGAGAGTGATAGTGAGAGTGTCAGAGAGTGTCAGAGAGTGTCAGAGAGTGTCAG
Source organism: Heterodontus francisci (assembly GCF_036365525.1). Lineage (NCBI taxonomy): Eukaryota > Metazoa > Chordata > Chondrichthyes > Heterodontiformes > Heterodontidae > Heterodontus > Heterodontus francisci. The sequence continues at coordinate 3,543,925 of NC_090411.1, read as the reverse complement.
TGTGTGTTAGAGAGTGTCAGAGAGTGATAGGGAGTGTCAGAGAGTGATAGTGAGTGTCAGAGAGTGTCAGAGATTGTCAGAGAGTGATAGAGAGTGTCAGAGAGTGTCAGAGAGTGTCAGAGAGTGATTGTGAGAGTGTCAGAGATTGTCAGAGAGTGTTAGTGTGTGTTAGAGAGTATCAGAGAGTGTTAGAGAGTGATAGGGAGTGTCAGAGAGTGATAGTGAGTGACAGAGTGTCTCTGACTGTCAGAGTGTGTCAGAGTGTGATAGAGAGTGATAGAGGGTGTCAGAGAGTGTCAGAGAGTGATAGTGATTGTCTGAGATTGTCAGAGAGTGTCAGAGAGAGACAGTGAGTGTCTGAGAGTGGCATAGTGTGTCAGAGAGTGATTGTGAGTGTCAGAGAGTGTCAGAGAGTGATAGTGCGTGTGAGAGAGTGATAGAGAGTGTCAGAGAGTATCAGAGAGTGATAGTGAGTGTCAGAGAGTATCAGAGAGTGATAGGGAGTGTCAGAGAGTGATAGTGAGTGTCAGAGAGTGTCAGAGAGTGACAGTGAGTGTCTGAGTGTGTCAGAGAGTGATAGAGAGTGTCAGAGAGTGATAGTGAGTACCAGCGAGTGTCAGAGAGTGTCAGAGAGTGTCTGAGAGTGATAGAGAGTGTCAGAGAGTGTCAGAGAGTATTAGAGAGTGTCAGAGAGTGTCAGAGAGTGTGAGAGATTGTCAGAGAGTGATAGAGAGTGTCAGAGAGTGTCAGAGAGTATTAGAGAGTGTCAGAGTGTGTCAGAGTGTGATAGAGAGTGATAGAGTGTGTCAGTGTGTCAGAGAGTGATAGAGAGTGATAGAGAGTGTCAGAGAGAGTCAGAGAGTGACACTGAGTGTCTGAGAGTGTCAGAGAGTGATAGAGAGTGTCAGAGAGTGATCGTGAGTACCAGCGAGTGTCAGAGAGTGTCAGAGAGTGTCTGAGAGTGATAGAGAGTGTCAGAGAGTGTCAGAGAGTATTAGAGAGTGTCAGAGAGTGTCAGAGAGTGTGAGAGATTGTCAGAGAGTGATAGAGAGTGTCAGAGAGTGTCAGAGAGTATTAGAGAGTGTCAGAGAGTGTCAGAGTGTGTGAGAGAGTGTCAGAGAGTGATAGTGAGTGCCAGCGAGTGTCAGAGAGTGATAGTGAGTGCCAGCGAGTGTCAGAGAGTGTGAGAGAGTGTCAGAGAGTGATAGAGAGTGTCAGAGAGTGATAGTGAGTGCCAGCGAGTGTCAGAGAGTGTCAGAGAGTGTCAGAGAGTGATAGAGAGTGTCAGAGAGTGATAGAGAGTGTCAGAGAGAGTCAGAGAGTGACACTGAGTGTCTGAGAGTGTCAAAGTGTGTCAGAGAGTGATTGTGAGTGTCAGAGAGTGTCAGAGAGTGATAGTGCGTGTCAGAGAGTGATAGTGAGTGTCAGAGAGTATCAGAATGATAGTGAGTGTCAGACAGTATCAGAGATTGATAGTGAGTGTCTGAGAGTGTCTGAGAGTGTCAGAGAGTGATAGAGAGTGTCAGAGAATGATAGTGAGTGTCAGAGAGTGTCAGAGAGTGATAGTGAGTGCCAGCGAGTGTCAGAGAGTGTCAGAGAGTGTCAGAGAGTGTCAGAGAGTGATAGAGAGTGTCAGAGAGAGATAGAGACTTTCAGAGAGTGTCAAAGATTGTGAGAGAGTGTCAGAGAGTGATAGTGAGCGTCAGAGAGTATCAGAGAGTGATAGTGAGTGTCTGAGAGTGTCTGAGAGTGATAGAGAGTGTCTGAGAGTGTTAGAGACTGTCAGAGAGTGATAGTGAGTGTCAGAGAGTGTCAGAGATAGATAGAGAGTGTCAGAGAGTGATAGTGAGTGTCAGAGAGTATCAGAGAGTGATAGTGAGTGTCTGAGAGTGATAGTGAATGTCAGAGAGCAATAGAGAGTGTCAGAGAGTGATAGAGAGTGTCAGAGAGTGTCAGAGAGTGATAGTGAGAGTGTCAGAGAGTGTCAGAGAGTGTCAGAGAGTGTTAGTGTGTGTTAGAGAGAGTCAGAGAGTGTCAGAGAGTGATAGGGAGTGTCAGAGAGTGATAGTGAGTGTCAGAGATTATCAGAGAGTGATAGGGAGTGTCAGAGAATGATAGTGAGTGTCAGAGAGTGTCAGAGAGTGACAGTGAGTGTCTGAGTGTCAGAGTGTGTCAGAGTGTGATAGAGAGTGATAGAGTGTGTCAGTGTGTCAGAGAGTGATAGAGAGTGTCAGAGAGTGTCAGAGAGTGATAGAGAGTGTCAGAGAGAGATAGAGACTTTCAGAGAGTGTCAAAGATTGTGAGAGAGTGTCAGAGAGTGATAGTGAGCGTCAGAGAGTATCAGAGAGTGATAGTGAGTGTCTGAGAGTGTCAGAGAGTCTCAGAGAGTAACAGAGAGTGTCAGACAGTGTCAGAGAGTGGTAGAGAGTGTCAGAGAGAGATAGAGAGTTTCAGAGAGTGTCAGAGAGTGTCAGAGAGTGATAGTGAATGTCAGAGAGTGATAGTGATTGTCTGAGAGTGTCTGAGAGTGATAGAGAGTGTCTGAGAGTGTTAGAGACTGTCAGAGAGTGATAGTGAGTGTCAGAGAGTGTCAGAGATAGATAGAGAGTGTCAGAGAGTGATAGTGAGTGTCAGAGAGTATCAGAGAGTGATAGTGAGTGTCTGAGAGTGATAGTGAATGTCAGAGAGCAATAGAGAGTGTCAGAGAGTGATAGAGAGTGTCAGAGAGTGTCAGAGAGTGATAGTGAGAGTGTCAGAGAGTGTCAGAGCGTGTCAGAGTGTGTTAGTGTGTGTTAGAGAGAGTCAGAGAGTGTCAGAGAGTGATAGGGAGTGTCAGAGAGTGATAGTGAGTGTCAGAGATTATCAGAGAGTGATAGGGAGTGTCAGAGAGTGATAGTGAGTGTCAGAGAGTGTCAGAGAGTGACAGTGAGTGTCTGAGTGTCAGAGTGTGTCAGAGTGTGATAGAGAGTGATAGAGAGTGATAGAGTGTGTCAGTGTGTCAGAGAGTGATAGAGAGTGATAGAGAGTGTCAGAGAGAGTCAGAGAGTGACACTGAGTGTCTGAGAGTGTCAGAGAGTGATAGAGAGTGTCAGAGAGTGATAGTGAGTGCCAGCGAGTGTCAGAGAGTGTCAGAGAGTGTCTGAGAGTGATAGAGAGTGTCAGAGAGTGTCAGAGAGTATTAGAGAGTGTCAGAGAGTGTGAGAGAGTGTCAGAGAGTGATAGAGAGTGTCAGAGAGTGTCAGAGAGTATTAGAGAGTGTCAGAGAAAGTCAGAGTGTGTGAGAGAGTGTCAGAGAGTGATAGTGAGTGCCAGCGAGTGTCAGAGAGTGATAGTGAGTACCAGCGAGTGTCAGAGAGTGTCAGAGAGTGTCTGAGAGTGATAGAGAGTGTCAGAGAGTATTAGAGAGTATTAGAGAGTGTCAGAGAGTGTCAGAGAGTGTGAGAGAGTGTCAGAGAGTGATAGTGAGTGTCTGAGTGTGTCAGAGAGTGATAGAGAGTGTCAGAGAGTGATAGTGAGTGCCAGCGAGTGTCAGAGAGTGTCAGAGAGTGTCAGAGAGTGTCAGAGAGTGTTAGAGAGTGTCAGAGAGTGATAGTGAGTGTCAGAGAGAGTCAGAGAGTGACACTGAGTGTCTGAGAGTGTCAGAGTGTGTCAGAGAGTGATTGTGAGTGTCAGAGAGTGTCAGAGAGTGATAGTGCGTGTCAAAGAGTGATAGAGAGTGTCAGAGAGTATCAGAGAGTGATAGTGAGTGTCAGACAGTATCAGAGATTGATAGTGAGTGTCTGAGAGTGTCTGAGAGTGTCAGAGAGTGATAGAGAGTGTCAGAGAGTGTCAGAGAGTGATAGAGAGTGTCAGAGAGAGATAGAGAGTTTCAGAGAGTGTCAAAGATTGTGAGAGAGTGTCAGAGAGTGATAGTGAGCGTCAGAGAGTATCAGAGAGTGATAGTGAGTGTCTGAGAGTGTCAGAGAGTGTCAGAGAGTCTCAGAGAGTAACAGAGAGTGTCAGACAGTGTCAGAGAGTGGTAGAGAGTGTCAGAGAGAGATAGAGAGTTTCAGAGAGTGTCAGAGAGTGTCAGAGAGTGATAGTGAATGTCAGAGAGTGATAGTGATTGTCTGAGAGTGTCTGAGAGTGATAGAGAGTGTCTGAGAGTGTTAGAGACTGCCAGAGAGTGATAGTGAGTGTCAGAGAGTGCCAGAGATAGATATAGAGTGTCAGAGAGTGATAGTGAGTGTCAGAGAGTATCAGAGAGTGATAGTGAGTGTCTGAGAGTGATAGTGAATGTCAGAGAGCAATAGAGAGTGTCAGAGAGTGATAGAGAGTGTCAGAGAGTGTCAGTGAGTGATAGTGAGAGTGTCAGAGAGTGTCTGAGAGTGTCAGAGAGTGTTAGTGTGTGTTAGAGAGAGTCAAAGAGTGTCAGAGAGTGATAGGGAGTGTCAGAGAGTGATAGTGAGTGTCAGAGAGTGTCAGAGAGTGACAGAGTGTCTCTGAGCGCCGAGTGTGTCAGAGTGTGATAGAGAGTGTCAGAGAGTGTCAGAGAGTGTCAGAGAGTGACAGAGTGTCTCTGACTGTCAGAGTGTGTCAGAGTGTGATAGAGAGTGATAGAGTGTGTCAGAGAGTGTCAGAGAGTGATAGTGATTGTCTGAGATTGTCAGAGAGTGTCAGAGAGAGACAGTGAGTGTCTGAGAGTGGCATAGTATGTCAGAGAGTGATTGTGAGTGTCAGAGAGTGTCCGAGAGTGATAGTGCGTGTGAGAGAGTGATAGAGAGTGTCAGAGAGTATCAGAGAGTGATAGTCAGCGTCAGAGAGTATCAGAGAGTGATAGGGAGTGTCAGAGAGTGATAGTGAGTGTCAGAGAGTGTCAGAGAGTGACAGTGAGTGTCTGAGTGTCAGAGTGTGTCAGAGTGTGATAGAGAGTGATAGAGTGTGTCAGTGTGTCAGAGAGTGATAGAGAGTGATAGAGAGTGTCAGAGAGAGTCAGAGAGTGACACTGAGTGTCTGAGAGTGTCAGAGAGTGATAGAGAGTGTCAGAGAGTGATAGTGAGTACCAGCGAGTGTCAGAGAGTGTCAGAGAGTGTCTGAGAGTGATAGAGAGTGTCAGAGAGTGTCAGAGAGTATTAGAGAGTGTCAGAGAGTGTCAGAGAGTGTGAGAGAGTGTCAGAGAGTGATAGAGAGTGTCAGAGAGTGTCAGAGAGTATTAGAGAGTGTCAGAGAGTGTCAGAGTGTGTGAGAGAGTGTCAGAGAGTGATAGTGAGTGCCAGCGAGTGTCAGAGAGTGATAGTGAGTGCCAGCGAGTGTCAGAGAGTGTCAGAGAGTGTCTGAGAGTGATAGAGAGTGTCAGAGAGTGTCAGAGAGTATTAGAGAGTATTAGAGAGTGTCAGAGAGTGTGAGAGAGTGTCAGAGAGTGATAGAGAGTGTCAGAGAGTGATAGTGAGTGCCAGCGAGTGTCAGAGAGTGTCAGAGAGTATCAGAGAGTGATAGTGAGTGTCTGAGAGTGATAGTGAATGTCAGAGAGCAATAGAGAGTGTCAGAGAGTGATAGAGAGTGTCAGAGAGTGTCAGAGAGTGATAGTGAGAGTGTCAGAGAGTGTCAGAGCGTGTCAGAGTGTGTTAGTGTGTGTTAGAGAGAGTCAGAGAGTGTCAGAGAGTGATAGGGAGTGTCAGAGAGTGATAGTGAGTGTCAGAGATTATCAGAGAGTGATAGGGAGTGTCAGAGAGTGATAGTGAGTGTCAGAGAGTGTCAGAGAGTGACAGTGAGTGTCTGAGTGTCAGAGTGTGTCAGAGTGTGATAGAGAGTGATAGAGTGTGTCAGTGTGTCAGAGAGTGATAGAGAGTGATAGAGAGTGTCAGAGAGAGTCAGAGAGTGACACTGAGTGTCTGAGAGTGTCAGAGAGTGATAGAGAGTGTCAGAGAGTGATAGTGAGTGCCAGCGAGTGTCAGAGAGTGTCAGAGAGTGTCTGAGAGTGATAGAGAGTGTCAGAGAGTGTCAGAGAGTATTAGAGAGTGTCAGAGAGTGTGAGAGAGTGTCAGAGAGTGATAGAGAGTGTCAGAGAGTGTCAGAGAGTATTAGAGAGTGTCAGAGAGTGTCAGAGTGTGTGAGAGAGTGTCAGAGAGTGATAGTGAGTGCCAGCGAGTGTCAGAGAGTGATAGTGAGTGCCAGCGAGTGTCAGAGAGTGTCAGAGAGTGTCTGAGAGTGATAGAGAGTGTCAGAGAGTGATAGAGAGTGTCAGAGAGTGTCAGAGAGTGATAGAGAGTGTCAGAGAGAGATAGAGAGTTTCAGAGAGTGTCAAAGATTGTGAGAGAGTGTCAGAGAGTGATAGTGAGCGTCAGAGAGTATCAGAGAGTGATAGTGAGTGTCTGAGAGTGTCAGAGAGTGTCAGAGAGTCTCAGAGAGTAACAGAGAGTGTCAGACAGTGTCAGAGAGTGGTAGAGAGTGTCAGAGAGAGATAGAGAGTTTCAGAGAGTGTCAGAGAGTGTCAGAGAGTGATAGTGAATGTCAGAGAGTGATAGTGATTGTCTGAGAGTGTCTGAGAGTGATAGAGAGTGTCTGAGAGTGTTAGATACTGTCAGAGAGTGATAGTGAGTGTCAGAGAGTGCCAGAGATAGATAGAGAGTGTCAGAGAGTGATAGTGAGTGTCAGAGAGTATCAGAGAGTGATAGTGAGTGTCTGAGAGTGATAGTGAATGTCAGAGAGCAATAGAGAGTGTCAGAGATTGATAGAGAGTGTCAGAGAGTGTCAGAGAGTGATAGTGAGAGTGTCAGAGAGTGTCAGAGAGTGTTAGTGTGTGTTAGAGAGAGTCAAAGAGTGTCAGAGAGTGATAGGGTGTGTCAGAGAGTGATGGTGAGTGTCAGAGAGTGTCAGAGAGTGACAGAGTGTCTCTGAGCGTCCGAGTGTCTCAGAGTGTGATAGAGAGTGATAAAGTGTGTCAGAGAGTGTCAGAGAGTGATAGTGATTGTCTGAGATTGTCAGAGAGTGTCAGAGAGAGACAGTGAGTGTCTGAGAGTGTCAGAGTGTGTCAGAGAGTGATAGTGAGAGTGTCAGAGAGTGTCAGAGAGTGATACTGCGTGTGAGAGAGTGATACAGAGTGTCAGAGAGTATCAGAGAGTGATAGTGAGTGTCAGAGAGTATCAGAGAGTGATAGGGATTGTCGGAGAGTGATAGTGAGTGTCAGAGAGTGTCAGAGAGTGACAGTGAGTGTCTGAGTGTCAGAGTTTGTCAGATTGTGATAGAGAGTGATAGAGTGTGTCAGAGTGTGTCAGAGAGTGATAGAGAGCGATAGAGAGTGTCAGAGAGAGTCAGAGAGTGACACTGAGTGTCTGAGAGTGTCAGAGTGTGTCAGAGAGTGATTGTGAGTGTCAGAGAGTGTCAGAGAGTGATAGTTCGTGTCAGAGAGTGATAGAGAGTGTCAGAGAGTATCAGAGAGTGATAGTGAGTGTCGGACAGTATCAGAGAGTGATAGTGAGTGTCTGAGAGTGTCTGAGAGTGTCAGAGAGTGATAGAGAGTGTCAGAGAGAGAGATAGAGAGTTTCAGAGAGTGTCAGAGAGTGTGAGAGAGTGTCAGAGAGTGATAGTGAGTGTCAGAGAGTGATAGTGAGTGTCTGAGAGTGTCTGAGAGTGATAGAGAGTGATAGAGAGTGTCTGAGAGTGATAGAGAGTGTCTGAGAGTGATAGTGAGTGTCAGAGAGTGTCAGAGATTGATAGAGAGTATCAGAGAGAGATAGTGTGTATCAGAGAGTATCAGAGAGTGATAGTGAGTGTCTGAGAGTGTCTGAGAGTGTCAGAGAGTGTCAGAGGTTGTCAGAGGTTGTCAGAGAGTGATAGTGAGTGTTTGAGAATGTCTGAGAGTGTCAGAGAGTGTCAGAGAGTGTTAGAGAGGGACAGAGAGTGTCAGAGAGAGATAGAGAGTGTCAGAGAGTGATAGTGAGTGTCAGAGAGTGTCAGAGATTGATAGAGAGTGTCAGAGAGTGATAGTGAGTGTCAGAGAGTATCAGAGAGTGATAGTGAGTGTCCTTGAGTGTCCTTGAGTGTCAGAGAGTGTCAGGGAGAGTCAGAGAGTGTCAGGGAGAGTCAGAGAGTGTCAGAGAGTGTCAGAGAGTGATAGAGAGTTTCAGAGAGTGATAATGAGTGACAGAGAGTGTCAGCGAGTGACGGAGACTGTCAGAGAGTGATAGTGAGAGTCAGAGTGTATCAGAGAGTGATAGTGTCAGAGAGTGTCAGAGAGTGTCAGAGAGTGATAGTGAGTGTATGAGAGTGTCAGAGAGTGTCAGAGAGTGTCAGAGAGTGTCGGGGAGTGTCGGAGAGTGTCGGAGAGTGTCAGAGAGTGATAGAGAGTGTCAGAGAGTTTTATTGAGCGTCCAAGAGTGTCAGAGAGTAATAGTGAGTGTCCGAGAGTGTCTGAGAATGTCAGAGAGTGTCAGTGAGTGATAGAGAGTGTCAGAGAGTGTCAGAGAGTGATAGTGATTGTCAGAGAGTTTCAGAGAGTGACAGAGAGTGTCAGAGAGTGTCAGAGAGTGAAAGTGAGTGTCGTAGAGTGTCAGAGAGTGTCAGAGAGTGACAGAGACTGATAGAGAGTTTCAGAGAGTGTCAGAGAGTGTCAGAGTGTGTCAGAGAGTGATAGTGAGTGTCGGAGAGTGTCAGAGAGTGACAGTGAGTGTCAGAGAGTGTCAGAGAGTGATAGTGAGTGTCAGAGAGTGTCAGAGAGTGATAGTGATTGTCTGAGAGTGTCAGAGAGTGATTGAGAGTGTCAGAGAGTGATAGTAAGTGTCTGAGAGTGATAGAGAGTGATAGAGAGTGTCAGAGAGTGTCAGAGAGTGTCAGAGTGTGATAGAGAGTGATAGAGCGTGTCAGAGAGTGTCAGAGAGTCTCAGAGAGTGACAGAGTGTGTCAGACAGTGTCAGAGAGTGGCAGAGAGTGTCAGAGAGAGATAGAGAGTTTCAGAGAGTGTCAGAGAGTGTCAGAGAGTGATCGTGAATGTCAGAGAGTGATAGTGATTGTCTGAGAGTGTCTGAGAGTGATAGAGACTGTCAGAGAGTGATAGAGAGTGTCAGAGAGTATCAGAGAGTGATAGTGAGTGTCCGTGAGTGTCAGAGAGTGTCAGAGAGTGTCAGGGAGAGTCAGAGAGTGTCAGGGAGAGTCAGAGAGTGTCAGAGAGTGTCAGAGAGTGATAGAGAGTTTCAGAGAGTGATAATGAGTGACAGAGAGTGTCAGCGAGTGACGGAGACTGTCAGAGAGTGATAGTGAGAGTCAGAGTGTATCAGAGAGTGATAGTGTCAGAGAGTGTCAGAGAGTGTCAGAGAGTGATAGTGAGTGTATGAGAGTGTCAGAGAGTGTCAGAGAGTGTCAGAGAGTGTCGGGGAGTGTCGGAGAGTGTCGGAGAGTGTCAGAGAGTGATAGAGAGTGTCAGAGAGTTTTATTGAGCGTCCAAGAGTGTCAGAGAGTAATAGTGAGTGTCCGAGAGTGTCTGAGAATGTCAGAGAGTGTCAGAGAGTGATAGAGAGTGTCAGAGAGTGTCAGAGAGTGATAGTGATTGTCAGAGAGTTTCAGAGAGTGACAGAGAGTGTCAGAGAGTGTCAGAGAGTGTCAGAGAGTGAAAGTGAGTGTCGTAGAGTGTCACAGAGTGTCAGAGAGTGACAGAGACTGATAGAGAGTTTCAGAGAGTGTCAGAGAGTGTCAGAGTGTGTCAGAGAGTGATAGTGAGTGTCGGAGAGTGTCAGAGAGTGACAGTGAGTGTCAGAGAGTGATAGTGAGTGTCAGAGAGTGTCAGAGAGTGATAGTGATTGTCTGAGAGTGTCAGAGAGTGATTGAGAGTGTCAGAGAGTGATAGTAAGTGTCTGAGAGTGTCAGAGAGTGATAGAGAGTGTCAGAGAGTGATAGAGAGTGTCAGAGAGTATCAGAGAGTGATAGTGAGTGTCAGAGAGTGTCAGAGAGTGATAGTGAGTGTCAGAGAGTATCAGAGAGTGTCAGAGAGTGTCACAGAGTGTCAGAGTGATAGTAAGTGTCTGTCAGTGTCTGAGAGTATGAGAGAGTGTCAGAGAGTGATAGAGTGTAATAGAGAGTGTCAGAGAGTGTCAGAGAGTGATAGTGATTGTCTCAGAGTGTCAGACAGTGCTAGAGAGTCTCAGAGAGTGATAGAGAATGTCAGAGAGTGATATTGAGTGTCAGAGAGTATCAGAGAGCGATAGTGAGCGTCAGAGTGATAGTGAGTGTCTGAGAGTGTCTGAGAGTGATAGAGAGTTTCAGAGAATGTCAGAGAGTATTAGAGAGTGTCAGAGAGTGTCAGAGATTGTGAGAGAGTGTCAGAGAGTATTAAAGAGTGTCAGAGCGTGTCAGAGAGTGTGAGAGAGTGTCAGAGAGTGATAGTGAGTGTCTGAGAGTGTCAGAGAGTGATAGTGAGTGTCAGAGAGTGTCAGAGAGTGACAGTGAGTGTCCGAGTGTCAGAGTGTGTCAGAGTGTGATAGAGAGTGATAGAGTCTGTCAGAGTGTGTCAGAGAGTGATAGAGAGTGTCAGAGAGAGTCAGAGAGTGACACTGAGTGTCTGAGAGTGTCAGAGTGTGTCAGAGATTGATTGTGAGTGTCAGAGAGTGTCAGAGAGTGATAGTGCGTGTCAGAGAGTGATAGAGAGTGTCAGAGAGTATCAGAGAGTGATAGTGAGTGTCGGACAGTATCAGAGAGTGATAGTGAGTGTCTGAGAGAGTCTGAGAGTGTCAGAGAGTGTCAGAGAGTGATAGAGAGTGTCAGAGATTGTCAGAGAGTGATAGAGAGTGTCAGAGAGAGATAGAGAGTTTCAGAGAGTGTCAGAGAGTGTGAGAGAGTGTCAGAGAGTGATAGTGAGTGTCAGAGAGTGATAGTGAGTGTCTGAGAGTGTCTGAGAGTGATAGAGAGTGATAGAGAGTGTCTGAGAGTGATAGAGAGTGTCAGAGAGTGATAGTGAGTGTCAGAGAGTGTCAGAGATTGATAGAGAGTATCAGAGAGAGATAGTGTGTATCAGAGAGTATCAGAGAGTGATAGTGAGTGTCTGAGAGTGTCTGAGAGTGTCAGAGAGTGTCAGAGGTTGTCAGAGGTTGTCAGAGAGTGATAGTGAGTGTTTGAAAATGTCTGAGAGTGTCAGAGAGTGTCAGAGAGTGTTAGAGAGGGACAGAGAGTGTCAGAGAGAGATAGAGAGTGTCAGAGAGTGATAGAGAGTGTCAGAGAGTGTCAGAGAGTGATAGTGATTGTCAGAGAGTTTCAGAGAGTGACAGAGAGTGTCAGAGAGTGTCAGAGAGTGTCAGAGAGTGAAGGTGAGTGTCGTAGAGTGTCAGAGAGTGTCAGAGAGTGACAGAGACTGATAGAGAGTTTCAGAGAGTGTCAGAGAGTGTCAGAGTGTGTCAGAGAGTGATAGTGAGTGTCGGAGAGTGTCAGAGAGTGACAGTGAGTGTCAGAGAGTGTCAGAGAGTGTCAGAGAGTGATAGTGAGTGTCAGAGAGTGTCAGAGAGTGATAGTGATTGTCTGAGAGTGTCAGAGAGTGATTGAGAGTGTCAGAGAGTGATAGTAAGTGTCTGAGAGTGTCAGAGAGTGATAGAGAGTGTCAGAGAGTGATAGAGAGTGTCAGAGAGTGTCAGAGAGTGATAGTGAGTGTCAGAGAGTGTCAGAGAGTGATAGTGAGTGTCAGAGAGTATCAGAGAGTGTCAGAGAGTGTCACAGAGTGTCAGAGTGATAGTGAGTCTCTGAGAGTGTCGGACAGTGTCAGAGAGTGTCAGAGAGTGATAGAGAGTGATAGAGAGTGTCAGAGAGTGTCAGAGTGTGATAGAGAGTGATAGAGCGTGTCAGAGAGTGTCAGAGTGTGTCAGAGAGTGACAGTGAGTGTCAGAGAGTGACAGAGTGTGTCAGAGAGTGATAGTGAGTGTCTGTCAGTGTCTGAGAGTATGAGAGAGTGTCAGAGAGTGATAGAGTGTAATAGAGAGTGTCAGAGAGTGTCAGAGAGTGATAGTGATTGTCTCAGAGTGTCAGACAGTGCTAGAGAGTCTCAGAGAGTGATAGAGAATGTCAGAGAGTGATATTGAGTGTCAGAGAGTATCAGAGAGCGATAGTGAGCGTCAGAGTGATAGTGAGTGTCTGAGAGTGTCTGAGAGTGATAGAGAGTTTCAGAGAGTGTCAGAGAGTATTAGAGAGTGTCAGAGAGTGTCAGAGATTGTGAGAGAGTGTCAGAGAGTATTAAAGAGTGTCAGAGCGTGTCAGAGAGTGTGAGAGAGTGTCAGAGAGTGATAGTGAGTGTCTGAGAGTGTCAGAGAGTGATAGTGAGTGTCAGAGAGTGTCAGAGAGTGACAGTGAGTGTCCGAGTGTCAGAGTGTGTCAGAGTGTGATAGAGAGTGATAGAGTCTGTCAGAGTGTGTCAGAGAGTGATAGAGAGTGATAGAGAGTGTCAGAGAGAGTCAGAGAGTGACACTGAGTGTCTGAGAGTGTCAGAGTGTGTCAGAGATTGATTGTGAGTGTCAGAGAGTGTCAGAGAGTGATAGTGCGTGTCAGAGAGTGATAAAGAGTGTCAGAGAGTATCAGAGAGTGATAGTGAGTGTCGGACAGTATCAGAGAGTGATAGTGAGTGTCTGAGAGAGTCTGAGAGTGTCAGAGAGTGTCAGAGAGTGATAGAGAGTGTCAGAGATTGTCAGAGAGTGATAGAGAGTGTCAGAGAGTTTTATTGAGCGTCCAAGAGTGTCAGAGAGTAATAGTGAGTGTCCGAGAGTGTCTGAGAATGTCAGAGAGTGTCAGAGAGTGATAGAGAGTGTCAGAGAGTGTCAGAGAGTGATAGTGATTGTCAGAGAGTTTCAGAGAGTGACAGAGAGTGTCAGAGAGTGTCAGAGAGTGTCAGAGAGTGAAAGTGAGTGTCGTAGAGTGTCACAGAGTGTCAGAGAGTGACAGAGACTGATAGAGAGTTTCAGAGAGTGTCAGAGAGTGTCAGAGTGTGTCAGAGAGTGATAGTGAGTGTCGGAGAGTGTCAGAGAGTGACAGTGAGTGTCAGAGAGTGATAGTGAGTGTCAGAGAGTGTCAGAGAGTGATAGTGATTGTCTGAGAGTGTCAGAGAGTGATTGAGAGTGTCAGAGAGTGATAGTAAGTGTCTGAGAGTGTCAGAGAGTGATAGAGAGTGTCAGAGAGTGATAGAGAGTGTCAGAGAGTGTCAGAGAGTGATAGTGAGTGTCAGAGAGTGTCAGAGAGTGATAGTGAGTGTCAGAGAGTATCAGAGAGTGTCAGAGAGTGTCACAGAGTGTCAGAGTGATAGTAAGTGTCTGAGAGTGTCGGACAGTGTCAGAGAGTGTCAGAGAGTGATAGAGAGTGATAGAGAGTGTCAGAGAGTGTCAGAGTGTGATAGAGAGTGATAGAGCGTGTCAGAGAGTGTCAGAGTGTGTCAGAGAGTGACAGTGAGTGTCAGAGGGTGACAGAGTGTGTCAGAGAGTGATAGTGAGTGTCTGTCAGTGTCTGAGAGTATGAGAGAGTGTCAGAGAGTGATAGAGTGTAATAGAGAGTGTCAGAGAGTGTCAGAGAGTGATAGTGATTGTCTCAGAGTGTCAGACAGTGCTAGAGAGTCTCAGAGAGTGATAGAGAATGTCAGAGAGTGATATTGAGTGTCAGAGAGTATCAGAGAGCGATAGTGAGCGTCAGAGTGATAGTGAGTGTCTGAGAGTGTCTGAGAGTGATAGAGAGTTTCAGAGAGTGTCAGAGAGTATTAGAGAGTGTCAGAGAGTGTCAGAGATTGTGAGAGAGTGTCAGAGAGTATTAAAGAGTGTCAGAGCGTGTCAGAGAGTGTGAGAGAGTGTCAGAGAGTGATAGTGAGTGTCTGAGAGTGTCAGAGAGTGATAGTGAGTGTCAGAGAGTGTCAGAGAGTGACAGTGAGTGTCCGAGTGTCAGAGTGTGTCAGAGTGTGATAGAGAGTGATAGAGTCTGTCAGAGTGTGTCAGAGAGTGATAGAGAGTGATAGAGAGTGTCAGAGAGAGTCAGAGAGTGACACTGAGTGTCTGAGAGAGTCAGAGTGTGTCAGAGATTGATTGTGAGTGTCAGAGAGTGTCAGAGAGTGATAGTGCGTGTCAGAGAGTGATAGAGAGTTTCAGAGAGTATCTGAGAGTGATAGTGAGTGTCGGACAGTATCAGAGAGTGATAGTGAGTGTCTGAGAGAGTCTGAGAGTGTCAGAGAGTGTCAGAGAGTGATAGAGAGTGTCAGAGATTGTCAGAGAGTGATAGAGAGTGTCAGAGAGAGATAGAGAGTTTCAGAGAGTGTCAGAGAGTGTGAGAGAGTGTCAGAGAGTGATAGTGAGTGTCAGAGAGTGATAGTGAGTGTCTGAGAGTGTCTGAGAGTGATAGAGAGTGATAGAGAGTGTCTGAGAGTGATAGAGAGTGTCAGAGAGTGATAGTGAGTGTCAGAGAGTGTCAGAGATTGATAGAGAGTATCAGAGAGAGATAGTGTGTATCAGAGAGTATCAGAGAGTGATAGTGAGTGTCTGAGAGTGTCTGAGAGTGTCAGAGAGTGTCAGAGAGTGTCAGAGAGTGACAGAGACTGATAGAGAGTTTCAGAGAGTGTCAGAGAGTGTCAGAGTGTGTCAGAGAGTGATAGTGAGTGTCGGAGAGTGTCAGAGAGTGACAGTGAGTGTCAGAGAGTGTCAGAGAGTGTCAGAGAGTGATAGTGAGTGTCAGAGAGTGTCAGAGAGTGATAGTGATTGTCTGAGAGTGTCAGAGAGTGATTGAGAGTGTCAGAGAGTGATAGTAAGTGTCTGAGAGTGTCAGAGAGTGATAGAGAGTGTCAGAGAGTGATAGAGAGTGTCAGAGAGTGTCAGAGAGTGATAGTGAGTGTCAGAGAGTGTCAGAGAGTGATAGTGAGTGTCAGAGAGTATCAGAGAGTGTCAGAGAGTGTCACAGAGTGTCAGAGTGATAGTGAGTGTCTGAGAGTGTCGGACAGTGTCAGAGAGTGTCAGAGAGTGATAGAGAGTGATAGAGAGTGTCAGAGAGTGTCAGAGTGTGATAGAGATTGATAGAGCGTGTCAGAGAGTGTCAGAGTGTGTCAGAGAGTGACAGTGAGTGTCAGAGAGTGACAGAGTGTGTCAGAGAGTGATAGTGAGTGTCTGTCAGTGTCTGAGAGTATGAGAGAGTGTCAGAGAGTGATAGAGTGTAATAGAGAGTGTCAGAGAGTGTCAGAGAGTGATAGTGATTGTCTCAGAGTGTCAGACAGTGCTAGAGAGTCTCAGAGAGTGATAGAGAATGTCAGAGAGTGATATTGAGTGTCAGAGAGTATCAGAGAGCGATAGTGAGCGTCAGAGTGATAGTGAGTGTCTGAGAGTGTCTGAGAGTGATAGAGAGTTTCAGAGAGTGTCAGAGAGTATTAGAGAGTGTCAGAGAGTGTCAGAGATTGTGAGAGAGTGTCAGAGAGTATTAAAGAGTGTCAGAGCGTGTCAGAGAGTGTGAGAGAGTGTCAGAGAGTGATAGTGAGTGTCTGAGAGTGTCAGAGAGTGATAGTGAGTGTCAGAGAGTGTCAGAGAGTGACAGTGAGTGTCCGAGTGTCAGAGTGTGTCAGAGTGTGATAGAGAGTGATAGAGTCTGTCAGAGTGTGTCAGAGAGTGATAGAGAGTGATAGAGAGTGTCAGAGAGAGTCAGAGAGTGACACTGAGTGTCTGAGAGTGTCAGAGTGTGTCAGAGATTGATTGTGAGTGTCAGAGAGTGTCAGAGAGTGATAGTGCGTGTCAGAGAGTGATAAAGAGTGTCAGAGAGTATCAGAGAGTGATAGTGAGTGTCGGACAGTATCAGAGAGTGATAGTGAGTGTCTGAGAGAGTCTGAGAGTGTCAGAGAGTGTCAGAGAGTGATAGAGAGTGTCAGAGATTGTCAGAGAGTGATAGAGAGTGTCAGAGAGAGATAGAGAGTTTCAGAGAGTGTCAGAGAGTGTGAGAGAGTGTCAGAGAGTGATAGTGAGTGTCAGAGAGTGATAGTGAGTGTCTGAGAGTGTCTGAGAGTGATAGAGAGTGATAGAGAGTGTCTGAGAGTGATAGAGAGTGTCAGAGAGTGATAGTGAGTGTCAGAGTGTGTCAGAGATTGATAGAGAGTATCAGAGAGAGATAGTGTGTATCAGAGAGTATCAGAGAGTGATAGTGAGTGTCTGAGAGTGTCTGAGAGTGTCAGAGAGTGTCAGAGGTTGTCAGAGGTTGTCAGAGAGTGATAGTGAGTGTTTGAAAATGTCTGAGAGTGTCAGAGAGTGTCAGAGAGTGTTAGAGAGGGACAGAGAGTGTCAGAGAGAGATAGAGAGTGTCAGAGAGTGATAGTGAGTGTCAGAGAGTGTCAGAGATTGATAGAGAGTGTCAGAGAGTGATAGTGAGTGTCAGAGAGTATCAGAGAGTGATAGTGAGTGTCCGTGAGTGTCAGAGAGTGTCAGAGAGTGTCAGGGAGAGTCAGAGAGTGTCAGAGAGTGATAGAGAGTTTCAGAGAGTGATATAGAGTGTCAGAGAGTTATCGAGACTGTCAGAGAGTGATAATGAGTGACAGAGAGTGTCAGAGAGTGTCAGAGAGTGTCAGAGAGTGATAGTGAGTGTATGAGAGTGTCAGAGAGTGTCAGAGAGTGTCGGGGAGTGTCGGAGAGTGTCGGAGAGTGTCGGAGTGTGATAGAGAGTGTCAGAGAGTTTTATTGAGCGTCCAAGAGTGTCAGAGAGTAATAGTGAGTGTCCGAGAGTGTCTGAGAATGTCAGAGAGTGTCAGAGAGTGATAGAGAGTGTCAGAGAGTGTCAGAGAGTGATAGTGAGTGTCAGAGAGTTTCAGAGAGTGACGGAGAGTGTCAGAGAGTGACAGAGAGTGAAAGTGAGTGTCTGAGAGTGTCAGAGAGTGTCAGAGAGTGACAGAGACTGATAGAGAGATTCAGAAAGTGTCAGAGAGGGTCAGAGTGTGTCAGAGAGTGAAAGTGACTGTCGAAGAGTGTCAGACAGTGACAGTGAGTGTCAGAGAGTGTCAGAGTGTGTCAGAGAGTGATAGTGAGTGTCAGAGAGTGTCAGAGAGTGATAGTGATAGTCTGAGAGTGTCAGAGAGTGATTGAGAGTGTCACAGAGTGATAGTAAGTGTCTGAGAGTGTCAGAGAGTGATAGAGAGTGTCAGAGAGTGATAGAGAGTGTCAGAGAGTGTCAGAGAGTGATAGTGAGTGTCAGAGAGTGTCAGAGAGTGATAGTGAGTGTCAGAGAGTATCAGAGAGTGTCACAGAGTGTCACAGAGTGTCAGAGTGATAGTGAGCGTCTGAGAGTGTCAGACAGTGTCAGAGAGTGTCAGAGAGTGATAGAGAGTGATAGAGAGTGTCAGAGAGTGTCAGAGTGTGTCAGAGAGTGACAGTGAGTGTCAGAGAGTGACAGAGTGTGTCAGAGAGTGATAGTGAGTGTCTGTCAGTGTCTGAGAGTATGAGAGAGTGTCAGAGAGTGATAGAGAGTAATAGAGAGTGTCAGAGAGTGTCAGAGAGTGATAGTGATTGTCTCAGAGTGTCAGAGAGTGCTAGAGAGTCTCAGAGAGTGATAGAGAATGTCAGAGAGTGATATTGAGTGTCAGAGAGTATTAGAGAGTGATACTGAGTGTCTGAGAGTGATAGAGAGTTTCAGAGAGTGTCAGAGAGTATTAAAGATTGTCAGAGAGTGTCAGAGAGGGATAGTGAGTGTCTGAGAGTGTCAGAGTGTGATAGAGAGTGTCAGAGAGTGATAGTGAGTGTCAGAGAGTATCAGAGAGTGATAGTGAGTGTCCGTGAGTGTCAGAGAGTGTCAGAGAGTGTCAGGGAGAGTCAGAGAGTGTCAGAGAGTGATAGTGAGTGTCTGAGAGTGTCAGAGAGTGTCAGAGAGTCTCAGAGAGTGACAGAGAGTGTCAGACAGTGTCAGAGAATGGTAGAGAGTGTCAGAGAGAGATAGAGAGTTTCAGAGAGTGTCAGAGAGTGTCAGAGAGTGATAGTGAATGTCAGAGAGTGATAGTGATTGTCTGAGAGTGTCTGAGAGTGATAGAGAGTGTCTGAGAGTGATAGAGACTGTCAGAGAGTGATCGTGAGTGTCTGAGAGTGTCTGAGAGTGATAGAGAGTTTCAGAGAGTGTCAGAGAGTATTAGAGAGTGTCAGAGAGTGTGAGAGAGTGTCAGAGAGTATTAAAGAGTGTCAGAGAGTGTCAGAGAGTGTGAGAGAGTGTCAGAGAGGGATAGTGAGTGTCTGAGAGTGTCAGAGAGTGATATAGAGTGTCAGAGAGTGATAGTGAGTATCAGAGAGTGATAGTGATTGTCCGTGAGTGTCAGAGAGTGTCAGAGAGTGTCAGGGAGAGTCAGAGAGTGTCAGAGAGTGATAGTGAGTGTCTGAGAGTGTCAGAGAATGGTAGAGAGTGTCAGAGAGAGATAGAGAGTTTCAGAGAGTGTCAGAGAGTGTCAGAGAGTGATAGTGAATGTCAGAGAGTGATAGTGAATGTCTAAGAGTGTCTGAGAGTGATAGAGAGTGTCTGAGAGTGATAGAGACTGTCAGAGAGTGATAGTGAGTGTCAGAGAGTGTCAGAGATAGATAGAGAGTGTCAGAGAGTGACAGTGAGTGTCAGAGAGTATCAGAGAGTGATAGTGAGTGTCTGAGAGTGATAGTGAATGTCAGAGAGTAATAGAGAGTGTCAGAGAGTGATAGAGAGTGTCAGAGAGTGTCAGAGAGTGATAGTGAGAGTGTCAGAGAGTGTCAGAGAGTGTCAGAGAGTGTTAGTGTGTGTTAGAGAGTGTCAGAGAGTGTCAGAGAGTGATAGGGAGTGTCAGAGAGTGATAGTGAGTGTCAGAGAGTGTCAGAGAGTGACAGAGTGTCCCTGAGTGTCAGAGTGTGTCAGAGTGTGATAGAGAGTGATAGAGTGTGTCAGAGATTGTCAGAGAGTGATAGAGAGTGTCAGAGAGAGATAGAGAGTTTCAGAGAGTGTCAGAGAGTGTGAGAGAGTGTCAGAGAGTGATAGTGAGTGTCAGAGAGTGATAGTGAGTGTCTGAGAGTGTCTGAGAGTGATAGAGAGTGATAGAGAGTGTCTGAGAGTGATAGAGAGTGTCAGAGAGTGATAGTGAGTGTCAGAGAGTGTCAGAGATTGATAGAGAGTATCAGAGAGAGATAGTGTGTATCAGAGAGTATCAGAGAGTGATAGTGAGTGTCTGAGAGTGTCTGAGAGTGTCAGAGAGTGTCAGAGGATGTCAGAGGTTGTCAGAGAGTGATAGTGAGTGTTTGAAAATGTCTGAGAGTGTCAGAGAGTGTCAGAGAGTGTTAGAGAGGGACAGAGAGTGTCAGAGAGTGATAGAGAGTGTCAGAGAGTGTCAGAGTGTGTCAGAGAGTGACAGTGAGTGTCAGAGAGTGACAGAGTGTGTCAGAGAGTGATAGTGAGTGTCTGTCAGTGTCTGAGAGTATGAGAGAGTGTCAGAGAGTGATAGAGAGTAATAGAGAGTGTCAGAGAGTGTCAGAGAGTGATAGTGATTGTCTCAGAGTGTCAGAGAGTGCTAGAGAGTCTCAGAGAGTGATAGAGAATGTCAGAGAGTGATATTGAGTGTCAGAGAGTATTTGAGAGTGATACTGAGTGTCTGAGAGTGATAGAGAGTTTCAGAGAGTGTCAGAGAGTATTAAAGATTGTCAGAGAGTGTCAGAGAGGGATAGTGAGTGTCTGAGAGTGTCAGAGTGTGATAGAGAGTGTCAGAGAGTGATAGTGAGTGTCAGAGAGTATCAGAGAGTGATAGTGAGTGTCCGTGAGTGTCAGAGAGTGTCAGAGAGTGTCAGGGAGAGTCAGAGAGTGTCAGAGAGTGATAGTGAGTGTCTGAGAGTGTCAGAGAGTGTCAGAGAGTCTCAGAGAGTGACAGAGAGTGTCAGACAGTGTCAGAGAATGGTAGAGAGTGTCAGAGAGAGATAGAGAGTTTCAGAGAGTGTCAGAGAGTGTCAGAGAGTGATAGTGAATGTCAGAGAGTGATAGTGATTGTCTGAGAGTGTCTGAGAGTGATAGAGAGTGTCTGAGAGTGATAGAGACTGTCAGAGAGTGATCGTGAGTGTCTGAGAGTGTCTGAGAGTGATAGAGAGTTTCAGAGAGTGTCAGAGAGTATTAGAGAGTGTCAGAGAGTGTGAGAGAGTGTCAGAGAGTATTAAAGAGTGTCAGAGAGTGTCAGAGAGTGTGAGAGAGTGTCAGAGAGGGATAGTGAGTGTCTGAGAGTGTCAGAGAGTGATATAGAGTGTCAGAGAGTGATAGTGAGTATCAGAGAGTGATAGTGATTGTCCGTGAGTGTCAGAGAGTGTCAGAGAGTGTCAGGGAGAGTCAGAGAGTGTCAGAGAGTGATAGTGAGTGTCTGAGAGTGTCAGAGAATGGTAGAGAGTGTCAGAGAGAGATAGAGAGTTTCAGAGAGTGTCAGAGAGTGTCAGAGAGTGATAGTGAATGTCAGAGAGTGATAGTGATTGTCTAAGAGTGTCTGAGAGTGATAGAGAGTGTCTGAGAGTGATAGAGACTGTCAGAGAGTGATAGTGAGTGTCAGAGAGTGTCAGAGATAGATAGAGAGTGTCAGAGAGTGATAGTGAGTGTCAGAGAGTATCAGAGAGTGATAGTGAGTGTCTGAGAGTGATAGTGAATGTCAGAGAGTAATAGAGAGTGTCAGAGAGTGATAGAGAGTGTCAGAGAGTGTCAGAGAGTGATAGTGAGAGTGTCAGAGAGTGTCAGAGAGTGTCAGAGAGTGATAGGGAGTGTCAGAGAGTGATAGTGAGTGTCAGAGAGTGTCAGAGAGTGACAGAGTGTCCCTGAGTGTCAGAGTGTGTCAGAGTGTGATAGAGAGTGATAGAGTGTGTCAGAGATTGTCAGAGAGTGATAGAGAGTGTCAGAGAGAGATAGAGAGTTTCAGAGAGTGTCAGAGAGTGTGAGAGAGTGTCAGAGAGTGATAGTGAGTGTCAGAGAGTGATAGTGAGTGTCTGAGAGTGTCTGAGAGTGATAGAGAGTGATAGAGAGTGTCTGAGAGTGATAGAGAGTGTCAGAGAGTGATAGTGAGTGTCAGAGAGTGTCAGAGATTGATAGAGAGTATCAGAGAGAGATAGTGTGTATCAGAGAGTATCAGAGAGTGATAGTGAGTGTCTGAGAGTGTCTGAGAGTGTCAGAGAGTGTCAGAGGATGTCAGAGGTTGTCAGAGAGTGATAGTGAGTGTTTGAAAATGTCTGAGAGTGTCAGAGAGTGTCAGAGAGTGTTAGAGAGGGACAGAGAGTGTCAGAGATTGATAGAGAGTGTCAGAGAGTGATAGTGAGTGTCAGAGAGTATCAGAGAGTGATAGTGAGTGTCCGTGAGTGTCAGAGAGTGTCAGAGAGTGTCAGGGAGAGTCAGAGAGTGTCAGAGAGTGATAGAGAGTTTCAGAGAGTGATATAGAGTGTCAGAGAGTTATCGAGACTGTCAGAGAGTGATAATGAGTGACAGAGAGTGTCAGCGAGTGACAGAGACTGTCAGAGAGTGATAGTGAGAGTCAGAGAGTATCAGAGAGTGATAGTGTCAGAGAGTGTCAGAGAGTGTCAGAGAGTGATAGTGAGTGTATGAGAGTGTCAGAGAGTGTCAGAGAGTGTCAGAGAGTGTCGTGGAGTGTTGGAGAGTGTCGGAGAGTGTCGGAGAGTGTCAGAGTATGATAGAGAGTGTCAGAGAGTTTTATTGAGCGTCCAAGAGTGTCAGAGAGTAATAGTGAGTGTCCGAGAGTGTCTGAGAATGTCAGAGAGTGTCAGAGAGTGATAGAGAGTGTCAGAGAGTGTCAGAGAGTGATAGTGAGTGTCAGCGAGTTTCAGAGAGTGACGGAGAGTGTCAGAGAGTGTCAGAGAGTGAAAGTGAGTGTCTGAGAGTGTCAGAGAGTGTCAGAGAGTGACAGAGACTGATAGAGAGTTTCAGAAAGTGTCAGAGAGGGTCAGAGTGTGTCAGAGAGTGAAAGTGACTGTCGAAGAGTGTCAGAGAGTGACAGTGAGTGATCGTGAGTGTCAGAGAGTGTCAGAGAGCGATAGTGATAGTCTGAGAGTGTCAGAGAGTGATTGAGAGTGTCACAGAGTGATAGTAAGTGTCTGAGAGTGTCAGAGAGTGATAGAGAGTGTCAGAGAGTGATAGAGAGTGTCAGAGAGTGTCAGAGAGTGATAGTGAGTGTCAGAGAGTGTCAGAGAGTGATAGTGAGTGTCAGAGAGTATCAGAGAGTGTCACAGAGTGTCACAGAGTGTCAGAGTGATAGTGAGCGTCTGAGAGTGTCAGACAGTGTCAGAGAGTGTCAGAGAGTGGTAGAGAGTGATAGAGAGTGTCAGAGAGTGTCAGAGTGTGTCAGAGAGTGACAGTGAGTGTCAGAGAGTGACAGAGTGTGTCAGAGAGTGATAGTGAGTGTCTGTCAGTGTCTGAGAGTATGAGAGAGTGTCAGAGAGTGATAGAGAGTAATAGAGAGTGTCAGAGAGTGTCAGAGAGTGATAGTGATTGTCTCAGAGTGTCAGAGAGTGCTAGAGAGTCTCAGAGAGTGATAGAGAATGTCAGAGAGTGATATTGAGTGTCAGAGAGTATCAGAGAGTGATAGTGAGCGTCAGAGAGTATTAGAGAGTGATAGTGAGTGTCTGAGAGTGATAGAGAGTTTCAGAGAGTGTCAGAGAGTATTAAAGATTGTCAGAGAGTGTCAGAGAGTGATAGTGAGTGTCTGAGAGTGTCAGAGAGTGATAGAGAGTGTCAGAGAGTGATAGTGAGTGTCAGAGAGTATCAGAGAGTGATAGTGAGTGTCCGTGAGTGTCAGAGAGTGTCAGAGAGTGTCAGGGAGAGTCAGAGAGTGTCAGAGAGTGATAGTGAGTGTCTGAGAGTGTCAGAGAGTGTCAGAGAGTCTCAGAGAGTGACAGAGAGTGTCAGACAGTGTCAGAGAATGGTAGAGAGTGTCAGAGAGAGATAGAGAGTTTCAGAGAGTGTCAGAGAGTGTCAGAGAGTGATAGTGAATGTCAGAGAGTGATAGTGATTGTCTGAGAGTGTCTGAGAGTGATAGAGAGTGTCTGAGAGTGATATAGACTGTCAGAGAGTGATAGTGAGTGTCAGAGAGTTTCAGAGATAGATAGAGAGTGTCAGAGAGTGATAGTGAGTGTCAGAGAGTATCAGAGAGTGATAGTGAGTGTCTGAGAGTGATAGTGAATGTCAGAGAGTAATAGAGAGTGTCAGAGAGTGATAGAGAGTGTCAGAGAGTGTCAGAGAGTGATAGTGAGAGTGTCAGAGAGTGTCAGAGAGTGTCAGAGAGTGTTAGTGTGTGTTAGAGAGTTTCAGAGAGTGTCATTGAGTGATAGGGAGTGTCAGAGAGTGATAGTGAGTGTCAGAGAGTGTCAGAGAGTGACAGAGTGTCCCTGAGTGTCAGAGTGTGTCAGAGTGTGATATAGAGTGATAGAGTGTGTCAGAGAGTGTCAGAGAGTGATAGTGATTGTCTGAGATTGTCAGAGTGTGTCAGAGAGAGACAGTGAGTGTCTGTGAGTGTCAGAGTGTGTCAGAGAGTGATTGTGAGTGTCAGAGACTGTCAGAGAGTGATACTGCGTGTGAGAGAGTGATAGAGAGTGTCAGAGAGTATCAGAGAGTGATAGTGAGTGTCAGAGAGTATCAGAGAGTGATAGTGAGTGTCTGTCAGTGTCTGAGAGTATGAGAGAGTGTCAGAAAGTGATAGAGAGTAATAGAGAGTGTCAGAGAGTGATAGTGATTGTCTCAGAGTGTCAGAGAGTGCTAGAGAGTCTCAGAGAGTGATAGAGAATGTCAGAGAGTGATATTGAGTGTCAGAGAGTATCAGAGAGTGATAGTGAGCGTCAGAGAGTATCAGAGAGTGATCGTGAGTGTCTGAGAGTGTCTGAGAGTGATAGAGAGTTTCAGAGAGTGTCAGAGAGTATTAGAGAGTGTCAGAGAGTGTCAGAGAGTATTAAAGAGTGTCAGAGAGTGTCAGAGAGTGTGAGAGAGTGTCAGAGAGGGATAGTGAGTGTCTGAGAGTGTCAGAGAGTGATATAGAGTGTCAGAGAGTGATAGTGAGTATCAGAGAGTGATAGTGATTGTCCGTGAGTGTCAGAGAGTGTCAGAGAGTGTCAGGGAGAGTCAGAGAGTGTCAGAGAGTGATAGTGAGTGTCTGAGAGTGTCAGAGAATGGTAGAGAGTGTCAGAGAGAGATAGAGAGTTTCAGAGTGTGTCAGAGAGTGATAGTGAATGTCAGAGAGTGATAGTGATTGTCTGAGAGTGTCTGAGAGTGATAGAGAGTGTCTGAGAGTGATAGAGACTGTCAGAGAGTGATAGTGAGTGTCAGAGAGTGTCAGAGATAGATAGAGAGTGTCAGAGAGTGACAGTGAGTGTCAGAGAGTATCAGAGAGTGATAGTGAGTGTCTGAGAGTGATAGTGAATGTCAGAGAGTAATAGAGAGTGTCAGAGAGTGATAGAGAGTGTCAGAGAGTGTCAGAGAGTGACAGTGAGACTGTCAGAGAGTGTCAGAGAGTGTCAGAGAGTGTTAGTGTGTGTTAGAGAGTGTCAGAGAGTGTCAGAGAGTGATAGGGAGTGTCAGAGAGTGATAGTGAGTGTCAGAGAGTGTCAGAGAGTGACAGAGTGTCTCTGAGTGTCAGAGTGTGTCAGAGTGTGATAGAGAGTGATAGAGTGTGTCAGAGAGTGTCAGAGAGTGATAGTGATTGTCTGAAATTGTCAGCGAGTGTCAGAGAGTGATACTGCGTGTGAGAGAGTGATAGACAGTGTCAGAGAGTATCAGAGAGTGATAGTGAATGTCAGAGAGTATCAGAGAGTGATAGGGAGTGTCAGAGAGTGATAGTGAGTGTCAGAGAGTGTCAGAGAGTGACAGTGAGTGTCTGAGTGTCAGTGTGTGTCAGAGTGTGATAGAGAGTGATAGAGTGTGTCAGAGTGTGTCAGAGAGTGATAGAGAGTGATAGAGAGTGTCAGAGAGAGTCAGAGAGTGACACTGAGTGTCTGAGAGTGTCAGAGTGTGATAGAGAGTGATTGTGAGTGTCAGAGAGTGTCAGAGTGTGATAGTGCGTGTCAGAGAGTGATAGAGAGTGTCAGAGAGTATCAGAGAGTGATAGTGAGTGTCGGACAGTATCAGAGAGTGATAGTGAGTGTCTGAGAGTGTCTGAGAGTGATAGAGAGTGTCAGAGAGAGATAGAGAGTTTCAGAGAGTGTCAGAGAGTGTGAGAGAGTGTCAGAGAGTGATAGTGAGTGTCAGAGAGTGATAGTGAGTGTCTGAGAGTGTCTGAGAGTGATAGAGAGTGATAGAGAGTGCCTGAGAGTGGTAGAGAGTGTCAGAGAGTGATAGTGAGTGTCCGAGAGTGTCTGAGAATGTCAGAGAGTGTCAGAGAGTGATAGAGAGTGTCAGAGAGTGTCAGAGAGTGATAGTGAGTGTCAGCGAGTTTCAGAGAGTGACGGAGAGTGTCAGAGAGTGTCAGAGAGTGAAAGTGAGTGTCTGAGAGTGTCAGAGAGTGTCAGAGAGTGACAGAGACTGATAGAGAGTTTCAGAAAGTGTCAGAGAGGGTCAGAGTGTGTCAGAGAGTGAAAGTGACTGTCGAAGAGTGTCAGAGAGTGACAGTGAGTTTCAGAGAGTGTCAGAGAGTGTCAGAGAGTGATCGTGAGTGTCAGAGAGTGTCAGAGAGCGATAGTGATAGTCTGAGAGTGTCAGAGAGTGATTGAGAGTGTCACAGAGTGATAGTAAGTGTCTGAGAGTGTCAGAGAGTGTCAGACAGTGTCAGAGAGTGTCAGAGAGTGATAGAGAGTGATAGAGATTGTCAGAGAGTGTCAGAGTGTGTCAGAGAGTGACAGTGAGTGTCAGAGAGTGACAGAGTGTGTCAGAGAGTGATAGTGAGTGTCTGTCAATGTCTGAGAGTATGAGAGAGTGTCAGAGAGTGATAGAGAGTAATAGAGAGTGTCAGAGAGTGTCAGAGAGTGTCAGAGAGTGATATTGATTGTCTCAGAGTGTCAGAGAGTGCTGGAGAGTCTCAGAGAGTGATAGAGAATGTCAGAGAGTGATATTGAGTGTCAGAGAGTATCAGAGAGTGATAGTGAGCGTCAGAGAGTATCAGAGAGTGATAGTGAGTGTCTGAGAGTGATAGAGAGTTTCAGAGAGTGTCAGAGAGTATTAGAGAGTGTCAGAGAGTGTCAGAGAGTGTGAGAGAGTGTCAGAGAGTATTAGAGAGTGTCAGAGAGTGTCAGAGAGTGTGAGAGAGTGTCAGAGAGTATTAAAGAGTGTCAGAGAGTGTGAGAGAGTGTGAGAGAGTGTCAGAGAGTGATACTGAGTGTCTGAGAGTGTCAGAGAGTGATAGTGAGTGTCAGAGAGTGTCAGAGAGTGACAGTGAGTGTCTGAGTGTCAGAGTGTGTCAGAGTGTGATAGAGAGTGATAGAGTGTGTCAGAGTGTGTCAGAGAGTGATAG
Organism: Heterodontus francisci; assembly: GCF_036365525.1. NCBI lineage: Eukaryota > Metazoa > Chordata > Chondrichthyes > Heterodontiformes > Heterodontidae > Heterodontus > Heterodontus francisci. Next base: position 3,517,584 of record NC_090411.1, on the reverse strand, counting down.
AGAGTGATAGAGAGTGTCAGAGAGTGTCAGAGTGTGACACTGAGTGTCTGAGAGTGTCAGAGAGTGATAGTGAGTGTCAGAGAGTTTCAGTGAGTGTCTGAGTGTCAGAGTGTGTCAGAGTGTGATAGAGAGTGATAGAGTGTGTCAGAGTGTGTCAGAGAGTGATAGAGAGTGATAGAGAGTGTCAGAGAGAGTCAGAGAGTGACACTGAGTGTCTGAGAGTGTCAGAGTGTGTCAGAGAGTGATTGTGAGTGTCAGAGAGTGTCAGAGAGTGATAGTGCGTGTCAGAGAGTGATAGAGAGTGTCAGAGAGTATCAGAGAGTGATAGTGAGTGTCGGACAGTATCAGAGAGTGATAGTGAGTGTCTGAGAGTGTCTGAGAGTGTCAGAGAGTGTCAGAGAGTGATAGAGAGTGTCAGAGATTGTCAGAGAGTGATAGAGAGTGTCAGAGAGAGATAGAGAGTTTCAGAGAGTGTCAGAGAGTGTGAGAGAGTGTCACAGAGTGATAGAGAGTGTCAGGGAGCGATAGTGAGTGCCAGAATGTGTCAGAGAGTGTCAGAGAGTGTCAGAGAGTGATAGAGAGTGTCAGAGAGTGATATTGAGTGTCAGAAAGTATCAGAGAGTGATAGTGAGCGTCAGAGAGTATCAGAGAGTGATAGTGAGTGTCTGAGAGAGTCTGAGAGTGATAGAGAGTGTCAGAGAGTGTCAGAGAGTATTAGAGGGTGTCAGAGAGTGTGAGAGAGTGTGAGAGAGAGTCAGAGAGTGATAGTGAGTGTCTGAGAGTGTCAGAGAGTGTCAGAGAGTGATAGAGAGTGTCAGAGAGTGATAGTGAGTGCCAGCGAGTGTCAGAGAGTGTCAGAGAGTGTCAGAGAGTGATAGAGAGTGTCAGAGAGTGATAGTGAGTGTCTGAGAGTGTCTGAGAGTGATAGAGAGTGTCTGAGAGTGATAGAGACTGTCAGAGAGTGATAGTGAGTGTCAGAGAGTGTCAGACATAGATCGAGAGTGTCAGAGAGTGACAGTGAGTGTCAGAGAGTATCAGGGAGTGATAGTGAGTGTCTGAGAGTGATAGTGAGTGTCAGAGAGTGTCAGAGAGTGATAGTGAGAGTGTCAGAGAGTTTCAGAGAGTGTTAGAGAGTGTTGGAGAGTGTCAGAGAATGTCAGAGAGTGATAGGGAGTGTCAGAGAGTGATAGTGAGTGTCCGAGAGTGTCAGAGAGTGTCAGAGTATGTCAGAGATTGATAGATAGTGTCAGAGAGTGATAGAGAGTGTCAGAGAGTGATAGTGAGTGTCAGTGAGTGTCTGAGAGTGACAGGGAGTGTCTCTTATTGTCAGAGTGTGTCAGAGAGTGATAGAGAGTGATAGAGTGTGTCAGAGAGTGTCAGAGAGTGACACTGAGTGTCTGAGAGTGTCAGAGTGTGTCAGAGAGTGATAGAGAGTGATAGAGAGTGTCAGAGAGAGTCAGAGAGTGACACTGAGTGTCTGAGAGTGTCAGAGTGTGTCAGAGAGTGACAGAGAGTGTCAGAGAGTATCAGAGAGTGATAGTGAGTGTCAGAGAGTATCAGAGAGTGTCAGAGTGTGTCAGAGAGTGACAGAGAGTGTCAGAGAGTATCAGAGAGTGATAGTGAGTGTCAGAGAGTATCAGAGAGTGATAGTGAGTGTCTGAGAGTGTCTGAGAGTGTCAGAGAGTGTCAGAGAGTGATAGAGAGTGTCAGAGAGTGATAGTGAGTGTCAGAGAGTGTCAGAGAGTGATAGTGATTGTCTGTGAGTGTCAGAGTGAGATTGAGAGTGTCAGAGAGTGATAGTAAGTGTCTGAGAGTGTCAGAGAGTGATAGAGAGTGTCAGAGAGTGTCAGAGAGTGATAGTGAGTGTCAGAGAGTATCAGAGAGTGTCAGAGAGTGTCACAGAGTGTCAGAGTGATAGTGAGTGTCTGATAGTGTCAGACAGTGTCAGAGAGTGTCAGAGAGTGATAGAGAGTGATAGAGAGTGTCAGAGAGTGTCAGAGTGTGATAGAAAGTGATAGAGAGTGTCAGAGAGTGTCAGAGTGTGTCAGAGAGTGACAGTGAGTGTCAGAGAGTGACAGAGTGTGTCAGAGAGTGATAGTGAGTGTCTGTCAATGTCTGAGAGTATGAGAGAGTGTCAGAGAGTGATAGAGAGTAATAGAGAGTGTCAGAGAGTGTCAGAGAGTGTCAGAGAGTGATATTGATTGTCTCAGAGTGTCAGAGAGTGCTGGAGAGTCTCAGAGAGTGATAGAGAATGTCAGAGAGTGATATTGAGTGTCAGAGAGTATCAGAGAGTGATAGTGAGCGTCAGAGAGTATCAGAGAGTGATAGTGAGTGTCTGAGAGTGATAGAGAGTTTCAGAGAGTGTCAGAGAGTATTAGAGAGTGTCAGAGAGTGTCAGAGAGTGTGAGAGAGTGTCAGAGAGTATTAGAGAGTGTCAGAGAGTGTCAGAGAGTGTGAGAGAGTGTCAGAGAGTATTAAAGAGTGTCAGAGAGTGTGAGAGAGTGTGAGAGAGTGTCAGAGAGTGATACTGAGTGTCTGAGAGTGTCAGAGAGTGATAGTGAGTGTCAGAGAGTGTCAGAGAGTGATGGTGAGTGTCAGAGAGTGTCAGAGAGTGACAGTGAGTGTCTGAGTGTCAGAGTGTGTCAGAGTGTGATAGAGAGTGATAGAGTGTGTCAGAGTGTGTCAGAGAGTGATAGAGAGTGATAGAGAGTGTCAGAGAGTGTCAGAGAGTGACACTGAGTGTCTGAGAGTGTCAGAGAGTGATAGTGAGTGTCAGAGAGTTTCAGTGAGTGTCTGAGTGTCAGAGTGTGTCAGAGTGTGATAGAGAGTGATAGAGTGTGTCAGAGTGTGTCAGGGAGTGATAGAGAGTGATAGAGAGTGTCAGAGAGAGTCAGAGAGTGACACTGAGTGTCTGAGAGTGTCAGAGTGTGTCAGAGAGTGATTGTGAGTGTCAGAGAGTGTCAGAGAGTGATAGTGCGTGTCAGAGAGTGATAGAGAGTGTCAGAGAGTATCAGAGAGTGATAGTGAGTGTCGGACAGTATCAGAGAGTGATAGTGAGTGTCTGAGAGTGTCTGAGAGTGTCAGAGAGTGTCAGAGAGTGATAGAGAGTGTCAGAGATTGTCAGAGAGTGATAGAGATTGTCAGAGAGAGATAGAGAGTTTCAGAGAGTGTCAGAGAGTGTGAGAGAGTGTCACAGAGTGATAGAGAGTGTCAGGGAGCGATAGTGAGTGCCAGAGTGTCTCAGAGAGTGTCAGAGAGTGTCAGAGAGTGATAGAGAGTGTCAGAGAGTGATATTGAGTGTCAGAAAGTATCAGAGAGTGATAGTGAGCGTCAGAGAGTATCAGAGAGTGATAGTGAGTGTCTGAGAGAGTCTGAGAGTGATAGAGAGTGTCAGAGAGTGTCAGAGAGTATTAGAGGGTGTCAGAGAGTGTGAGAGAGTGTGAGAGAGAGTCAGAGAGTGATAGTGAGTGTCTGAGAGTGTCAGAGAGTGTCAGAGAGTGTCAGAGAGTGATAGAGAGTGTCAGAGAGTGATAGTGAGTGCCAGCGAGTGTCAGAGAGTGTCAGAGAGTGTCAGAGAGTGTCAGAGAGTGTCAGAGAGTGATAGAGAGTGTCAGAGAGTGATAGTGAGTGTCTGAGAGTGTCTGAGAGTGATAGAGAGTGTCTGCGAGTGATAGAGACTGTCAGAGAGTGATAGTGAGTGTCAGAGAGTGTCAGACATAGATCGAGAGTGTCAGAGAGTGACAGTGAGTGTCAGAGAGTATCAGGGAGTGATAGTGAGTGTCTGAGAGTGATAGTGAGTGTCAGAGAGTGTCAGAGAGTGATAGTGAGAGTGTCAGAGAGTTTCAGAGAGTGTTAGAGAGTGTTGGAGAGTGTCAGAGAATGTCAGAGAGTGATAGGGAGTGTCAGAGAGTGATAGTGAGTGTCCGAGAGTGTCAGAGAGTGTCAGAGTATGTCAGAGATTGATAGATAGTGTCAGAGAGTGATAGAGAGTGTCAGAGAGTGATAGTGAGTGTCAGAGAGTGTCTGAGAGTGACAGTGAGTGTCTCTTATTGTCAGAGTGTGTCAGAGAGTGATAGAGAGTGATAGAGTGTGTCAGAGAGTGTCAGAGAGTGACACTGAGTGTCTGAGAGTGTCAGAGTGTGTCAGAGAGTGATAGAGAGTGATAGAGAGTGTCAGAGAGAGTCAGAGAGTGACACTGAGTGTCTGAGAGTGTCAGAGTGTGTCAGAGAGTGACAGAGAGTGTCAGAGAGTATCAGAGAGTGATAGTGAGTGTCAGAGAGTATCAGAGAGTGATAGTGAGTGTCTGAGAGTGTCAGAGAGTGTCAGAGAGTGATAGAGAGTGTCAGAGAGTGTCAGAGAGTGATAGAGAGTGTCAGAGAGAGATAGAGAGTTTCAGAGAGTGTCAGAGAGTGTGAGAGAGTGTCAGACAGTGTGAGAGAGTGTCAGAGAGTGATAGTGAGTGTCAGAGAGTGACAGTGAGTGTCTGAGCGTGTCTGAGAGTGATAGAGAGTGATAGGGAGTGTCAGAGATTAATAGAGAGTAGCAGAGAGTGATAGTGTGTGTCAGAGTGTATCAGAGAGTGATAGTGAGTGTCTGATAGTGTCTGAGAGTGTCAGAGAGGGTCAGAGGTTGTCAGAGGTTTTCAGAGAGTGATAGTGAGTGTCAGAGTGTCTGAGAGTGACAGTGAGTGTCTCTGAGTGTCAGAGTGTGTCAGAGAGTGATAGAGAGTGATAGAGTGTGTCAGAGAGTATCAGAGAGTGATAGTGATTGTCTGAGAGTGTCAGAGAGTGACACTGAGTATCTGAGAGTGTCAGATTGTGTCAGAGAGTGACAGAGAGTGTCGGAGAGTATCAGAGAGTGATAGTGAGTGTCAGAGAGTATCAGAGACTGATAGTGAGTGTCTGAGAGTGTCTGAGAGTGTCAGAGAGTGTCAGAGAGAGATAGAGAGTGTCAGAGAGTGTCAGAGAGTGATAGAGAGTGTCAGAGAGAGATAGAGAGTTTCAGAGAGTGTCAGAGAGTGTGAGAGAGTGTCAGACAGTGTGAGAGAGTGTCAGAGGGTGATAGTGAGTGTCAGAGAGTGACAGTGAGTGTCTGAGAGTGTCTGAGAGCGATAGAGAGTTATAGAGAGTGATAGAGAGTGTCAGAGATTGATAGAGAGTATCAGAGAGTGATAGTGTGTGTCAGAGAGTATCAGAGATTGATAGTGAGTGTCTGAAAGTGTCTGAGAGTGTCAGAGAGTGTCAGAGGTTGTCAGAGGCTGTCAGAGAGTGATTGTGAGTGTATGAGAATGTCTGAGAGTGTCAGAGAGTGTCAGAGAGATTTAGAGAGGGACAGAGATTGTTAGAGAGAGATAGAGAGTGTCAGAGAGTGATAGCGAGTGTCAGTGAGTGTCAGAGAGTGTCAGAGATTGATAGAGAGTATCAGAGAGTGATAGTGAGTGTCAGAGAGTATCAGAGAGTGATAGTGAGTATCCGAGTGTGTCAGAGAGTGTCAGGGAGAGTCAGAGAGTGTCAGAGAGTGTCAGAGATTGATAGAGAGTATCAGAGAGTGATAGTGAGTGTCAGAGATTATCAGAGAGTGATAGTGAGTGTCCGAGAGTGTCAGAGAGTGTCAGGGAGAGTCAATGAGTGTCAGAGAGTGTCAGAGAGTGATAGAGAGTTTCAGAGACAGACAGAGAGTTTCAGAGAATCCCAGAGAGTGATAGCGAGTGTCAGAGAGTGATAGTGAGAGTCAGAGAGTATCAGAGAGTGATAGTGAGTGTCAGAGAGTGACAGTGAGTGTCTGAGCGTGTCTGAGAGTGATAGAGAGTGATAGGGAGTGTCAGAGATTAATAGAGAGTAGCAGAGAGTGATAGTGTGTGTCAGAGTGTATCAGAGAGTGATAGTGAGTGTCTGAGAGTGTCTGAGAGTGTCAGAGAGGGTCAGAGGTTGTCAGAGGTTTTCAGAGAGTGATAGTGAGTGTCAGAGTGTCTGAGAGTGATAGTGAGTGTCTGAGAGTGTCAGAGAGTGATAGAGAGTGTCAGAGAGTGATAGAGTGTGTCAGAGAGTGATAGTGAGTGCCAGCGAGTGTCAGAGAGTGTCAGAGAGTGATAGAGAGTGTCAGAGAGTGATATTGAGTGACGGAGAGTATCAGAGAGTGATAGTGAGCGTCAGAGAGTATCAGAGAGTGATAGTGACTGTCTGAGAGTGTCTGAGAGTGTCTGAGAGTGAGAGAGAGTGTCAGAGAGTGATAGAGAGTGTCAGAGAGTGATAGTGAGTGTCTGAGAGTGTCAGAGTGTGTCAGGGAGAGTCAGAGAGTGTCAGAGAGTGTCAGAGAGTGATAGAGAGTTTCAGAGACAGACAGAGAGTTTCAGAGAATCTCAGAGAGAGTGAGAGATTGTCAGAGAGTGATAGTGAGTGTCAGAGAGTGATAGTGAGTGTCTGAGAGTGATAGAGAGTGTGAGAGAGTGTCAGAGAGAGAGAGTGTCAGAGAGTGATAGTGAGTGTCTGAGAGTGTCTGAGAGTGATAGAGAGTGTCACAGAGTGATAGAGAGTGTCAGACAGTGTGAGAGAGTGTCAGAGAGTGATAGTGAGTGTCTGAGAGTGTCAGAGACTGATAGAGATTGTCAGAGAGTGATAGAGAGAGTCAGAGAGTGATAGTGAGTGCCAGCGAGTGTGAGAGATTGTCAGAGAGTGTGAGAGAGTGTCAGAGAGTGATAGTGAGTGTCTGAGAGTGTCAGAGAGTGATAGAGAGTGTCAGAGAGTGATAGTGAGTGCCAGCGAGTGTCAGAGAGTGTCAGAGGGTGTCAGAGAGTGATAGAGAGTGTCAGAGAGTGATATTGAGTGTCAGAGAGTATCAGAGAGTGATAGTGAGCGTCAGAGAGTGTCAGAGAGTGATAGTGAGTGTCTGAGAGTGATATTGAGTGTCAGAGAGTATCAGAGAGTGATAGTGAGCGTCAGAGAGTGTCAGAGAGTGATAGTGAGTGTCTGAGAGTGTCAGAGAGTGATAGAGAGTGTCAGAGAGTGATAGAGTGTGTCAGAGAGTGATAGTGAGTGCCAGCGAGTGTCAGAGAGTGTCAGAGAGTGTCAGAGAGTGATAGAGAGTGTCAGAGAGTGATATTGAGTGTCAGAGAGTATCAGAGAGTGATAGTGAGCGTCAGAGAGTATCAGAGAGTGATAGTGACTGTCTGAGAGTGTCTGAGAGTGAGAGAGAGTGTCAGAGAGTGATAGAGAGTGTCAGAGAGTGATAGTGAGTGTCTGAGAGTGTCAGAGAGTGATAGAGAGTGTCAGAGAGATTTAGAGAGTTTCAGAGAGTGTGAGAGAGTGTCTGAGAGTGATGGAGACTGTCAGAGAGTGATAGTGAGTGTCAGAGAGTGTCAGAGATAGATAGAGAGTGTCAGAGAGTGATAGTGAGTGTCAGAGAGTATCAGACAGTTATTGTGAGGGTCTGAGAGTGATAGTGAGTGTCAGAGAGTGTCAGAGAGTGTCAGCGAGTGATAGGGAGTGTCAGAGAGTGATAGTGAGTGTCCGAGAGTGATAGTGAGTGTCTGAGAGTGTCTGAGAGTGATAGAGAGTGTCAGAGAGTGATAGAGAGTGTCAGAGAGTGATAGTGAGTGTCTGAGAGTGTCTGAGAGAGATAGAGAGTGTCACAGAGTGATAAAGAGTCTCAGAGAGTGTGAGAGAGTGTCAGAGAGTGATAGTGAGTGTCTGAGAGTGTCAGAGAGTGATAGAGAGTGTCACAGAGTGATAGAGAGTGTCAGAGAGCGATAGTGACTGCGAGAGAGTGTCAGAGAGTGTCAGAGAGTGTCAGAGAGTGTCAGAGAGTGTCAGAGAGTGATAGAGAGTGTCAGAGAGTGATATTGAGTGTCAGAAAGTATCAGAGAGTGATAGTGAGCATCAGAGAGTATCAGAGAGTGATAGTGAGTGTCTGAGAGAGTCTGAGAGTGATAGACAGTGTCAGAGAGTGTCAGAGAGTATTAGAGGGTGTCAGAGAGTGTAAGAGAGTGTGAGAGAGAGTCAGAGAGTGATAGTGAGTGTCTGAGAGTGTCAGAGAGTGTCAGAGAGTGATAGAGAGTGTCAGAGAGTGATAGTGAGTGTCTGAGAGTGTCAGAGAGTGTCAGAGAGTGATAGAGAGTGTCAGAGAGTGATAGTGAGTGCCAGCGAGTGTCAGAGAGTGTCAGAGAGTGTCAGAGAGTGTCAGAGAGTGATAGAGAGTGTCAGAGAGTGATAGTGAGTGTCTGAGAGTTTCTGAGAGTGATAGAGAGTGTCTGAGAGTGATAGAGACTGTCAGAGAGTGATAGTGAGTGTCAGAGAGTGTCAGACATAGATTGAGAGTGTCAGAGAGTGACAGTGAGTGACAGAGAGTATCAGGGAGTGATAGTGAGTGTCTGAGAGTGATAGTGAGTGTCAGAGTATGTCAGAGATTGATAGAGAGTGTCAGAGAGTGATAGTGAGAGTGTCAGAGAGTGTCAGAGAGTGTTAGAGAGTGTTTGAGAGTGTCAGAGAATGTCAGAGAGTGATAGGGAGTGTCAGAGAGTGATAGTGAGTGTCCTAGAGTGTCAGAGAGTGTCAGAGCATGTCAGAGATTGATAGAGATTGTCAGAGAGTGATAGAGAGTGTCAGAGAGTGATAGTGAGTGTCAGAGAGTGTCAGAGAGTGTCAGAGAGTGATAGAGAGTGTCAGAGAGTGATAGTGAGTGCCAGCGAGTGTCAGAGAGTGTCAGAGAGTGTCAGAGAGTGTCAGAGAGTGATAGAGAGTGTCAGAGAGTGATAGTGAGTGTCTGAGAGTGTCTGAGAGTGATAGAGAGTGTCTGAGAGTGATAGAGACTGTCAGAGAGTGATAGTGAGTGTCAGAGAGTGTCAGACATAGATCGAGAGTGTCAGAGAGTGACAGTGAGTGTCAGAGAGTATCAGGGAGTGATAGTGAGTGTCTGCGAGTGATAGTGAGTGTCAGAGAGTGTCAGAGAGTGATAGTGAGAGTGTCAGAGAGTTTCAGAGAGTGTTAGAGAGTGTTGGAGAGTGTCAGAGAATGTCAGAGAGTGATAGGGAGTGTCAGAGAGTGATAGTGAGTGTCCGAGAGTGTCAGAGAGTGTCAGAGTATGTCAGAGATTGATAGATAGTGTCAGAGAGTGATAGAGAGTGTCAGAGAGTGATAGTGAGTGTCAGAGAGTGTCTGAGAGTGACAGTGAGTGTCTCTTATTGTCAGAGTGTGTCAGAGAGTGATAGAGAGTGATAGAGTGTGTCAGAGAGTGTCAGAGAGTGACACTGAGTGTCTGAGAGTGTCAGAGTGTGTCAGAGAGTGATAGAGAGTGATAGAGAGTGTCAGAGAAAGTCAGGGAGTGACACTGAGTGTCTGAGAGTGTCAGAGTGTGTCAGAGAGTGACAGAGAGTGTCAGAGAGTATCAGAGAGTGATAGTGAGTGTCAGAGAGTATCAGAGAGTGATAGTGAGTGTCTGAGAGTGTCTGAGAGTGTCAGAGAGTGTCAGAGAGTGATAGAGAGTGTCAGAGAGTGTCAGAGAGTGATAGAGAGTGTCAGAGAGAGATAGAGAGTTTCAGAGAGTGTCAGAGAGTGTGAGAGAGTGTCAGACATTGTGAGAGAGTGTCAGAGAGTGATAGTGAGTGTCAGAGAGTGACAGTGAGTGTCTGAGCGTGTCTGAGAGTGATAGAGAGTGATAGGGAGTGTCAGAGATTAATAGAGAGTAGCAGAGAGTGATAGTGTGTGTCAGAGTGTATCAGAGAGTGATAGTGAGTGTCTGAGAGTGTCTGAGAGTGTCAGAGAGGGTCAGAGGTTGTCAGAGGTTTTCAGAGAGTGATAGTGAGTGTCAGAGTGTCTGAGAGTGACAGTGAGCGCCTCTGAGTGTCAGAGTGTGTCAGAGAGTGATAGAGAGTGATAGAGTGTGTCAGAGAGTATCAGAGAGTGATAGTGATTGTCTGAGAGTGTCAGAGAGTGACACTGAGTATCTGAGAGTGTCAGAGTGTGTCAGAGAGTGACAGAGAGTGTCGGAGAGTATCAGAGAGTGATAGTGAGTGTCAGACAGTATCAGAGACTGATAGTGAGTGTCTGAGAGTGTCTGAGAGTGTCAGAGAGTGTCAGAGAGAGATAGAGAGTGTCAGAGAGTGTCAGAGAGTGATAGAGAGTGTCAGAGAGAGATAGAGAGTTTCAGAGAGTGTCAGAGAGTGTGAGAGAGTGTCAGACAGTGTGAGAGAGTGTCAGAGGGTGATAGTGAGTGTCAGAGAGTGACAGTGAGTGTCTGAGAGTGTCTGAGAGCGATAGAGAGTTATAGAGAGTGATAGAGAGTGTCAGAGATTGATAGAGAGTATCAGAGAGTGATAGTGTGTGTCAGAGAGTATCAGAGATTGATAGTGAGTGTCTGAAAGTGTCTGAGAGTGTCAGAGAGTGTCAGAGGTTGTCAGAGGCTGTCAGAGAGTGATTGTGAGTGTATGAGAATGTCTGAGAGTGTCAGAGAGTGTCAGAGAGATTTAGAGAGGGACAGAGAGTGTTAGAGAGAGATAGAGAGTGTCAGAGAGTGATAGCGAGTGTCAGTGAGTGTCAGAGAGTGTCAGAGATTGATAGAGAGTATCAGAGAGTGATAGTGAGTGTCAGAGAGTATCAGAGAGTGATAGTGAGTATCCGAGTGTGTCAGAGAGTGTCAGGGAGAGTCAGAGAGTGTCAGAGAGTGTCAGAGATTGATAGAGAGTATCAGAGAGTGATAGTGAGTGTCAGAGATTATCAGAGAGTGATAGTGAGTGTCCGAGAGTGTCAGAGAGTGTCAGGGAGAGTCAGTGAGTGTCAGTGAGTGTCAGAGAGTGATAGAGAGTTTCAGAGACAGACAGAGAGTTTCAGAGAATCCCAGAGAGTGATAGCGAGTGTCAGAGAGTGTCAGAGATTGATAGAGAGTATCAGAGAGTGATAGTGAGAGTCAGAGAGTATCAGAGAGTGATAGTGAGTGTCCGAGAGTGTCAGAGTGTGTCAGGGAGAGTCAGAGAGTGTCAGAGAGTGTCAGAGAGTGATAGAGAGTTTCAGAGACAGACAGAGAGTTTCAGAGAATCTCAGAGAGAGTGAGAGATTGTCAGAGAGTGATAGTGAGTGTCAGAGAGTGATAGTGAGTGTCTGAGAGTGATAGAGAGTGTGAGAGAGTGTCAGAGAGAGAGAGTGTCAGAGAGTGATAGTGAGTGTCTGAGAGTGTCTGAGAGTGATAGAGAGTGTCACAGAGTGATAGAGAGTGTCAGACAGTGTGAGAGAGTGTCAGAGAGTGATAGTGAGTGTCTGAGAGTGTCAGAGACTGATAGAGATTGTCAGAGAGTGATAGAGAGAGTCAGAGAGTGATAGTGAGTGCCAGCGAGTGTCAGAGATTGTCAGAGAGTGTGAGAGAGTGTCAGAGAGTGATAGTGAGTGTCTGAGAGTGTCAGAGAGTGATAGAGAGTGTCAGAGAGTGATAGTGAGTGCCAGCGAGTGTCAGAGAGTGTCAGAGGGTGTCAGAGAGTGATAGAGAGTGTCAGAGAGTGATATTGAGTGTCAGAGAGTATCAGAGAGTGATAGTGAGCGTCAGAGAGTGTCAGAGAGTGATAGTGAGTGTCTGAGAGTGATATTGAGTGTCAGAGAGTATCAGAGAGTGATAGTGAGCGTCAGAGAGTGTCAGGGAGTGATAGTGAGTGTCTGAGAGTGTCAGAGAGTGATAGAGAGTGTCAGAGAGTGATAGAGTGTGTCAGAGAGTGATAGTGAGTGCCAGCGAGTGTCAGAGAGTGTCAGAGAGAGTCAGAGAGTGATAGAGAGTGTCAGAGAGTGATATTGAGTGTCAGAGAGTATCAGAGAGTGATAGTGAGCGTCAGAGAGTATCAGAGAGTGATAGTGACTGTCTGAGAGTGTCTGAGAGTGTCTGAGAGTGAGAGAGAGTGTCAGAGAGTGATAGAGAGTGTCAGAGAGTGATAGTGAGTGTCTGAGAGTGTCAGAGAGTGTTAGAGAGTGTCAGAGAGATTTAGAGAGTTTCAGAGAGTGTGAGAGAGTGTCTGAGAGTGATGGAGACTGTCAGAGAGTGATAGTGAGTGTCAGAGAGTGTCAGAGATAGATAGAGAGTGTCAGAGAGTTATAGTGAGTGTCAGAGAGTGTCAGAGAGTGTCAGCGAGTGATAGGGAGTGTCAGAGAGTGATAGTGAGTGTCCGAGAGTGATAGTGAGTGTCTGAGAGTGTCACAGAGTGATAAAGAGTCTCAGAGAGTGTGAGAGAGTGTCAGAGAGTGATAGTGAGTGTCTGAGAGTGTCAGAGAGTGACAGAGAGTGTCACAGAGTGATAGAGAGTGTCAGAGAGCGATAGTGAGTGCCAGAGAGTGTCAGAGAGTGTCAGAGAGTGTCAGAGAGTGTCAGAGAGTGATAGAGAGTGATAGAGAGAGTCAGAGAGTGATATTGAGTGTCAGAAAGTATCAGAGAGTGATAGTGAGCATCAGAGAGTATCAGAGAGTGATAGTGAGTGTCTGAGAGAGTCTGAGAGTGATAGACAGTGTCAGAGAGTGTCAGAGAGTATTAGAGGGTGTCAGAGAGTGTGAGAGAGTGTGAGAGAGAGTCAGAGAGTGATAGTGAGTGTCTGAGAGTGTCAGAGAATGTCAGAGAGTGATAGAGAGTGTCAGAGAGTGATAGTGATTGTATGAGAGTGTCAGAGAATGTCAGAGAGTGATAGAGAGTGTCAGAGAGTGATAGTGAGTGTCTGAGAGTGTCAGAGAGTGTCAGAGAGTGATAGAGAGTGTCAGAGAGTGATAGTGAGTGCCAGTGAGTGTCAGAGAGTGTCAGAGAGTGTCAGAGAGTGTCAGAGAGTGATAGAGAGTGTCAGAGAGTGATAGTGAGTGTCTGAGAGTTTCTGAGAGTGATAGAGAGTGTCTGAGAGTGATAGAGACTGTCAGAGAGTGATAGTGAGTGTCAGAGAGTGTCAGACATAGATTGAGAGTGTCAGAGAGTGACAGTGAGTGACAGAGAGTATCAGGGAGTGATAGTGAGTGTCTGAGAGTGAAAGTGAGTGTCAGAGTATGTCAGAGATTGATAGAGAGTGTCAGAGAGTGATAGTGAGAGTGCCAGAGAGTGTCAGAGAGTGTTAGAGAGTGTTTGAGAGTGTCAGAGAATGTCAGAGAGTGATAGGGAGTGTCAGAGAGTGATAGTGAGTGTCCGAGAGTGTCAGAGAGTGTCAGAGCATGTCAGAGATTAATAGAGATTGTCAGAGAGTGATAGAGAGTGTCAGAGAGTGATAGTGAGTGTCAGAGAGTGTCAGAGAGTGTCAGAGAGTGATAGAGAGTGTCAGAGAGTGATAGTGAGTGCCAGCGAGTGTCAGAGAGTGTCAGAGAGTGATATAGAGTGTCAGAGAGTGATAGTGAGTGTCTGAGAGTGTCTGAGAGTGATAGAGAGTGTCTGAGAGTGATAGAGACTGTCAGAGAGTGATAGTGAGTGTCAGAGAGTGTCAGACATAGATCGAGAGTGTCAGAGAGTGTCAGAGAGTGTCAGAGATTGATAGAGAGTATCAAAGAGTGATAGTGAGTGTCAGAGAGTATCAGAGAGTGATAGTGAGTGTCCGAGAGTGTCAGAGTGTGTCAGGGAGAGTCAGAGAGTGTCAGAGAGTGTCAGAGAGTGATAGAGAGTTTCAGAGACAGACAGAGAGTTTCAGAGAAACTCAGAGAGTGTGAGAGAGTGTCAGAGAGTGATAGTGAGTGTCAGAGAGTGATAGTGAGTGTCTGAGAGTGATAGAGAGTGTGAGAGAGTGTCAGGGAGAGATAGAGAGTGTCAGAGAGTGATAGTGAGTGTCTGAGAGTGTCTGAGAGTGATAGAGAGTGTCACAGAGTAATAGAGAGTGTCAGACAGTGTGAGAGAGTGTCAGAGACTGATCGTGAGTGTCTGAGAGTGTCAGAGAGTGATCGAGATTGTCAGAGAGTGATAGAGAGAGTCAGAGAGTGATAGTGAGTGCCAGCGAGTGTCAGAGAGTGTCAGAGAGTGTGAGAGAGTGTCAGAGAGTGATAGTGAGTGTCTGAGAATGTCAGAGATTGATAGAGAGTGTCAGAGAGTGATAGAGTGTCAGAGAGTGATATTGAGTGTCAGAGAGTATCAGAGAGTGATAGTGAGCGTCAGAGAGTGTCAGAGAGTGATAGTGAGTGTCTGAGAGTGTCAGAGAGTGATAGAGAGTGTCAGAGAGTGATAGAGAGTGTCAGAGAGTGATAGAGAGTGTCAAAGAGTGATATTGATTGTCAGAGAGTATCAGAGAGTGATAGTGAGCGTCAGAGAGTATCAGAGAGTGATAGTGAGTGTCTGAGAGTGTCAGAGAGTGTCAGAGAGTGATAGAGAGTGTCAGACAGTGTCAGAGAGTGATAGAGAGTATCAGAGAGAGATAGAGAGTTTCAGAGAGTGTGAGAGAGTGTCAGAGAGTGATAGTGAGTGTCAGAGAGTGATAGTGAGTGTCTGAGAGTGTCTGAGAGTGATAGAGAGTGTCTGAGAGGGATAGAGACTGTCAGAGAGTGATAGTGAGTGTCAGAGAGTGTCAGAGATAGATAGAGAGTGTCAGAGAGTGATAGTGAGTGTCAGAGAGTATCCGAGAGTTGTAGTGAGTGTCTGAGACTGTCTGAGAGTGTCAGAGAGTGTCAGAGAGTGATAGAGAGTGTCAGAGAGTGTCAGAGAGTGTCAGAGAGTGTCAGAGAGAGATAGAGAGTTTCAGAGAGTGTCAGAGAGTGTGAGAGAGTGTCAGACAGTGTGAGAGAGTGTCAGAGAGTGATAGTGAGTGTCAGAGAGTGACAGTGAGTGTCTGAGAGTGTCTGAGAGTGATAGAGAGTGATAGAGAGTGTCAGAGATTGATAGAGAGTATCAGAGAGTGATAGTGTGTGTCAGAGAGTATCAGAGAGTGATAGTGAGTGTCTGAGAGTGTCTGAGAGTGTCAGAGAGTGTCAGAGAGTGTCAGAGATTGATAGAGAGTATCAGAGAGTGATAGTGAGTGTCAGAGAGTATCAGAGAGTGATAGTGAGTGTCCGAGAGTGTCAGAGAGTGTCAGGGAGAGTCAGCGAGTGTCAGAGAGAGTCAGAGAGTGATAGAGAGTGTCAGAGAGTGATAGTGCGTGTCTGAGAGTGTCAGAGAGTGATAGAGAGAATCAGAGAGTGATAGAGAGTGTCAGAGAGTGATAGTGTGTGCCAGCGAGTGTCAGAGAGTGTCAGAGAGTGATAGAGAGTGTCAGAGAGTGATATTGAGTGTCAGAGAGTATCAGAGAGTGATAGTGAGCGTCAGAGAGTATCAGAGAGTGATAGTGAGTGTCTGAGAGTGTCAGAGAGTGTCAGAGAGTGATAGAGAGTGTCAGAGAGTGATAGTGAGTGTGTCAGAGAGTGTCAGAGAGTGATAGTAAGTGTCTGAGAGTGATAGTGAGTGTCAGAGAGTGTCAGAGAGTGTCAGAGAGTGATAGTGAGAGTGTCAGAGAGTGTCAGAGAGTGTCAGAGAATGTTGGAGAGTGTTAGAGAGTGTCATAGAGTGTCAGAGAGTGATAGGGAGTGTCAGAGTATGTCAGAGATTGATAGAGAGTGTCAGAGAGAGATAGAGTGTGTCAGAGGGTGTCAGATAGTGATAGTGATTGTCTGAGAGTGTCAGAGAGTGTCAGATGGTGACACTGAGTGTCTGAGAGTGTCAGAGTGTGTCAGAGAGTGATTGAGAGTGATAGTGAGTGATAGTGAGTGTCAGAGAGTGTCAGAGTGTGATAGTGCGTGTCAGAGAGTGACAGAGAGTGTCAGAGAGTATCAGAGAGTGATAGTGAGTGTCTGAGAGTGTCTGAGAGTGTCAGAGAGTGTCAGAGAGTGATAGAGAGTGATAGAGAGTGTCAGAGAGTGTCAGAGAGTGATAGAGAGTGTCAGAGAGAGATAGAGAGTTTCAGTGAGTGTCAGAGAGTGTGAGAGAGTGTCAGAGAGTGATAGTGAGTGTCAGAGAGTGATAGTGAGTATCTGAGAGTGATAGAGAGTGTCAGAGAGTGTCAGAGAGTGTGAGAGAGTGTCAGAGAGAGATAGCGAGTGTCAGAGAGTGATAGTGAGTGTCTGAGAGTGTCTGAGAGTGATAGAGAGTGTCAGAGAGTGTCAGAGAGTATTAGAGAGTGTCAGAGAGTATGAGAGAGTGTGAGAGAGTGTCAGAGTGATAGTGAGTGTCAGAGTGTGTCAGAGAGTGATAGAGAGTTATAGAGAGTAATAGAGAGTGTCAGAGATAGTCAGAGAGTGACACTCAGTGTCTGAGAGTATCAGAGTGTGTCAGAGAGTGATTGAGAGTGATAGTGAGTGATAGTGAGTGTCAGAGAGTGTCAGAGTGTGATAGTGCGTGTCAGAGAGTGACAGAGAGTGTCAGAGAGTATCAGAGAGTGATACTGAGTGTCTGAGAGTGTCTGAGAGTGTCAGAGAGTGTCAGAGAGTGTCAGAGAGTGATAGAGAGTGTCAGAGAGAGATAGACAATTTCAGTGAGTGTCAGAGAGTGTGAGAGAGTGTCAGAGAGTGATAGAGAGTGTCAGAGAGTGATAGTGAGTGTCTGAGAGAGAAAGAGAGTGTCAGAGAGTGTCAGAGAGTGTGAGAGAGTGTCAGAGAGAGAAAGAGAGTGTCAGAGAGTGATAGAGAGTGTCTGAGAGGGTCAGAGAGTGTCAGAGAGTGATAGTGAGTGCCAGCGAGTGTCAGAGAGTGTCAGAGAGTGTCAGAGAGTGATAGAGAGTGTCTGAGAGTGATAGAGACTGTCAGAGAGTGATAGTGAGTGTCAGAGAGTATCAGGGAGTGATAGTGAGTGTCTGAGAGTGATAGTGAGTGTCAGAGAGTGTCAGAGAGTGATAGTGAGAGTGTCAGAGAGTTTCAGAGAGTGTTAGAGAGTGTTGGAGAGTGTCAGAGAATGTCAGAGAGTGATAGGGAGTGTCAGAGAGTGATAGTGAGTGTCCGAGAGTGTCAGAGAGTGATAGTGAGTGTCTGAGAGTGGTAGTGAGTGTCAGAGAGTGTCAGAGAGTGTCAGAGTGTGATAGTGAGAGTGTCAGAGAGTGTCAGAGAGTGTCTGAGAGTGTCAGAGAGTGTCAGAGAGTGACAGAGAGTGTCAGAGAGTGTCAGAGAGTGATCGAGAGTGTCAGAGAGAGATGGAGAGTTTCAGAGAGTGTCAGAGAGTGTCAGAGAGTGTCAGACAGTGTGAGAGAGTGTCAGAGAGTGATAGTGAGTGTCAGAGAGTGA
Source organism: Heterodontus francisci (assembly GCF_036365525.1). Classification (NCBI taxonomy): domain Eukaryota; kingdom Metazoa; phylum Chordata; class Chondrichthyes; order Heterodontiformes; family Heterodontidae; genus Heterodontus; species Heterodontus francisci. The sequence goes on along the minus strand of NC_090411.1, from coordinate 3,500,425 downwards.
CAGTGAGTGTCTGAGAGTGTCTGAGAGTGATAGAGAGTGATAGAGAGTGTCAGAGATTGATAGAGAGTATCAGAGAGTGATAGTGTGTGTCAGAGAGTATCAGAGAGTGATAGTGAGTGTCTGAGAGTGTCTGAGAGTGTCAGAGAGTGTCAGAGGTTGTCAGAGGTTGTCAGAGAGTGATAGTGAGTGTATGAGAATGTCTGAGAGTGTCAGAGAGTGTCAGAGAGAGTTAGAGAGTGTCAGAGAGTGTCAGAGATTGATAGAGAGTATCAGAGAGTGATAGTGATTGTCTGAGAGTGTCAGAGAGTGTCAGGCAGAGTCAGGGAGTGTCAGAGAGTGTCAGAGATTGATAGAGAGTATCAGAGAGTGATAGTGAGTTTCAGAGAGTATCAGAGAGTGATAGTGAGTGTCCGAGAGTGTCAGAGAGTGTCAGGGAGAGTCGGAGAGTGTCAGAGAGTGTCAGAGAGTGATAGAGAGTTTCAGAGACAGACAGAGAGTTTCAGAGAATCTCAGAGAGTGATAGCGAGTGTCAGAGAGTGTCAGAGAGTGTCAGAGATTGATAGTGAGTGTCCGATAGTGTCAGGGTGTGTCAGGGAGAGTCAGAGAGTGTCAGAGAGTGTCAGAGAGTGATAGAGAGTTTCAGAGACAGACAGAGAGTTTCAGAGAATCTCAGAGAGTGATAGCGAGTGTCAGAGAGTGTCAGAGAGTGTCAGAGAGTGTCAGAGATTGATAGAGAGTATCAGAATGTGATAGTGAGTGTCAGAGAGTATCAGAGAGTGATAGTGAGTGTCCGAGAGTGTCAGAGAGTGTCAGGGAGAGTCAGAGAGTGTCAGAGAGTGTCAGAGAGTGATAGAGAGTTTCAGAGACAGACAGAGAGTTTCAGAGAATCTCAGAGAGTGATAGCGAGTGTCAGAGAGTGTCAGAGAGTGTCAGAGATTGATAGAGAGAATCAGAGAGTGATAGTGAGTGTCAGAGAGTATCAGAGAGTGATAGTGAGTGTCCGAGAGTGTCAGAGAGTGTCAGGGAGAGTCAGAGAGTGTCAGAGAGTGATAGTGAGTGTCTGAGAGTGTCTGAGAGTGATAGAGAGTGTCACAGAGTGATAGAGAGTGTCAGACAGTGTGAGAGAGTGTCAGAGAGTGATTGTGAGTGTCTGAGAGTGTCAGAGAGTGATAGAGATTGTCAGAGAGTGATAGAGAGAGTCAGAGAGTGATAGTGAGTGCCAGCGAGTGTCAGAGAGTGTCAGAGAGTGTGAGAGAGTGTCAGAGAGTGATAGTGAGTGTCTGAGAGTGTCAGAGAGTGATAGAGAGTGTCAGAGAGTGATAGAGAGTGTCAGAGAGTGATAGTGAGTGCCAGCGAGTGTCAGAGAGTGTCAGAGAGTGTCAGAGAGTGATAGAGAGTGTCAGAGAGTGATATTGAGTGTCAGAGGGTAACAGAGAGTGATAGGGAGCGTCAGAGAGTATCAGAGAGTGATAGTGAGTGTCTGAGAGTGTCAGAGAGTGTCAGAGAGTGATAGTGAGTGTGTCAGAGAGTGTGAGAGAGTGATAGTGAGTGTCTGAGAGTGATAGAGAGTGTCAGAGAGTGTCAGAGAGTGTCAGAGAGTGATAGTGAGAGTGTCAGAGAGTGTCAGAGAGTGTCAGAGAGTGTTAGAGTGTGTTAGAGAGTGTCATAGAGTGTCAGAGAGTGATAGGGAGTGTCAGAGAGTGATAGTGAGTGTCCGAGAGTGTCAGAGAGTGTCAGAGAATGTCAGAGATTGATAGAGAGTGTCAGAGAGTGATAGAGTGTGTCAGAGAGTTTCAGAGAGTGATAGTGATTGCCTGAGAGTGTCAGAGAGTGTCAGAGGGTGACACTGAGTGTCTGAGAGTGTCAGAGTGTGTCAGAGAGTGATTGAGAGTGATAGTGAGTGATAGTGAGTGTCAGAGAGTGTCAGAGTGTGATAGTGCGTGTCAGAGAGTGACAGAGAGTGTCAGAGAGTATCAGAGAGTGATAGTGAGTGTCTGAGAGTGTCTGAGAGTGTCAGACAGTGTCAGAGAGTGATAGAGAGTGTCAGAAAGTGTCAGAGAGTGATAGAGAGTGTCAGAGAGAGATAGAGAGTTTCAGTGAGTGTCAGAGAGTGTGAGAGAGTGTCAGAGAGTGATAGTGAGTGGCAGATGTGATAGTGAGTATCTGAGAGTGATAGAGAGTGTCAGAGAGTGTCAGAGAGTGTGAGAGAGTGTGAGAGAGTGTCAGAGAGAGATAGAGAGTGTCAGAGAGAGATAGAGAGTGTCAGAGAGTGATAGTGAGTGTCCGAGAGTGTCCGAGAGTGTCAGAGAGTGATAGAGAGTGTCAAAGAGTGATAGTGAGTATCTGAGAGTGATAGAGAGTGTCAGAGAGTGTCAGAGAGTGTGAGAGAGTGTCAGAGAGAGATAGAGAGTGTCAGAGAGTGATAGTGAGTGTCAGAGAGTGTCAGAGAGTGATAGAGAGTGTCAGAGAGTGATAGTGAGTGCCAGCGAGTGTCAGAGAGTGTCAGAGAGTGTCAGAGAGTGATCGAGAGTGTCAGAGAGTGATAGTGAGTGTCTGAGAGTGTCTGAGAGTGATAGAGAGTGTCTGAGAGTGATAGAGACTGTCAGAGAGTGATAGTGAGTGTCAGAGAGTGTCAGACATAGATCGAGAGTGTCAGAGAGTGATAGTGAGTGTCAGAGAGTATCAGGGAGTGATAGTGAGTGTCTGAGAGTCATAGTGAGAGTGTCAGAGAGTGTCAGAGAGTGTCTGAGAGTGTCTGAGAGTGTCCGAGAGTGATAGAGAGTGTCAGAGAGTGTCAGAGAGTGATAGAGAGTGTCAGAGAGAGATAGAGAGTTTCAGAGAGTGTCAGAGAGTGTGAGAGAGTGTCAGACATTGTGAGAGAGTGTCAGAGAGTGATAGTGAGTGTCAGAGAGTGACAGTGAGTGTCTGAGAGTGTCTGAGAGTGTCAGAGAGTGTCAGAGGTTGTCAGAGGTTGTCAGAGAGTGATAGTGAGTGCATGAGAATGTCTGAGAGTGTCAGAGAGTGTCAGAGAGAGTTAGAGAGTGTCAGAGAGTGTCAGAGATTGATAGAGAGTATCAGAGAGTGATTGTGAGTGTCAGAGAGTATCAGAGAGTGATAGAGAGTGTCTGAGAGTGTCTGAGAGTGTCAGAGAGTGTCAGAGGTTGTCAGAGGTTGTCAGAGAGTGATAGTGAGTGCATGAGAATGTCTGAGAGTGTCAGAGAGTGTCAGAGAGAGTTAGAGAGTGTCAGAGATTGATAGAGAGTATCAGAGAGTGATAGTGAGTGTCAGAGAGTATCAGAGAGTGATAGTGAGTGTCCGAGAGTGTCAGAGAGTGTCAGGGAGAGTCAGAGAGTGTCAGAGATTGATAGAGAGTATCAGAGAGTGATAGTGAGTGTCAGAGAGTATCAGAGAGTAATAGTGAGTGTCCGAGAGTGTCAGAGAGTGTCAGGGAGAGTCAGAGAGTGTCAGAGAGTGTCAGAGAGTGATAGAGAGTTTCAGAGACAGACAGAGAGTTTCAGAGAATCTCAGAGAGTGACAGCGAGTGTCAGAGAGTGTCAGCGAGTGTCAGAGATTGATAGAGAGTATCAGAGAGTGATAGTGAGTGTCAGAGAGTATCAGAGAGTGATAGTGAGTGTCCGAGAGTGTCAGAGAGTGTCAGGGAGAGTCAGAGAGTGTCTGAGAGTGATAGAGAGTGTCACAGAGTGATGGAGAGAGTCAGACAGTGTGAGAGAGTGTCAGAGAGTGATAGTGAGTGTCTGCGAGTGTCAGAGAGTGATAGAGATTGTCAGAGAGTGATAGAGAGAGTCAGAGAGTGATAGTGAGTGCCAGCGAGTGTCAGAGAGTGTCAAAGTGTGTGAGAGAGTGTCAGAGAGTGATAGAGAGTGTCAGAGAGTGATAGAGAGTGTCAGAGAGTGATAGTGAGTGCCAGTGAGTGTCAGAGAGTGTCAGAGAGTGTCAGAGAGTGATAGAGAGTGTCAGAGAGTGATATTGAGTGTCAGAGAGTATCAGAGAGTGATAGTGAGCGTCAGAGAGTATCAGAGAGTGATAGTGAGTGTCTGAGAGTATCAGAGAGTGATAGTGAGCGTCAGAGAGTATCAGAGAGTGATAGTGAGTGTCTGAGAGTATCAGAGAGTGTCAGAGTGTGATAGAGAGTGTCAGAGAGTGATAGTGAGTGTGTCAGAGAGTGTCAGACAGTGATAGTGAGTGTCTGAGAGTGATAGTGAGTGTCAGAGAGTGATAGAGAGTGTCAGAGAGTGATAGTGAGTGCCAGTGTGTGTCAGAGAGTGTCAGAGAGTGTCAGAGAGTGATAGAGAGTGTCAGAGAGTGATATTGAGTGTCAGAGAGTATCAGAGAGTGATAGTGAGCGTCAGAGAGTATCAGAGAGTGATAGTGAGTGTCTGAGAGTATCAGAGAGTGTCAGAGAGTGATAGAGAGTGTCAGAGAGTGATAGTGAGTGTGTCAGAGAGTGTCAGACATTGATAGTGAGTGTCTGAGAGTGATAGTGAGTGTCAGAGAGTGTCAGAGAGTGATAGTGAGAGTGTCAGAGAGTGTCAGAGAGTGCCAGAGAGTGTCAGAGAGTGATAGTGAGTGTCCGAGAGTGTCAGAGAGTGTCAGGGAGAGTCAGAGAGTGTCAGAGAGTGTCAGAGATTGATAGAGAGTATCAGAGAGTGATAGTGAGTGTCAGAGAGTATCAGAGAGTAATAGTGAGTGTCCGAGAGTGTCAGAGAGTGTCAGGGAGAGTCAGAGAGTGTCAGCGAGTGTCAGAGATTGATAGAGAGTATCAGAGAGTGATAGTGAGTGTCAGAGAGTGTCAGAGAGTGTCAGGGAGAGTCAGAGAGTGTCAGAGATTGATAGAGAGTATCAGAGAGTGATAGTGAGTGTCAGAGAGTATCAGAGAGTAATAGTGAGTGTCCGAGAGTGTCAGAGAGTGTCAGGGAGAGTCAGAGAGTGTCAGAGAGTGTCAGAGAGTGATAGAGAGTTTCAGAGACAGACAGAGAGTTTCAGAGAATCTCAGAGAGTGATAGCGAGTGTCAGAGAGTGTCAGCGAGTGTCAGAGATTGATAGAGAGTATCAGAGAGTGATAGTGAGTGTCAGAGAGTATCAGAGAGTGATAGTGAGTGTCCGAGAGTGTCAGAGAGTGTCAGGGAGAGTCAGAGAGTGTCTGAGAGTGATAGAGAGTGTCACAGAGTGATGGAGAGAGTCAGACAGTGTGAGAGAGTGTCAGAGAGTGATAGTGAGTGTCTGAGAGAGTCAGAGAGTGAAAGAGATTGTCAGAGAGTGATAGAGAGAGTCAGAGAGTGATAGTGAGTGCCAGCGAGTGTCAGAGAGTGATAGAGAGTTTCAGAGACAGACAGAGAGTTTCAGAGAATCTCAGAGAGTGATAGCGAGTGTCAGAGAGTGTCAGAGAGTGTCAGAGATTGATAGTGAGTGTCCGATAGTGTCAGGGTGTGTCAGGGAGAGTCAGAGAGTGTCAGAGAGTGTCAGAGAGTGATAGAGAGTTTCAGAGACAGACAGAGAGTTTCAGAGAATCTCAGAGAGTGATAGCGAGTGTCAGAGAGTGTCAGAGAGTGTCAGAGAGTGTCAGAGATTAATAGAGAGTATCAGAATGTGATAGTGAGTGTCAGAGAGTATCAGAGAGTGATAGTGAGTGTCCGAGAGTGTCAGAGAGTGTCAGGGAGAGTCAGAGAGTGTCAGAGAGTGTCAGAGAGTGATAGAGAGTTTCAGAGACAGACAGAGAGTTTCAGAGAATCTCAGAGAGTGATAGCGAGTGTCAGAGAGTGTCAGAGAGTGTCAGAGATTGATAGAGAGAATCAGAGAGTGATAGTGAGTGTCAGAGAGTATCAGAGAGTGATAGTGAGTGTCCGAGAGTGTCAGAGAGTGTCAGGGAGAGTCAGAGAGTGTCAGAGAGTGATAGTGAGTGTCTGAGAGTGTCTGAGAGTGATAGAGAGTGTCACAGAGTGATAGAGAGTGTCAGACAGTGTGAGAGAGTGTCAGAGAGTGATTGTGAGTGTCTGAGAGTGTCAGAGAGTGATAGAGATTGTCAGAGAGTGATAGAGAGAGTCAGAGAGTGATAGTGAGTGCCAGCGAGTGTCAGAGAGTGTCAGAGAGTGTGAGAGAGTGTCAGAGAGTGATAGTGAGTGTCTGAGAGTGTCAGAGAGTGATAGAGAGTGTCAGAGAGTGATAGTGAGTGCCAGCGAGTGTCAGAGAGTGTCAGAGAGTGTCAGAGAGTGTCAGAGAGTGATAGAGAGTGTCAGAGAGTGATATTGAGTGTCAGAGGGTAACAGAGAGTGATAGGGAGCGTCAGAGAGTATCAGAGAGTGATAGTGAGTGTCTGAGAGTGTCAGAGAGTGTCAGAGAGTGATAGTGAGTGTGTCAGAGAGTGTCAGAGAGTGATAGTGAGTGTCTGAGAGTGATAGAGAGTGTCAGAGAGTGTCAGAGAGTGTCAGAGAGTGATAGTGAGAGTGTCAGAGAGTGTCAGAGAGTGTCAGAGAGTGTTAGAGTGTGTTAGAGAGTGTCATAGAGTGTCAGAGAGTGATAGGGAGTGTCAGAGAGTGATAGTGAGTGTCCGAGAGTGTCAGAGAGTGTCAGAGAATGTCAGAGATTGATAGAGAGTGTCAGGGAGTGATAGAGTGTGTCAGAGAGTTTCAGAGAGTGATAGTGATTGCCTGAGAGTGTCAGAGAGTGTCAGAGGGTGACACTGAGTGTCTGAGAGTGTCAGAGTGTGTCAGAGAGTGATTGAGAGTGATAGTGAGTGATAGTGAGTGTCAGAGAGTGTCAGAGTGTGATAGTGCGTGTCAGAGAGTGACAGAGAGTGTCAGAGAGTATCAGAGAGTGATAGTGAGTGTCTGAGAGTGTCTGAGAGTGTCAGACAGTGTCAGAGAGTGATAGAGAGTGTCAGAAAGTGTCAGAGAGTGATAGAGAGTGTCAGAGAGAGATAGAGAGTTTCAGTGAGTGTCAGAGAGTGTGAGAGAGTGTCAGAGAGTGATAGTGAGTCGCAGAGAGTGATAGTGAGTATCTGAGAGTGATAGAGAGTGTCAGAGAGTGTCAGAGAGTGTGAGAGAGTGTCAGAGAGAGATAGAGAGTGTCAGAGAGAGATAGAGAGTGTCAGAGAGTGATAGTGAGTGTCCGAGAGTGTCCGAGAGTGTCAGAGAGTGATAGAGAGTGTCAAAGAGTGATAGTGAGTATCTGAGAGTGATAGAGAGTGTCAGAGAGTGTCAGAGAGTGTGAGAGAGTGTCAGAGAGAGATAGAGAGTGTCAGAGAGTGATAGTGAGTGTCAGAGAGTGTCAGAGAGTGATAGAGAGTGTCAGAGAGTGATAGTGAGTGCCAGCGAGTGTCAGAGAGTGTCAGAGAGTGTCAGAGAGTGATCGAGAGTGTCAGAGAGTGATAGTGAGTGTCTGAGAGTGTCTGAGAGTGATAGAGAGTGTCTGAGAGTGATAGAGACTGTCAGAGAGTGATAGTGAGTGTCAGAGAGTGTCAGACATAGATCGAGAGTGTCAGAGAGTGATAGTGAGTGTCAGAGAGTATCAGGGAGTGATAGTGAGTGTCTGAGAGTCATAGTGAGAGTGTCAGAGAGTGTCAGAGAGTGTCTGAGAGTGTCCGAGAGTGATAGAGAGTGTCAGAGAGTGTCAGAGAGTGATAGAGAGTGTCAGAGAGAGATAGAGAGTTTCAGAGAGTGTCAGAGAGTGTGAGAGAGTGTCAGACATTGTGAGAGAGTGTCAGAGAGTGATAGTGAGTGTCAGAGAGTGACAGTGAGTGTCTGAGAGTGTCTGAGAGTGTCAGAGAGTGTCAGAGGTTGTCAGAGGTTGTCAGAGAGTGATAGTGAGTGCATGAGAATGTCTGAGAGTGTCAGAGAGTGTCAGAGAGAGTTAGAGAGTGTCAGAGAGTGTCAGAGATTGATAGAGAGTATCAGAGAGTGATTGTGAGTGTCAGAGAGTATCAGAGAGTGATAGAGAGTGTCTGAGAGTGTCTGAGAGTGTCAGAGAGTGTCAGAGGTTGTCAGAGGTTGTCAGAGAGTGATAGTGAGTGCATGAGAATGTCTGAGAGTGTCAGAGAGTGTCAGAGAGAGTTAGAGAGTGTCAGAGATTGATAGAGAGTATCAGAGAGTGATAGTGAGTGTCAGAGAGTATCAGAGAGTGATAGTGAGTGTCCGAGAGTGTCAGAGAGTGTCAGGGAGAGTCAGAGAGTGTCAGAGATTGATAGAGAGTATCAGAGAGTGATAGTGAGTGTCAGAGAGTATCAGAGAGTAATAGTGAGTGTCCGAGAGTGTCAGAGAGTGTCAGGGAGAGTCAGAGAGTGTCAGAGAGTGTCAGAGAGTGATAGAGAGTTTCAGAGACAGACAGAGAGTTTCAGAGAATCTCAGAGAGTGATAGCGAGTGTCAGAGAGTGTCAGCGAGTGTCAGAGATTGATAGAGAGTATCAGAGAGTGATAGTGAGTGTCAGAGAGTATCAGAGAGTGATAGTGAGTGTCCGAGAGTGTCAGAGAGTGTCAGGGAGAGTCAGAGAGTGTCTGAGAGTGATAGAGAGTGTCACAGAGTGATGGAGAGAGTCAGACAGTGTGAGAGAGTGTCAGAGAGTGATAGTGAGTGTCTGCGAGTGTCAGAGAGTGATAGAGATTGTCAGAGAGTGATAGAGAGAGTCAGAGAGTGATAGTGAGTGCCAGCGAGTGTCAGAGAGTGTCAAAGTGTGTGAGAGAGTGTCAGAGAGTGATAGAGAGTGTCAGAGAGTGATAGAGAGTGTCAGAGAGTGATAGTGAGTGCCAGTGAGTGTCAGAGAGTGTCAGAGAGTGTCAGAGAGTGATAGAGAGTGTCAGAGAGTGATATTGAGTGTCAGAGAGTATCAGAGAGTGATAGTGAGCGTCAGAGAGTATCAGAGAGTGATAGTGAGTGTCTGAGAGTATCAGAGAGTGATAGTGAGCGTCAGAGAGTATCAGAGAGTGATAGTGAGTGTCTGAGAGTATCAGAGAGTGTCAGAGTGTGATAGAGAGTGTCAGAGAGTGATAGTGAGTGTGTCAGAGAGTGTCAGACAGTGATAGTGAGTGTCTGAGAGTGATAGTGAGTGTCAGAGAGTGATAGAGAGTGTCAGAGAGTGATAGTGAGTGCCAGTGTGTGTCAGAGAGTGTCAGAGAGTGTCAGAGAGTGATAGAGAGTGTCAGAGAGTGATATTGAGTGTCAGAGAGTATCAGAGAGTGATAGTGAGCGTCAGAGAGTATCAGAGAGTGATAGTGAGTGTCTGAGAGTATCAGAGAGTGTCAGAGAGTGATAGAGAGTGTCAGAGAGTGATAGTGAGTGTGTCAGAGAGTGTCAGACATTGATAGTGAGTGTCTGAGAGTGATAGTGAGTGTCAGAGAGTGTCAGAGAGTGATAGTGAGAGTGTCAGAGAGTGTCAGAGAGTGTCAGAGAGTGTCAGAGAGTGATAGTGAGTGTCCGAGAGTGTCAGAGAGTGTCAGGGAGAGTCAGAGAGTGTCAGAGAGTGTCAGAGATTGATAGAGAGTATCAGAGAGTGATAGTGAGTGTCAGAGAGTATCAGAGAGTAATAGTGAGTGTCCGAGAGTGTCAGAGAGTGTCAGGGAGAGTCAGAGAGTGTCAGAGAGTGTCAGAGAGTGATAGAGAGTTTCAGAGACAGACAGAGAGTTTCAGAGAATCTCAGAGAGTGATAGCGAGTGTGAGAGAGTGTCAGCGAGTGTCAGAGATTGATAGAGAGTATCAGAGAGTGATAGTGAGTGTCAGAGAGTGTCAGAGAGTGTCAGGGAGAGTCAGAGAGTGTCAGAGAGTGTCAGAGATTGATAGAGAGTATCAGAGAGTGATAGTGAGTGTCAGAGAGTATCAGAGAGTAATAGTGAGTGTCCGAGAGTGTCAGAGAGTGTCAGGGAGAGTCAGAGAGTGTCAGAGAGTGTCAGAGAGTGATAGAGAGTTTCAGAGACAGACAGAGAGTTTCAGAGAATCTCAGAGAGTGATAGCGAGTGTCAGAGAGTGTCAGCGAGTGTCAGAGATTGATAGAGAGTATCAGAGAGTGATAGTGAGTGTCAGAGAGTATCAGAGAGTGATAGTGAGTGTCCGAGAGTGTCAGAGAGTGTCAGGGAGAGTCAGAGAGTGTCTGAGAGTGATAGAGAGTGTCACAGAGTGATGGAGAGAGTCAGACAGTGTGAGAGAGTGTCAGAGAGTGATAGTGAGTGTCTGAGAGTGTCAGAGAGTGAAAGAGATTGTCAGAGAGTGATAGAGAGAGTCAGAGAGTGATAGTGAGTGCCAGCGAGTGTCAGAGAGTGTCAGTGTGTGTGAGAGAGTGTCAGAGAGTGATAGAGAGTGTCAGAGAGTGATAGAGAGTGTCAGAGAGTGATAGTGAGTGCCAGAGAGTGTCAGAGAGTGTCAGAGAGTGTCAGAGAGTGATAGAGCGTGTCAGAGAGTGATATTGAGTGTCAGAGAGTATCAGAGATTGATAGTGAGCGTCAGAGAGTATCAGAGAGTGATAGTGAGTGTCTGAGAGTATCAGAGAGTGATAGTGAGCGTCAGAGAGTATCAGAGAGTGATAGTGAGTGTCTGAGAGTATCAGAGAGTGTCAGAGAGTGATAGAGAGTGTCAGAGAGTGATAGTGAGTGTGTCAGAGAGTGTCAGACAGTGATAGTGAGTGTCTGAGAGTGATAGTGAGTGTCAGAGAGTGATAGAGAGTGTCAGAGAGTGATAGTGAGTGCCAGTGAGTGTCAGAGAGTGTCAGAGAGTGTCAGAGAGTGATAGAGAGTGTCAGAGAGTGATATTGAGTGTCAGAGAGTATCAGAGAGTGATAGTGAGCGTCAGAGAGTATCAGAGAGTGATAGTGAGTGTCTGAGAGTATCAGAGAGTGTCAGAGAGTGATAGAGAGTGTCAGAGAGTGATAGTGAGTGTGTCAGAGAGTGTCAGACATTGATAGTGAGTGTCTGAGAGTGATAGTGAGTGTCAGAGAGTGTCTGAGAGTGATAGTGAGAGTGTCAGAGAGTGTCAGAGAGTGTCAGAGAGTGTTAGAGAGTGTTTGAGAGTGTCATAGAGTGTCAGAGAGTGATAGGGAGTGTCAGAGAGTGATAGTGAGTGTCCGAGAGTGTCAGAGAGTGTCAGAGTATGTCAGAGATTGATAGAGAGTGTCAGAGAGTGATAGAGTGTGTCAGAGAGTGTCAGAGAGTGATAGTGATTGTCTGAGAGTGTCAGAGAGTGTCAGAGGGTGACACTGAGTGTCTGAGAGTGTCAGAGTGTGTCACAGCGTGATAGAGAGTAATGGAGAGTGTCAGAGAGAGTCAGAGAGTGACACTCAGTGTCTGAGAGTATCAGAGTGTGTCAGAGAGTGATTGAGAGTGATAGTGAGTGTATGAGAATGTCTGAGAGTGTAAGAGTGTGATAGTGCGTGTCAGAGAGTGACAGAGAGTGTCAGAGAGTATCAGGGAGTGATAGTGAGTGTCTGAGAGTGTCTGAGAGTATCAGAGAGTGTCAGGGAGTGATAGTGAGTGTCTGAGACTGTCTGAGAGTGATAGAGAGTGTCAGATAGTGTCAGAGAGTGAAAGAGAGTGTCAGAGAGAGATAGAGAGTTTCAGTGAGTGTCAGAGAGTGTGAGAGAGTGTCAGAGAGAGATAGAGAGTGTCAGAGAGTGATAGTGAGTGTCCGAGAGTGTCCGAGAGTGTCAGAGAGTGATAGAGAGTGTCAAAGAGTGATAGTGAGTATCTGAGAGTGATAGAGAGTGTCAGAGAGTGTCAGAGAGTGTGAGAGAGTGTCAGAGAGAGATAGAGAGTGTCAGAGAGTGATAGTGAGTGTCAGAGAGTGTCAGAGAGTGATAGAGAGTGTCAGAGAGTGATAGTGAGTGCCAGCGAGTGTCAGAGAGTGTCAGAGAGTGTCAGAGAGTGATCGAGAGTGTCAGAGAGTGATAGTGAGTGTCTGAGAGTGTCTGAGAGTGATAGAGAGTGTCTGAGAGTGATAGAGACTGTCAGAGAGTGATAGTGAGTGTCAGAGAGTGTCAGACATAGATCGAGAGTGTCAGAGAGTGATAGTGAGTGTCAGAGAGTATCAGGGAGTGATAGTGAGTGTCTGAGAGTCATAGTGAGAGTGTCAGAGAGTGTCAGAGAGTGTCTGAGAGTGTCCGAGAGTGATAGAGAGTGTCAGAGAGTGTCAGAGAGTGATAGAGAGTGTCAGAGAGAGATAGAGAGTTTCAGAGAGTGTCAGAGAGTGTGAGAGAGTGTCAGACATTGTGAGAGAGTGTCAGAGAGTGATAGTGAGTGTCAGAGAGTGACAGTGAGTGTCTGAGAGTGTCTGAGAGTGTCTGAGAGTGTCAGAGAGTGTCAGAGGTTGTCAGAGGTTGTCAGAGAGTGATAGTGAGTGCATGAGAATGTCTGAGAGTGTCAGAGAGTGTCAGAGAGAGTTAGAGAGTGTCAGAGAGTGTCAGAGATTGATAGAGAGTATCAGAGAGTGATTGTGAGTGTCAGAGAGTATCAGAGAGTGATAGAGAGTGTCTGAGAGTGTCTGAGAGTGTCAGAGAGTGTCAGAGGTTGTCAGAGGTTGTCAGAGAGTGATAGTGAGTGCATGAGAATGTCTGAGAGTGTCAGAGAGTGTCAGAGAGAGTTAGAGAGTGTCAGAGATTGATAGAGAGTATCAGAGAGTGATAGTGAGTGTCAGAGAGTATCAGAGAGTGATAGTGAGTGTCCGAGAGTGTCAGAGAGTGTCAGGGAGAGTCAGAGAGTGTCAGAGATTGATAGAGAGTATCAGAGAGTGATAGTGAGTGTCAGAGAGTATCAGAGAGTAATAGTGAGTGTCCGAGAGTGTCAGAGAGTGTCAGGGAGAGTCAGAGAGTGTCAGAGAGTGTCAGAGAGTGATAGAGAGTTTCAGAGACAGACAGAGAGTTTCAGAGAATCTCAGAGAGTGATAGCGAGTGTCAGAGAGTGTCAGCGAGTGTCAGAGATTGATAGAGAGTATCAGAGAGTGATAGTGAGTGTCAGAGAGTATCAGAGAGTGATAGTGAGTGTCCGAGAGTGTCAGAGAGTGTCAGGGAGAGTCAGAGAGTGTCTGAGAGTGATAGAGAGTGTCACAGAGTGATGGAGAGAGTCAGACAGTGTGAGAGAGTGTCAGAGAGTGATAGTGAGTGTCTGCGAGTGTCAGAGAGTGATAGAGATTGTCAGAGAGTGATAGAGAGAGTCAGAGAGTGATAGTGAGTGCCAGCGAGTGTCAGAGAGTGTCAAAGTGTGTGAGAGAGTGTCAGTGAGTGATAGAGAGTGTCAGAGAGTGATAGAGAGTGTCAGAGAGTGATAGTGAGTGCCAGTGAGTGTCAGAGAGTGTCAGAGAGTGTCAGAGAGTGATAGAGAGTGTCAGAGAGTGATATTGAGTGTCAGAGAGTATCAGAGAGTGATAGTGAGCGTCAGAGAGTATCAGAGAGTGATAGTGAGTGTCTGAGAGTATCAGAGAGTGATAGTGAGCGTCAGAGAGTATCAGAGAGTGATAGTGAGTGTCTGAGAGTATCAGAGAGTGTCAGAGTGTGATAGAGAGTGTCAGAGAGTGATAGTGAGTGTGTCAGAGAGTGTCAGACAGTGATAGTGAGTGTCTGAGAGTGATAGTGAGTGTCAGAGAGTGATAGAGAGTGTCAGAGAGTGATAGTGAGTGCCAGTGTGTGTCAGAGAGTGTCAGAGAGTGTCAGAGAGTGATAGAGAGTGTCAGAGAGTGATATTGAGTGTCAGAGAGTATCAGAGAGTGATAGTGAGCGTCAGAGAGTATCAGAGAGTGATAGTGAGTGTCTGAGAGTATCAGAGAGTGTCAGAGAGTGATAGAGAGTGTCAGAGAGTGATAGTGAGTGTGTCAGAGAGTGTCAGACATTGATAGTGAGTGTCTGAGAGTGATAGTGAGTGTCAGAGAGTGTCAGAGAGTGATAGTGAGAGTGTCAGAGAGTGTCAGAGAGTGTCAGAGAGTGTCAGAGAGTGATAGTGAGTGTCCGAGAGTGTCAGAGAGTGTCAGGGAGAGTCAGAGAGTGTCAGAGAGTGTCAGAGATTGATAGAGAGTATCAGAGAGTGATAGTGAGTGTCAGAGAGTATCAGAGAGTAATAGTGAGTGTCCGAGAGTGTCAGAGAGTGTCAGGGAGAGTCAGAGAGTGTCAGAGAGTGTCAGAGAGTGATAGAGAGTTTCAGAGACAGACAGAGAGTTTCAGAGAATCTCAGAGAGTGATAGCGAGTGTGAGAGAGTGTCAGCGAGTGTCAGAGATTGATAGAGAGTATCAGAGAGTGATAGTGAGTGTCAGAGAGTGTCAGAGAGTGTCAGGGAGAGTCAGAGAGTGTCAGAGAGTGTCAGAGATTGATAGAGAGTATCAGAGAGTGATAGTGAGTGTCAGAGAGTATCAGAGAGTAATAGTGAGTGTCCGAGAGTGTCAGAGAGTGTCAGGGAGAGTCAGAGAGTGTCAGAGAGTGTCAGAGAGTGATAGAGAGTTTCAGAGACAGACAGAGAGTTTCAGAGAATCTCAGAGAGTGATAGCGAGTGTCAGAGAGTGTCAGCGAGTGTCAGAGATTGATAGAGAGTATCAGAGAGTGATAGTGAGTGTCAGAGAGTATCAGAGAGTGATAGTGAGTGTCCGAGAGTGTCAGAGAGTGTCAGGGAGAGTCAGAGAGTGTCTGAGAGTGATAGAGAGTGTCACAGAGTGATGGAGAGAGTCAGACAGTGTGAGAGAGTGTCAGAGAGTGATAGTGAGTGTCTGAGAGTGTCAGAGAGTGAAAGAGATTGTCAGAGAGTGATAGAGAGAGTCAGAGAGTGATAGTGAGTGCCAGCGAGTGTCAGAGAGTGTCAGTGTGTGTGAGAGAGTGTCAGAGAGTGATAGAGAGTGTCAGAGAGTGATAGAGAGTGTCAGAGAGTGATAGTGAGTGCCAGAGAGTGTCAGAGAGTGTCAGAGAGTGTCAGAGAGTGATAGAGAGTGTCAGAGAGTGATATTGAGTGTCAGAGAGTATCAGAGATTGATAGTGAGCGTCAGAGAGTATCAGAGAGTGATAGTGAGTGTCTGAGAGTATCAGAGAGTGATAGTGAGCGTCAGAGAGTATCAGAGAGTGATAGTGAGTGTCTGAGAGTATCAGAGAGTGTCAGAGAGTGATAGAGAGTGTCAGAGAGTGATAGTGAGTGTGTCAGAGAGTGTCAGACAGTGATAGTGAGTGTCTGAGAGTGATAGTGAGTGTCAGAGAGTGATAGAGAGTGTCAGAGAGTGATAGTGAGTGCCAGTGAGTGTCAGAGAGTGTCAGAGAGTGTCAGAGAGTGATAGAGAGTGTCAGAGAGTGATATTGAGTGTCAGAGAGTATCAGAGAGTGATAGTGAGCGTCAGAGAGTATCAGAGAGTGATAGTGAGTGTCTGAGAGTATCAGAGAGTGTCAGAGAGTGATAGAGAGTGTCAGAGAGTGATAGTGAGTGTGTCAGAGAGTGTCAGACATTGATAGTGAGTGTCTGAGAGTGATAGTGAGTGTCAGAGAGTGTCAGAGAGTGATAGTGAGAGTGTCAGAGAGTGTCAGAGAGTGTCAGAGAGTGTTAGAGAGTGTTTGAGAGTGTCATAGAGTGTCAGAGAGTGATAGGGAGTGTCAGAGAGTGATAGTGAGTGTCCGAGAGTGTCAGAGAGTGTCAGAGTATGTCAGAGATTGATAGAGAGTGTCAGAGAGTGATAGAGTGTGTCAGAGAGTGTCAGAGAGTGATAGTGATTGTCTGAGAGTGTCAGAGAGTGTCAGAGGGTGACACTGAGTGTCTGAGAGTGTCAGAGTGTGTCACAGAGTGATAGAGAGTAATGGAGAGTGTCAGAGAGAGTCAGGGAGTGACACTCAGTGTCTGAGAGTATCAGAGTGTGTCAGAGAGTGATTGAGAGTGATAGTGAGTGTATGAGAATGTCAGAGAGTGTCAGAGAGAGATAGAGAGTTTCAGTGAGTGTCAGAGAGTGTGAGAGAGTGTCAGAGAGTGATAGTGAGTGTCAGAGAGTGATAGTGAGTGTCTGAGAGTGTCTGAGAGTGTCAGAGAGTGTCAGAGAGTGATAGAGAGTGTCAGATAGTGTCAGAGAGTGATAGAGAGTGTCAGAGAGAGATAGAGAGTTTCAGTGAGTGTCAGAGAGTGTGAGAGAGTGTCAGAGAGTGATAGTGAGTGTCAGAGAGTGATAGTGAGTGTCTGAGAGTGATAGAGAGTGTCAGAGAGTGTCAGAGAGTGATAGAGAGTGTCAGAGAGTGATAGAGAGTGTCAGAGAGTGATAGTGAGTGTCTGAGAGTATCTGAGAGTGATAGAGAGAGTCAGAGAGTGATAGTGAGTGTCTGAGAGTATCTGAGAGTGATAGAGAGTGTCAGAGAGTGTCAGAGAGTATTAGAGAGTGTCAGAGAGTGTGAGAGAGTGTGAGAGAGTGTCAGAGAGTGACAGTGAGTGTCAGAGAGTGTCAGAGAGTGATAGAGAGTGTCAGAGAGTGATAATGAGTGCCAGCGAGTGTCAGAGAGTGTCAGAGAGTGATAGAGAGTGTCAGAGAGTTTCAGAGAGTATTAGAGAGTGTCAGAGAGTGTGAGAGAGTGTGAGAGGGTGTCAGAGAGTGATAGTGTGTGTCAGAGAGTGTCAGAGAGTGATAGAGAGTGTCAGAGAGTGTCAGAGAGTGATAGTGAGTGCCAGCGAGTGTCAGAGAGTGTCAGAAAGTGTCAGAGAGTGATAGAGAGTGTCAGAGAGTGAAAGTGAGTGTCTGAGAGTGTCAGAGAGTGATATAGAGTGTCTGAGAGTGATAGAGACTGTCAGAGAGTGATAGTGAGTGTCAGAGAGTGTCAGACATAGATCGAGAGTGTAAGAGAGTGATAGTGAGTGTCAGAGAGTATCAGGGAGTGATAGTGAGTGTCAGAGAGTGTCAGAGAGTGTCAGAGAGTGATAGTGAGAGTGTCAGAGCGTGTCAGAGAGTGTCTGAGAGTGTCTGAGAGTGTCAGAGAGTGTCAGAGAGTATTAGAGAGTGTCAGAGAGTGTGAGAGAGTGTCAGAGAGTGATAGTGAGTGTCAGAGAGTGTCAGAGAGTGATAGAGAGTGTCAGAGAGTGTCAGAGAGTGTCAGAGAGTGATAGTGAGTGCCAGCGAGTGTCAGAGAGTGTCAGAGAGTGTCAGAGAGTGATAGAGAGTGTCAGAGAGTGATACTGAGTGTCTGAGAGTGTCAGAGAGTGATATAGAGTGTCTGAGAGTGATATAGACTGTCAGAGAGTGATAGTGAGTGTCAGAGAGTGTCAGACATAGATCGAGAGTGTAAGAGAGTGATAGTGAGTGTCAGAGAGTATCAGGGAGTGATAGTGAGTGTCAGAGAGTGTCAGAGAGTGTCAGAGAGTGATAGTGAGAGTGTCAGAGCGTGTCAGAGAGTGTCTGAGAGTGTCTGAGAGTGTCAGAGAGTGTCAGAGAGTGATAGAGAGTGTCAGAGAGTGTCAGAGAGCGATAGAGAGTGTCAGAGAGAGATAGAGAGTTTCAGAGAGTGTCAGAGAGTGTGAGAGAGTGTCAGACAGTGTGAGAGAGTGTCAGAGAGTGATAGTGAGTGTCATAGAGTGACAGTGAGTGTCTGAGAGTGTCTGAGAGTGATAGAGAGTGATAGAGAGTGATAGAGAGTGTCAGAGATTGATAGAGAGTATCAGAGAGTGATAGTGTGTGTCAGAGAGTAGCAGAGAGTGATAGTGAGTGTCTGAAAATGTCTGAGAATGTCAGAGAGTGTCAGAGGTTGTCAGAGGTTGTCAGAGAGTTATAGTGAGTGTATGAGAATGTCTGAGAGTGTCAGAGAGTGTCAGAGAGAGATAGAGAGTTTCAGTGAGTGTCAGAGAGTGTGAGAGAGTGTCAGAGAGTGATAGTGAGTGTCAGAGAGTGATAGTGAGTGTCTGAGAGTGTCAGAGAGTGTCAGAGAGTGATAGAGAGTGTCAGATAGTGTCAGAGAGTGATAGAGAGTGTCAGAGAGAGATAGAGAGTTTCAGTGAGTGTCAGAGAGTGTGAGAGAGTGTCAGAGAGTGATAGTGAGTGTCAGAGAGTGATAGTGAGTGTCTGAGAGTGATAGAGAGTGTCAGAGAGTGTCAGAGAGTGATAGAGAGTGTCAGAGAGTGATAGAGAGTGTCAGAGAGTGATAGTGAGTGTCTGAGAGTATCTGAGAGTGATAGAGAGTGTCAGAGAGTGTCAGAGAGTATTAGAGAGTGTCAGAGAGTGTGAGAGAGTGTGAGAGAGTGTCAGAGAGTGACAGTGAGTGTCAGAGAGTGTCAGAGAGTGATAGAGAGTGTCAGAGAGTGATAGTGAGTGCCAGCGAGTGTCAGAGAGTGTCAGAGAGTGATAGAGAGTGTCAGAGAGTTTCAGAGAGTATTAGAGAGTGTCAGAGAGTGTGAGAGAGTGTGAGAGGGTGTCAGAGAGTGATAGTGAGTGTCAGAGAGTGTCAGAGAGTGATAGAGAGTGTCAGAGAGTGTCAGAGAGTGATAGTGAGTGCCAGCGAGTGTCAGAGAGTGTCAGAAAGTGTCAGAGAGTGATAGAGAGTGTCAGAGAGTGAAAGTGAGTGTCTGAGAGTGTCAGAGAGTGATATAGTGTGTCTGAGAGTGATAGAGACTGTCAGAGAGTGATAGTGAGTGTCAGAGAGTGTCAGACATAGATCGAGAGTGTAAGAGAGTGATAGTGAGTGTCAGAGAGTATCAGGGAGTGATAGTGAGTGTCAGAGAGTGTCAGAGAGTGTCAGAGAGTGATAGTGAGAGTGTCAGAGCGTGTCAGAGAGTGTCTGAGAGTGTCTGAGAGTGTCAGAGAGTGTCAGAGAGTGATAGAGAGTGTCAGAGAGTGTCAGAGAGCGATAGAGAGTGTCAGAGAGAGATAGAGAGTTTCAGAGAGTGTCAGAGAGTGTGAGAGAATGTCAGACAGTGTGAGAGAGTGTCAGAGAGTGATAGTGAGTGTCAGAGAGTGACAGTGAGTGTCTGAGAGTGTCTGAGAGTGATAGAGAGTGATAGAGAGTGATAGAGAGTGTCAGAGATTGATAGAGAGTATCAGAGAGTGATAGTGTGTGTCAGAGAGTAGCAGAGAGTGATAGTGAGTGTCTGAGAGTGTCTGAGAGTGTCAGAGAGTGTCAGAGGTTGTCAGAGGTTGTCAGAGAGTGATAGTGAGTGTATGAGAATGACTGAGAGTGTCAGAGAGTGTCAGAGAGAGATCGAGAGTTTCAGTGAGTGTCAGAGAGTGTGAGAGAGTGTCAGAGAGTGATAGTGAGTGTCAGAGAGTGATAGTGAGTGTCTGAGAGTGTCTGAGAGTGTCAGAGAGTGTCAGAGAGTGATAGAGAGTGTCAGATAGTGTCAGAGAGTGATAGAGAGTGTCAGAGAGAGATAGAGAGTTTCAGTGAGTGTCAGAGAGTGTGAGAGAGTGTCAGAGAGTGATAGTGAGTGTCAGAGAGTGATAGAGAGTGTCTGAGAGTGATAGAGAGTGTCAGAGAGTGTCAGAGAGTGTGAGAGAGTGTCAGAGAGAGATAGAGAGTGTCAGAGAGTGATAGTGAGTGTCTGAGAGTGTCTGAGAGTGATAGAGAGTGTCAGAGAGTGTCAGAGAGTATTAGAGAGTGTCAGAGATTGTGAGAGAGTGTGAGAGAGAGTCAGAGAGTGATAGTGAGTGTCTGAGAGTGTCAGAGAGTGTCAGAGAGTGATATAGAGTCTCAGAGAGTGATACTGAGTGCCAGCGAGTTTCAGACAGTGTCAGAGAGTGTCAGAGAGTAATAGAGAGTGTCAGGGAGTGATAGTGAGTGTCTGAGAGTGTCTGAGAGTGATAGAGAGTGTCTGAGAGAGATAGAGACTGTCAGAGAGTGTCAGAGAGTATCAGAGAGTGATGGTGAGTGTCTGTGAGTGTCTGAGAGTGTCAGAGAGTGTCAGAGAGTGTCAGAGAGTGATAGAGAGTGATAGAGAGTGTCAGAGAGTGTCAGAGAGTGATAGAGAGTGTCAGAGAGAGATAGAGAGTTTCAGTGAGTGTCAGAGAGTGTGAGAGAGTGTCAGAGACTGATAGTGAGTGTCAGAGAGTGATAGTGAGTATCTGAGAGTGATAGAGAGTGTCAGAGAGTGTCAGAGAGTGTGAGAGAGTGTCAGAGAGAGATAGAGAGTGTCAGAGAGTGATAGTGAGTGTCTGAGAGTATCTGAGAGTGATAGAGAGTGTCAGAGAGTGTCAGAGAGTATTAGAGAGTGTCAGAGAGTGTGAGAGAGTGTGAGAGAGTGTCAGAGAGTGATAGTGAGTGTCAGAGAGTGTCAGAGAGTGATAGAGAGTGTCAGAGAGTGATAGTGAGTGCCAGCGAGTGTCAGAGAGTGTCAGAGAGTTTCAGAGAGTGATAGAGAGTGTCAGAGAGTGATAGTGAGTGTCTGAGAGTGTCAGAGAGTGATAGAGAGTGTCTGAGAGTGATAGAGATTGTCAGAGAGTGATAGTGAGTGTCAGAGAGTGTCAGACATAGATCGAGAGTGTAAGAGAGTGATAGTGAGTGTCAGAGAGTATCAGGGAGTGATAGTGAGTGTCAGAGAGTGTCAGAGAGTGTCAGAGAGTGATAGTGAGAGTGTCTGAAAGTGTCAGAGAGTGTCAGAGAGTGATAGAGAGTGTCAGAGAGTGTCAGAGAGCGATAGAGAGTGTCAGAGAGAGATAGAGAGTTTCAGAGAGTGTCAGAGAGTGTGAGAGAGTGTCAGACAGTGTGAGAGAGTGTCAGAGAGTGATAGAGAGTGTCAGAGAGTGACAGTGAGTGTCTGAGAGTGTCTGAGAGTGATAGAGAGTGATAGAGAGTGATAGAGAGTGTCAGAGATTGATAGAGAGTATCAGAGAGTGATAGTGTGTGTCAGAGAGTAGCAGAGAGTGATAGTGAGTGTCTGAGAGTGACTGAGAGTGTCAGAGAGTGTCAGAGGTTGTCAGAGGTTGTCAGAGAGTGATAGTGAGTGTATGAGAATGTCTGAGAGTGTCAGAGAGTGTCAGAGAGAGATAGAGAGTTTCAGTGAGTGTCAGAGAGTGTGAGAGAGTGTCAGAGAGTGATAGTGAGTGTCAGAGAGTGATAGTGAGTGTCTGAGAGTGATAGAGAGTGTCAGAGAGTGTGAGACAGTGTCAGAGAGAGATAGAGAGTGTCAGAGAGTGATAGTGAGGTTCTGAGAGTGTCTGAGAGTGATAGAGAGTGTCACAGAGTGATAGAGAGAGTCAGACAGTGTGAGAGAGTGTCAGAGAGTGATAGTGAGTGTCTGAGAGTGTCAGAGAGTGATAGAGATTGTCAGAGAGTGATAGAGAGAGTCAGAGAGTGATAGTGAGTGCCAGCGAGTGTCAGAGAGTGTTAGAGTGTGTGAGAGAGTGTCAGAGAGTGATAGTGAGTGTCTGAGAGTGTCAGAGAGTGATAGAGAGTGTCAGAGAGTGATAGAGAGTGTCAGAGAGTGATAGTGAGTGCCAGTGAGTGTCAGAGAGTGTCAGAGAGTGATAGAGAGTGTCAGAGAGTGATATTGAGTGTCAGAGAGTATCAGAGAGTGATAGTGAGCGTCAGAGAGTATCAGAGAGTGATAGTGAGTGTCTGAGGGTATCAGAGAGTGTCAGAGAGTGATAGAGAGTGTCAGAGAGTGATAGTGAGTGTGTCAGAGAGTGTCAGACAGTGATAGTGAGTGTCTGAGAGTGATAGTGAGTGTCAGAGAGTGTCAGAGAGTGATAGTGAGAGTGTCAGAGAGTGTCAGAGAGTGTCAGAGAGTGTTTGAGAGTGTCAGAGAGTGTCAGAGAGTGATAGGGAGTGTCAGAGAGGGATAGTGAGTGTCCGAGAGTGTCAGAGAGTGTCAGAGTATGTCAGAGATTGATAGAGAGTGTCAGAGAGTGATGGAGTGTGTCAGAGAGTGTCAGAGAGTGATAGTGATTGTCTGAGAGTGTCAGAGAGTGTCAGAGGGTGACACTGAGTGTCTGAGAGTGTCAGAGTGTGTCACAGAGTGATAGAGAGTAATGGAGAGTGTCAGAGAGAGTCAGAGAGTGACACTCAGTGTCTGAGAGTATCAGAGTGTGTCAGAGAGTGATTGAGAGTGATAGTGAGTGATAGTGAGTGTCAGAGAGTGTAAGAGTGTGATAGTGCGTGTCAAAGAGTGACAGAGAGTGTCAGAGAGTATCAGAGAGTGATAGTGAGTGTCTGAGAGTGTCTGAGAGTGTCAGAGAGTGTCAGAGAGTGATAGAGAGTGTCAGATAGTGTCAGAGAGTGATAGAGAGTGTCAGAGAGAGATAGAGAGTTTCAGTGAGTGTCAGAGAGTGTGAGAGAGAGTCAGAGAGTGATAGTGAGTGTCAGAGAGTGATAGTGAGTGTCTGAGAGTGATAGAGAGTGTCAGAGAGTGTCAGAGAGTGTGAGAGAGTGTCAGAGAGAGATAGAGAGTGTCAGAGAGTTATAGTGAGTGTCTGAGAGTGTCTGAGAGTGATAGAGAGTGTCAGAGAGTGTCAGAGAGTATTAGAGTGTGTCAGAGAGTGTGAGAGAGTGTGAGAGAGAGTCAGAGAGTGATAGTGAGTGTCTGAGAGTGTCAGAGAGTATCAGAGAGTGATATAGAGTGTCAGAGAGTGATAGTGAGTGCCAGCGAGTGTCAGAGAGTGTCAGAGAGTGTCAGAGAGTGTCAGAGAGTAATAGAGAGTGTCACAGAGTGATAGTGAGTGTCTGAGAGTGTCTGAGAGTGATAGAGAGTGTCTGAGAGTGATAGAGACTGTCAGAGAGTGTCAGAGAGTATCAGAGAGTGATAGTGAGTGTCTGTGAGTGTCTGAGAGTGTCAGAGAGTGTCAGAGAGTGATAGAGAGTGTCAGAGAGTGTCAGAGAGTGATAGAGAGTGTCAGAGAGAGATAGAGAGTTTCAGTGAGTGTCAGAGAGTGTGAGAGAGTGTCAGAGAGTGATAGTGAGTGTCAGAGAGTGATAGTGAGTATCTGAGAGTGATAGAGAGTGTCAGAGAGTGTGAGAGAGTGTCAGAGAGAGATAGAGAGTGTCAGAGAGTGATAGTGAGTGTCTGAGAGTGTCTGAGAGTGATAGAGAGTGTCAGAGAGTATTAGAGAGTGTCAGAGAGTGTGAGAGAGTGTGAGAGAGTGTCAGAGAGTGATAGTGAGTGTCAGAGAGTGATAGAGAGTGTCAGAGAGTGATAGTGAGTGCCAGCGAGTGTCAGAGAGTGTCAGAGAGTGTCAGAGAGTGATAGAGAGTGTCAGAGAGTGATAGTGAGTGTCTGAGAGTGTCAGAGAGTGATAGAGAGTGTCTGAGAGTGATAGAGACTGTCAGAGAGTGATAGTGAGTGTCAGAGAGTGTCAGACATAGATCGAGAGTGTAAGAGAGTGATAGTGAGTGTCAGAGAGTATCAGGGAGTGATAGTGAGTGTCTGAGAGTGATAGTGAGTGTCAGAGAGTGTCAGAGAGTGTCAGAGAGTGATAGTGAGTGTGTCAGAGCGTGTCAGAGAGTGTCTGAGAGTGTCTGAGAGTGTCAGAGAGTGTCAGAGAGTGATAGAGAGTGACAGAGAGTGTCAGAGAGCGATAGAGCGTGTCAGAGAGAGATAGAGAGTTTCAGAGAGTGTCAGAGAGTGTGAGAGAGTGTCAGACAGTGTGAGAGAGTGTCAGAGAGTGACAGTGAGTGTCAGAGAGTGACAGTGAGTGTCTGAGATTGTCTGAGAGTGATAGAGAGTGATAGAGAGTGATAGAGAGTGTCAGAGATTGATAGAGAGTATCAGAGAGTGATAGTGTGTGTCAGAGAGTAGCAGAGAGTGATAGTGAGAGTCTGAGAGTGTCTGAGAGTGTCAGAGAGTGTCAGAGGTTGTCAGAGGTTGTCAGAGAGTGATAGTGAGTGTATGAGAATGTCTGAGAGTGTCAGAGAGTGTCAGAGAGAGTTAGAGAGTGTCAGAGAGTGTCAGAGATTGATAGAGAGTATCAGAGAGTGATAGTGAGTGTCAGAGAGTATCATCGAGTGATAGTGAGTGTCCGAGAGTGTCAGAGAGTGTCAGGGAGAGTCAGAGAGTGTCAGAGAGTGTCAGAGATTGATAGAGAGTATCAGAGAGTGATAATGAGTGTCAGAGAGTATCAGAGAGTGATAGTGAGTGTCCGAGAGTGTCAGAGAGTGTCAGGGAGAGTCAGAGAGTGTCAGAGAGTGATAGTTTCAGAGACAGACAGAGAGTTTCAGAGAATCTCAGAGAGTGATAGCGAGTGTCAGAGAGTGTCAGAGAGTGTCAGAGATTGATGGAGAGTATCAGAGAGTGATAGTGAGTGTCAGAGAGTATCAGAGATTGATAGTGAGTGTCCGAGAGTGTCAGAGAGTGTCAGGGAGAGTCTGAGAGTGTCAGAGAGTGTCAGAGAGTGATAGAGAGTTTCCGAGACAGACAGAGAGTTTCAGAGAATCTCAGAGAGTGTGAGAGAGTGTCAGAGAGTGATAGTGAGATTCAGAGAGTGATAGTGAGTGTCTGAGATTGATAGAGGGTGTCAGAGAGTGTGAGAGAGTGTCAGAGAGAGATAGAGAGTGTCAGAGAGTGATAGTGAGTGTCAGAGAGTGATGGTGAGTGTCTGAGAGTGTCAGAGAGTGATAGAGATTGTCAGAGAGTGATAGAGAGAGTCAGAGAGTGATAGTGAGTGCCAGCGAGTGCCAGAGAGTGTCAGAGTGTGTGAGAGAGTGTCAGAGAGTGATAGTGTCTGAGAGTGTCAGAGAGTGATAGAGAGTGTCAGAGAGTGATAGAGAGTGTCAGAGAGTGATAGTGAGTGCCAGCGTGTGTCAGAGAGTGTCAGAGAGTGTCAGAGAGTGATAGAGAGTGAGAGAGAGTGTCAGAGAGTGATATTGAGTGACTGAGAGTATCAGAGAGTGATAGTGAGCGTCAGAGAGTGATAGTGAGTGTCTGAGAGTGATAGCGAGTGTCAGAGAGTGTCAGAGAGAGATAGTGAGTGTGTCAGAGAATGTCAGACAGTGATAGTGAGTGTCTGAGAGTGATAGTGAGTGTGTCAGAGAATGTCAGACAGTGATAGTGAGTGTCAGAGAGTGTCAGAGAGTGTCAGAGAGTGTTAGAGAGTGTTAGAGAGTGTCAGAGATTGTCAGAGAGTAATAGGGAGTGTCAGAGAGTGATAGTGAGTGTCCGAGAGTGTCAGAGAGTGTCAGAGTATGTCAGAGATTGATAGAGAGTGTCAGAGAGTGTCAGAGAGTGATAGTGAGTGTGCCAGAGAATGTCAGACAGTGATAGTGAGTGTCTGAGAGTGATAGTGAGTGTGTCAGAGAATGTCAGACAGTGATAGTGAGTGTCAGAGAGTGTCAGAGAGTGTCAGAGAGTGTTAGAGAGTGTTAGAGAGTGTCAGAGAGTGTCAGAGAGTAATAGGGAGTGTCAGAGAGTGATAGTGAGTGTCCGAGAGTGTCAGAGAGTGTCAGAGTATGTCAGAGATTGATAGAGAGTGTCAGAGAGTGATAGAGTGTGTCAGAGAGTGATAGTGATTGTCTGAGAGTGTCAGAGAGTGTCAGAGGGTGACACTGAGTGTCTGAGAGTGTCAGAGTGTGTCAGAGAGTGTCAGAGAGTGATAGAGAGTAATAGAGAGTGTCAGAGAGTGTCAGAGAGTGATAGTGAGAGTGTCAGAGAGTGTCAGAGAGTGTCTGAGAGTGTCTGAGTGTGTCAGAGAGTGTCAGAGAGTGATAGAGAGTGTCAGTGAGTGTCAGAGAGTGATAGAGAGTGTCAGAGAGAGATAGAGAGTTTCAGAGAGTGTCAGAGAGTGTGAGAGAGTGTCAGACAGTGTGAGAGAGTGTCAGAGAGTGATAGTGAGTGTAAGAGAGTGACAGTGAGTGTCTGAGAGTGTCTGAGAGTGATAGAGACTGATAGAGAGTGTCAGAGGTTGTCAGAGGTTGTCAGAGAGTGATAGTGTGTGTCAGAGAGTATCAGAGAGTGATAGTGAGTGTCTGAGAGTGTCAGAGAGTGTCAGAGAGTGTCAGAGGTTGTCAGAGGTTGTCAGAGAGTGATAGTGAGTGTATGAGAATGTCTGAGATTGTCAGAGAGTGTCAGAGAGACTTAGAGAGTGTCAGAGAGTGTCAGAGAATGATAGAGAGTATCAGAGAGTGATAGTGAGTGTCAGAGAGTATCAGAGAGTGATAGTGAGTGTCCGAGAGTGTCAGAGAGTGTCAGGGAGAGTCAGAGAGTGTCAGAGCGTGTCAGAGATTGATAGAGAGTATCAGAGAGTGATAGTGAGTGTCAGAGAGTATCAGAGAGTGATAGTGAGTTTCCGAGAGTGTCAGAGAGTGTCAGGGAGAGTCAGAGAGTGTCAGAGAGTGTCAGAGTGTGTCAGAGAGTGATAGAGAGTTCAGAGACAGACAGAGAGTTTCAGAGAATCTCAGAGAGTGATAGCGAGTGTCAGAGAGTGTCAGAGAGTGTCAGAGATTGATAGAGAGTATCAGAGAGTGATAGTGAGTGTCAGAGAGTATCAGAGAGTGATAGTGAGTGTCCGAGAGTGTCAGAGAGTGTCAGGGAGAGTCAGAGAGTATCAGAGAGTGTCAGAGAGTGATAGAGAGTTTCAGAGACAGACAGAGAGTTTCAGAGAATCTCAGAGAGTGTGAGAGAGTGTCAGAGAGTGATAGTGAGTGTCAGAGAGTGATAGTGAGTGTCTGAGAGTGATAGAGAGTGTCAGAGAGTGTGAGAGAGTGTCAGAGAGAGATAGAGAGTGTCAGAGAGTGATAGTGAGTGTCTGAGAGTGTCTGAGAGTGATAGAGAGTGTCACAGAGTGATAGAAAGTGTCAGACAGTGTGAGAGAGTGTCAGAGAGTGATAGTGAGTGTCTGAGAGTGTCAGAGAGTGATAGAGATTGTCAGAGAGTGATAGAGAGAGTCAGAGAGTGATAGTGAGTGCCAGCGAGTGTCAGAGAGTGTCAGAGTGTGTGAGAGAGTGTCAGAGAGTAATAGTGAGGGTCTGAGAGTGTCAGAGAGTGATAGAGAGTGTCAGAGAGTGATAGAGAGTGTCAGAGAGTGATAGTGAGTGCCAGCGAGTGTCAGAGAGTGTCAGAGAGTGTCATGAGTGATAGAGAGTGTCAGAGAGTGATATTGAGATTCAGAGAGTATCAGAGAGTGATTGTGAGCGTCAGAGAGTATCAGAGAGTGATAGTGAGTGTCTGAGAGTGTCAGAGAGTGTCAGCGAGTGATAGAGAGTGTCAGAGAGTGATAGTGAGTGTGTCAGAGAATGTCAGACAGTGATAGTGAGTGTCTGAGAATGATAGTGAGTGTCAGAGAGTGTCAGAGAGTGTCAGAGAGTGTTAGAGAGTGTTAGAGAGTGTCAGAGAGTGTCAGAGAGTGATAGGGAGTGATAGGGAGTGTCAGAGAGTGATAGTGAGTGTCCGAGAGTGTCAGAGAGTGTCAGAGTATGTCAGAGATTGATAGAGAGTGTCAGAGAGTGATAGAGTGTGTCAGAGAGTGTCAGAGAGTGATAGTGATTGTCTGAGAGTGTCAGAGAGTGTCAGAGGGTGACACTGAGTGTCTGAGAGTGTCAGAGTGTGTCAGAGAGTGATAGAGAGTAATAGAGAGTGTCAGAGAGAGTCGGAGAGTGACACCCAGTGTCTGAGAGCATCAGCGTGTGTCAGAGAGTGATTGAGAGTGATAGTGAGTGATAGTGAGTGTCAGAGAGTGTCAGAGTGTGATAGTGCGTGTCAGAGAGTGACATAGAGTGTCAGAGAGTATCTGCGAGTGATAGTGAGTGTCTGAGAGTGTCTGAGAGTGTCAGAGAGTGTCAGAGAGTGTCAGAGAGTGATAGAGAGTGTCAGAGAGTGTCAGAGAGTGTCAGAGAGTGATAGAGAGTGTCAGAGAGAGATAGAGAGTTTCAGTGAGTGTCAGAGAGTGTCAGAGAGTGATAGTGAGTGTCAGAGAGTGATAGTGAGTGTCTGAGAGTGATAGAGACTGTCAGAGAGTGTCAGAGAGTGTGAGAGAGTGTCAGAGAGAGATAGGGAGTGTCAGAGAGTGATAGTGAGTGTCTGAGAGTTTCTGAGAGTGATAGAGAGTGTCAGAGAGTGTCAGAGAGTATTAGAGAGTGTCAGAGAGTGTGAGAGAGTGTCAGAGAGTGTCAGAGAGTGATAGTGAGTGTCTGAGAGTGTCAGAGAGTGTCAGAGAGTGATAGAGAGTGTCAGAGAGTGATAGTGAGTGCCAGCGAGTGTCAGAGAGTGTCAGAGAGTGTCAGAGAGTATCAGAGAGTGATAGTGAGTGTCAGAGAGTATCAGAGAGTGACAGTGAGTGGCTGAGAGTGTCTGAGAGTGTCAGAGAGTGTCAGAGAGTGATAGAGAGTGTCAGAGAGTGTCAGAGAGTGATAGAGAGTGTCAGAGAGAGATAGAGAGTTTCAGAGAGTGTCAGAGAGTGTGAGAGAGTGTCAGACAGTGTGAGAGAGTGTCAGAGAGTGATAGTGAGTGTCAGAGAGTGACAGTGAGTGTCTGAGAGTGTCTGAGAGTGATAGAGAGTGATAGAGAGTGTCAGAGATTGATAGAGAGTATCAGAGAGTGATAGTGTGTGTCAGAGAGTATCAGAGAGTGATAGTGAGTGTCTGAGAGTGTCTGAGAGTGTCAGAGAGTGTCAGAGGTTGTCAGAGGTTGTCAGAGAGTGATAGCGAGTGTCAGAGAGTTTCTGAGAGTGATAGAGAGTGTCAGAGAGTGTCAGAGAGTATTAGAGAGTGTGAGAGAGTGTCAGAGAGTGTCAGAGAGTGTCAGAGAGTGATAGTGAGTGTCTGAGAGTGTCAGAGAGTGTCAGAGAGTGATAGAGAGTGTCAGAGAGTGATAGTGAGTGCCAGCGAGTGTCAGAGAGTGTCAGAGAGTGTCCGAGAGTGATAGAGAGTGTCAGAGAGTGATAGTGAGTGTCTGAGAGTGTCTGAGAGTGATAGAGAGTGTCTGAGAGTGATAGAGACTGTCAGAGAGTGATAGTGAGTGTCAGAGTGTTTCAGACATAGATCGAGAGTGTCAGAGAGTGATAGTGAGTGTCAGAGAGTGTCAGAGAGTGTCAGAGATTGATAGAGAGTATCAGAGAGTGATAATGAGTGTCAGAGAGTATCAGAGAGTGATAGTGAGTGTCCGAGAGTGTCAGAGAGTGTCAGGGAGAGTCAGAGAGTGTCAGAGAGTGTCAGAGATTGATAGAGAGTATCAGAGAGTGATAGTGTGTGTCAGAGAGTATCAGAGAGCGATAGTGAGTGTCCGAGAGTGTCAGAGAGTGTCAGGGAGAGTCAGAGAGTGTCAGAGAGTGTCAGACAGTGATAGAGAGTTTCAGAGACAGACAGAGAGTTTCAGAGAATCTCAGAGAGTGTGAGAGAGTGTCAGAGAGTGATAGTGAGTGTCAGAGAGTGATAGTGAGTGTCTGAGAGTGATAGAGAGTGTCAGAGAGTGTGAGAGATTGTCAGAGAGAGATAGAGAGTGTCAGAGAGTGATAGTGAGTGTCTGAGAGTGATAGAGAGTGTCACAGAGTGATAGAGAT